>NW_006408821.1:3460611-3463217 GCF_000296735.1 Chrysochloris asiatica
TATTTGATTGATTTGTAACTGCTTGTATGTGACTGTTGTGAGATCATAGTATATTCTAAATGAGATATAAGAAGCAATATTTTTGAAGTAAAGGGAGAGTCATCATCACCATCATTTACCTGAGATTCAAAATGACTCATTGATAGTATTTTTTCACCTAATACTTACCTCCCTCCGAGCTCTCATAAATTGTTGAGGCTGGTCCCTGGCAATGGACTTGTTTTCATTTTCTTCAGATTCACTTTGAATTTGCATATGAGTAATTGATGGTTTGTTCCACAATCTGCCCCTGGTCTTGTTTTCACTGTTGATATGGAGCTTTTCCATCATCTATTTCCACAGGTATAGTCAATTTGATTTCTATGTATTCTGTCTGGTGAGGTCCATGTGTATAGTCATCTCTTATGCTGTCTGAAGAAGGTATTTGAAATGAACAAATCATTGATTTTTCAGAATTCTATCATGCATTCTCCAGCATCATTTCTATCACTAAGGTAATATTTTCCAACTACTGATCCTTCTTCTTTGTTCTCAACCTTTACATTCCAATCACCAGTAATGATCAATACATCTTGATTTCATGTTTGATCAATTAGATTGAATAAGTTGGTAGAATTCTTCTGTTTCAGGCCACTGACTTTATTGGTTTGTCCATAAATTTGAAGGTGGCTCAAATTCACCAGCCACTCCTCAGGACCCTATTACAGGGTCTTTATGAGTCAAAAGTGGTTCTGCAGCATTTAACAACAACAGCAAAGGAGCTATTGTTGGGTTTGAACTATTAACCTTGTGGGTCAAACAGATCTTGAAGTCCAGTGCTATATATACAAACTATAATCAAAATGGGTTTGCTTTAGTTCCTCTTTACTGCATTACTCTTTTGTAAACCACGATTGTCTTCTAATTGAATTAATGTAATAATCATTTTAGTTACTTGCAGCCATTTGTATTTTTTTCTACAATTGAGACAAAGAGAAATATTTAAACATCTATTAGAGTATGTGGTTGCCTAATGTGGCACTGCAAGAAAAGCACTGGACTGCTAACCACAATGTCAGTGGTTCAAACCCACCAGCTACTCCTGGGAAACTCTGTACAGTGTCACTGTGAGTCACTATTGAGTCTACATCTCATAACAACTACATCATAAGACTATTTCACTCCTTTGCTAAAATTTTGCAATATTTACCATTCTACGTTAAATAAAACCTTAATACTTGCTACCCTTCTACCACATTCCTCTTGTTGTTTAATGGAGTCTATACCAAATACCAGAAACATTTTCTTTTCCTATAAAGGGCTAGATTGCAAACATTTTATGAATGTAATGATTAGTACTTTTTATCACAATTACTGAATTGTGTTTGTGCACAGAAGCAACCAGAGAGAATATATAAATAAGCATGTATGTCTGTTTTCCAATAAAACGTTATTTACAAAAACATGTGTAGAATAGATTTCACCTATGAATCATAATCTGCTGTTACCTGGTTTGGACCATGGGCCTTTGTTTATGTTATTTCTCCAAACTATAATCTCCAAACATGATTTTCACATAATTAGATTGTTCACAAAATGTCATCTCCCTAGTGAATTTTAACTCATCAACTGATTATTTTTTCTAGCAGTAGTATTACAGTAGTTTCTGCAATTTATTTTTTTTAGTATTTGGTGTGGCAATACGGGATAAGCGCTCAACGGCAATGCTGGGTTGAGCCACAAGGTTAATGGTTCAAACCAACTAATGTCTCCTAGTAAACCTTATATTGGTTTACTGTGAATCAAAATTGTCTCCATGACACTTAACAACAACAAATATCATTATCTGAAATTGTCTATTATTTTCTCATTTCTTCATTAATGAACTGTATATTTTTATACTACAATGTGTCATTAAAACAGTTACCATGCTTGTTTTGTTGTGGTGGCATCTTCAATATCTAGAACTCCATATAATATATGCTGTTAAATCCTATCCAGTCGGGTCCCACTCATAGAAACTCTGCATAGGGGTCTCTGAGGCTTTAAATATTCAGGAGAGCAGAAAGTCTCATTTTTTCCCCATGGAGTAACTGACCGTCTAAAACCATGGACTTTGTGGTTTGCAGTTCAGTGCTTTATTTTTTGGCACAGTAACATTCCCAAACTAATGTATATAAGTGTCCAGTAAACAAGTGTTCATTAGATGAAAGAGTGCTGATACTGAGGAAAAATATTTACACTGGAAATGAAATCCCTGAAAAATATTTGAATTAGGAAATTCTTCATCTTAATTTTCAGGCATAGATTTTTCAGATTTTTAAAATTAGTACAATTGTAGTTTTCTATAATGGTTTTGTTTTACAAAATCATCATTTGTCATGTTTCTGAGTTGGAAAAAATGTCTACTTAAGGTTGTTTTTTTTGTTAGATGCCATCAAGCGTATTCTAGTTAGTAGATTATGTACAGTAGAACACTTTCCAGTCTTGAACCATCTTTAAAATCATTGTTATTTTTCAGCTAATAGTTGCATCTACTGTGTCAATCCATCTCATTGAGGGTCTATTTTTCACTGACTCTTTACTGTCCCAAGCATGATGTCCTTTTCCAGTGACTGGTCCCTCCT
>NW_006408821.1:3463792-3464426 GCF_000296735.1 Chrysochloris asiatica
CAAAACGTCTACCTTTGCATTTCCAACCCTCATAATCCATCCTGATAAGCATTATTCACTACAGTTTCAAGAGTTACCCATCTGTATTTCCTTTCCGCCCAGATTGAATGGTACCCACTGGAGAGTCTGCCTTCTTCCATGCTCCCTAGCACTACGTTCCCCCTTGAAAGCTTATAAGCCAGCTACTTCTTGCCTTTGTAGTCCCCCGCCTCCCATTTGAGTATCCAATGTCCAAGTTGTCCATCTTCGTCCACTCTGTGTGTGGAGGGGGTGGGAATGATTCTTGCTTTAAGGATTTGTTCCTTCTTTTAGGTTGCTGTTCCATAGGTATAGGTCAAGTTCATCAAATTGTATCAGCTCACTCTTCCCCCCGCCCCTTCTATCTTCTCCTGGTTGAGCTCCAATCATTCATTCATCTGGTCCAGGTCATGTGGGTATCATTTGCAAGTGTGGGCGCTCCTGTGCACATGCCCTCTCTTCCCGTCAGCCGGTAGCTGCACTCTACTCTCGAGTCCTCCATGGCCACACCACTGACTCTGTGCCCAAGAGTCCCCAGGTCTCCTCACACTGCTTGCCATCCAGGTTCCCAACTGGGTCCACAGAAGTCCACTGAACATTGTAGAGCTTAGCTTGC
>NW_006408821.1:3465351-3469992 GCF_000296735.1 Chrysochloris asiatica
GTGGTGGTCCTATGCAGTATTTCTCTTTTTGTGACTGACTAATTTCACTCAGCATAATGTCCTCAAGGTTCATCCATGTTATGCAGTGGTTTGCCGCTTCCTTGTTATTCTTCAATGTAGCATAATATTTCATTGTGTGTATGTACCACAATTTGCTTATCCATTCTTCAGTTGATGGGCATTTTGGCTGTCTTCATCTTTTTGCAGTTGTAAATAGTGCTGCTATAAATTCAGTTTTCTTTTTTTTTGTTGTCCAATTTAATGCCTTAGCATAAACATACAATGTGATGTTATTTTTAGATGCTGTGGAGTAGGTTTTGATACATAGCCACCCTACACATAACAAAAACTGCCAGTCTTATGATATCCTCACAATTGTCACAGTTGAACCTATTGCTGCCTTCCAACCTGAGTGGCTCATCATTCAACATACATACATATGCAAATATACATAAGTTTATTACTTATCTATACCAAAACATTTGTAAGACAGTT
This sequence comes from Chrysochloris asiatica, assembly GCF_000296735.1. Classification (NCBI taxonomy): domain Eukaryota; kingdom Metazoa; phylum Chordata; class Mammalia; order Afrosoricida; family Chrysochloridae; genus Chrysochloris; species Chrysochloris asiatica. The sequence continues at coordinate 3,465,847 of NW_006408821.1, forward strand.
GCTTAGTCAACTAAGTGGAAGAGATTCATATCCTTGCCCATTCCTAATCTAAGAGAATGGAGAAATTATGTAACAAAATCAACAATATCACACACAAGCAAAATTTTTCTATAGATAATTCAAAAAATAGTTTCAGCAGTACATCAGTGAGTAAGTGCCAGAAATTCAAAGTGGATTGTAAAGAGAACAGTGCTGATATCAAAGGAATCTTGACTTAGAGCCCAGAATAAAGAAAAATGTTTATGTGTATTTTATTGATGATGCAAAAACATTCAATTGTATAGATCATAAGAATGGGTATTCCATAAAACTTAACTGTGCTTATGCAGAATATGAACACAGACCAGAAGATAGCCATTCAAATTATCTTAAAATAATTGTTAAAAATCAGGAATGGTAAACATCAGAGTTGTATACTTTCAATTGTTGTTGTTAGGCACCATCGAGTCAGTAATGACTCATAGCGACCCTATGAACAACAGAATAAAACACTGCCTGATCCTGAGCCAACCTCACAATGTTTACCATGCTTGAGCTCATTAATGCTGTCACTTTGCCAATCCATCTCACTTGGGGTCTTCCTTTTTCTCTCTGACCCTCCACCCTTCCAAACATGATATCCTTTCAGTATATTTATTCAATCCGTATGATGAGCATATTACGTTATAAGCTGGATTTTATGAAAAATAATGTGACATCAGTATTGGAGGAAGACCCCAAGAATTAACAGCTTATAATATGCAACTTTGCTTTTTGAAAGTGAAGAGGACTTGAAACACTTACTATTGAAGATCAAAGACTACAGTCTTCAGTATAAACTAGATCTCAACATAAATAAAATAAAATACTCAAAATTCAATCAATAATCGATATCACAATAATGCAGAAATGATTCTAGTTTCAAGAATTCATTTTACTTTGATCCATATCTTAGGTTGTGTACTCTAGACAGGCAAAACAAGTAAGTTTATAAATGTGTATTAAAGATAGTTTTATATCAAGGAAATTGTCTACACCATTGTAGAGGTGGCCACTATGAAGTCCATGGGTTAGATGTCAAACTGGAAGCTTATGACTTATGTAGCTGTATGGCTGATGAACAAAGATTGGAAGACCAGATGGCAGGCAGACAGTTAGGCAGCTAGTAAGCCAGACAGTCAGGTCCAGCAGGCAACAAGGCTGTTTGCTGATGATACCCAAATTGAAAAGTAGTAGAGTATGCTACTGGATCAAGTTCAAAAACTGGAGGTTGGAGGAGAAGCCAGAAGCAAGATCCAGTCACAGAAGGGAACAAGCAAGGCTTGCCAGAATGTCTAATATATTGGAAGCAGGGCATACCCCCAAAGAAACAACCTTCAAAAGACTACTCATAGCAGACATCAACATAGTTTTCATTACATTGCTTTGGATCTCATAATGGGGGATAACTACATTTCAACTCTCAAGCCACTGAGAATCCTGGTATATTCAAGTTGACACAAAACCTTAATTATAACAATCCACAATCAAAGTACATGGAAGCATCAGTCAGAAAGTCAAAAGACACATTGTATTTGGCAAATCTTTTGCAAAATGTCTCTTTACAGTGTTAAAAACAAAGAAGTCACTTGCGAGATTAAGGTATGCCTGACCCCATTCCATGGTACTTTCAATAATCTCATATGAATGCAAAAGATGGACAGTGAAGAGGAATACCAAATAAGACATATGGCTTTAAATTATCATGCTGCCCCCAAAAATATTAAATTTGTCAAAGACTGCCAGAATAACAAGCATATCTGTCTTGGAAGAAGTTACAACCAGAATTCTTTTCAGAATTGAAAGTGGTGAAAAATTGTCTAGAGTATTTTGGATATATTATCAGGAGTGATTGATCCTTAACGAAAAAAAAAAAAAAAAAATCACACTTGGCAAAGTTAAGTCATTGTTGCTAGGTGCCATCAAGTTGGTTCTGATCCATACTTACCCTATGTACAACAGAACAGAACATCTTCAAGTCCTGCACCATCCTCACACTTGCTGCTATGCTTGAACCCATTACTGCTGCTATTATGCCAATACATCTTGTTGAGGGGTCTCCTTCATTTTCATGGACGTTCCATTTTAACAAGCATGATGTCCCTCTCTAAGGACTGGTCTCTCTCGATAATATGCCCAGTGACTAAGTCTGACCATCTTGACTTCTAAGGAGCATTCTGGTTGTACTTCTTCCAACATAGATTTGTTTGTTATTCTGGCAGTGTGTGATACCCTTTAGTGTTTTCTCTAGCAGCAACACTCAAATATATTAATACTACTGTTTTCTTATTCATTGTCCACCTTTCTTATGCATATGAAACTATTGAAAATACTATTGCATAATTCAGGTGCACTGAACAAAACTGTCATCTTTGTTCCTGAACATTTTAAAGAGGTCTTGTGCAGCAGACTTGACTAATGTAATATATTATTTGAGTTCTTGACTGCTGCTTCCAGGAGTGCTGATGGTTGATTTGAGCAAAATGAAGCCTTTGACAATATCAATCTTCTCTCCATTTGTTGTTGTTGTTAAGTGCCATCGAGTCTATTCCGACCCATAGTGACCCTGTATAGAGTTTCCAAGGAGCAGCTGGTGAGCTTGAACTGCCGACCTTGAAGTTCAAATGGCTTTGCAGTCTGGCATATTAATCCACAGCACCACAATGTTATGTATTTGTCCTGTGGTGCAGTTTTGATTTTTGTTGTTGTTGTTGTTGTTTTCTTTACATTGTGGTGCAACTCATAACAAAAGCTGTGGTCTTTGATATTTGTAAGTATTTTAAATCTTCTTCATTTTCAGCTTTTAAGGTGGTATCATTTGAATATCACAGGTTGTTAATGAGACTTCTTTCAAACCTGGTGCCATGTTCTTCATATAATCAAGTTTCTTTCATTATTTGTACAGCATTAAGATTGAATAAGTGTAGTAAAAGAATGCAACCCTGGCGAACACCTTTCCTAATTTTTTTTTTTAAGTTTTTATTGTGAATTATGTGATAGTTTATATGGAAGAACATTAGCTTTACATTCATCCTATCATATTTCATTTCATTGCAATGATTACAATCCCTTGCATACATCATCAAATAACCAAAGGATACACACTGCAAGCCTGCGTCCCGGCCACCAGCACACAGCTCCTCTCCATCCCTGAGTCCAAAGTCCCCAGGCATGACATCTCTCCATGTCATCATCTCTGCTGCCATCTCTGATGTCACTGCTTCTCTAAATAGGGTCCTTCACTCCACTCCTCTCAGTTGACAGTCTGAGGAACCTTCTCTCCTGGACTGCAAAGTCAGCCACTCTTCTCCTTTTGTTACAAAATGTCTACCTTTACATTTTCAACCCTCACAGTTAGTCATGATAGCAATTATTCACTATTGTACCACAAAAGTCTTATCCCCATCACCTTTCTTCAGCCCCGTCCAGGCAGATTGGAAATCACGAAGTGGAGATTCTTCCTTCCCCAGGTGAAGAACTTGTATGTTCTTGCAGTAGTCAATCAGACTTCCATTTTTGTTTTTCCTTTCCCTGCTGATTTTTCTTTCAATAAATATCTTCTGTTCTTCTAGCCACTCCAGGCTGGTCTACTTGTCCTTTAAAGTAGAAATTTCCCGCCTCAGAAGATTCTGGATGGGGTTAAGGATTCCACCTACAGTTTTATGCAATGTGAAGGTTCTACAGGAGACATCCTTAACTGGGAACATTGTAGCACCATTTTAGGTGTTCCAATCAGTTATAGGTTGAAAGCAGACTTACAAGTTTTCTATAGTGATGTTTCTGGGTATTCCTTTCTCTCCCCCTCAACTGCATATTTTACAATAGTACACAAGGGAAACCAACATTCAAAAGACAGCCAAACAACTTAACATTGTTGTTGTTAAGTTCTGTAGAGTTAGGTATTCCAATCAGTCATAAGCTGAAGACAGACTTGCAAGCTTTCTATAGTGATGTTTCTGGCTATTCCTTTCTCTACCCTTCAACTGCATATTTTACAATAGTAGACAAGGAAAACCAACATTCAAAAAACAGTCAAGCAACTTAACATTGTTGTTGTGAAGTGCTGTAGAGTTAGGTATTCCAATCAGTTATAAGGTGAAGACAGACTTACAAGCTTTCTATGGTGAT
>NW_006408821.1:3470442-3473968 GCF_000296735.1 Chrysochloris asiatica
GGAAATTTCCACTTGAAAGGATGAGCAGACCAGTCAGCAGCGGCTAGAAAAACAGAAGATACTTCTTGAAAGACCTACAGGAAAAAACAAAACAATAGAGGCATACAGGCTGTTACTACAAGAACAAACAAGCTGTTTGCCCAGGAAACATCAAGGCAAGTGGTCGGGTCCCCTCAGTGCAAACCACCTTCCAAGAATAAGGCTCAATGGAAATACACACTCTGATTGGTGACCATGCTCATCACCTATAAGGGGAAGTGAGGAAAAAAACAGCAATGAAGCGGCAAGCTAAGCCCTACAATGTGGAAAGTGAAACGTTCAGCTGATAAAAAGAGAGGGTATATGCACAAGAACACCCACACTAGCAGATAATACCCACTTGACCTGACTTCAATGACTGGATGGTTAGAGCTCAACCAGAAGAACAAAGAAGAGGTAAAAAAGAGTAATCTGATACAATTTGATGAACTTGACCTACACCTATGGATGCAGTAGCTCAAAATAGGGAACAAACCCTTACAGCAGGAATCATTCCTATCCTCTCCACACACAGAGTACACAGGGATGGGCAACTTGGATATTGGCATCCCAAAATGGAGAGGAGGGGGCTACAAAAGCAAGAAGTGACTGGCTTACAAGCTTTCAGGAGGGAGCCTAGAGCCAGGGGACCTGGAGGAAGGCAGAATCTCCAGTGAGTAGTATCCAATCTGCCTAGGCGGAGCTGATGAAATGAAATACAGATGGGTCTCTTGTGATACAACAGTGAATAATTGTTATCAGGACTGATTGTGAGGGTTGGAAATGTAAAGGTAGATGTTTTATAGCAAGGAGGGGAGTGATTAGCTTTTCAGTCTAGGAGCAGAGGCCCCCAGGACCATCAGTGGAGAAGAAGGGAGAGAGGGACTCTACCCAGAGAAGTAGTGGTATTAATGTTTCCATGTTCTTCTTGGACTTTCATTTTGTTTGTATGTTGTGAAGTATTATTTTTCTTTGAGATTACTTTATATTCCATTAGCTTTTCTCTCCATTTAGTGCCATCTGTTTTATCCTGTAATCTACCTGACCTTCTCACCACCTTGGACTCTGTTCCTACATGTTTACCTTCTTTCATATTGTAATTGTTTTGATTATAGACTGACCTCCCAGATCCTCTGAATTTGTTCTTAAAGATTTTTTCTGTTCTCGACTCACCCATTTCTTGATTGGGGATTGCTGCCAGGTATGTCAATCTCTGGTTGTTGTCTGTTCTTTTTGGTTCTCAGTCCACAGAGCTCTCATTAGGGAGCTGAAAGTGAAGGGGACTTAAAACATTTACTGATGAAGATCAATGAGCAAAGCCTTCAATATGGATTGCATCTCAATGTCAAGAAAACAAAAATTCTCACCACTGGACCAATAAACAACATTTTTATCAATGGAGAAAAGATTGAAGTTGTCAAGGACTTCATTCTTCTTGAATCAACTATCAACACTCACAGAAGCAGCAGTCAAGAGATCAGATGACGTATTTCATTAGGAAATATATTGCACAGGAACTTTTTAAAGTGTTGAAGAGCAAAGATATCTGCTTGAGGACTAAGGTGTGCCTGATCTAAGCCATGGTATTTTCAATAACCTCATATGGATGTGAAAGCTGGACAGTGAATAAGGAAGATCGTAGAAGCCTTTGAATTATGGTGTTGGAGGAGAATACTAAAAGTGCCATGGGCTGCCAAAAGAACCAATAGATTTGTTTTGAAAGAAGTGCAGCCAGAGTGCTCCTTAGAGACAAGGATGTCCAAACTTCGTCTCTCATACTTTGGACATACTGTCAGGAGGGAACAGTCACTAGAGAAGGATATCATGCTGGGTAAGATGGAGATTCAGAGAAAAAGAGGAAGACCCCCAAAGAGATGGATTGGCCAGGTGCCAGCATTGATGGAATCAAGTGTCCAACAGTAGTGAGGTTGGCCCAGGATCGGACATTGTTTCATTCTGCTGTGCATTGGGTTGCTATGTGTTGGTTCCGACTTGATGGCACCTAACAACAACAACAATCATTACTTTGATTTTGGAGAGCTTGATGATTGTATATCTTCATGATTTTCTTTTGTGGTCTATCCTTCCTGGGGTTCATTGAGATTCTTGAATGCTTATCTTTTCACTTTTCAGGATGTTGTGGAAATTTTCTTCCAGCATTTCTTCAACTATCTCTTCTGTAGACTTTTTTTATTTTTCCTGTTCCTGAATGCTGATAATTCTTAAGTTTTTTCTCTTTATGTTTTCCAACCTGAATCTTAGACCTTCTTCAGATTTTTTAAATAATTTTTTCTGTTTGCTCTTCTATGTTAGTAGTATTAAAACTTTTGTCTTTCAGCTCACTAGTTCTAGCTTCCATCTCTTCAATTCTACCCCTTTGTCCTTTCATTGTGTTGTCCATTTCTGATATTCTATTAATCGTTTGGACCTCTTTCTGTAGGTTTTGAATTGTTTACAATGTTGTATCTATCTTATTTGATTGTTCCTGCAGTGCTTTCCTGACTTATTCCTTATTTTTCTCAACTCTATTGTAAAGTGTTTTGATACATTTTATAATCATTTTTTTAAATTCCTTTTCTGGCATTTTCAAAGCCTGCCCTCCTTCCAGTATGAAGTGTAGGTCTACCTGAAGCTCATTTGTCTCAGTCACTTTATCTTGTTTCTGGATATGTGCTGATATGGTCATCTGCTTTTGCCTCTTGGGCATGTTCAGTATTTAACTGTAGTCTTAATAGTTAATTAAGTTTGTGTTTTTGTATTTGTTATGCTTTTTAATTGCTTTCAGATAGATGTGATCAGGAAATGGGACTCCCTTTTCACTCTTTTTATAACTCAACTCATAGTAACTGTCACAGGTGTTGTCTGCCAATCTGGTGTATGGCAGTTGATATTGGCTCATGGCTGGATTATGTGTTTTTATAGGGTGTGATTGTAGCTAATCATGGAGAAGAGAAAGAAAGAAAAAAATCTGTAGCCTAATAAGGAGCTCTGATAGCATAGTGGTTATGAATCGGGCTGTGAACCACAAGGTCAGCAGTTCGAAACCACCAACTGTTCTGTGAGTGAAAGATGAGGCTTTCTGCTCCTGTAAAGATTTACAGCCTCAGAAATCCTGTACAGGGTCACTGTGAGTCAGAACCAACTCCATGGCATATAACAGCAGCAAAAATATGAGTATGCCTTTAATATCCTTTCAGTTTCTTGCCTTCAAGGTCACCTGAGACATTTCAAGAAGCCACTGTTGGTAGTTACGATATAACTCAGGATTTAATTTTCAGCCTGTTTTGTTTTTAGACAGTCTCTCTTGTTCCACAACCCCATTCTGGCCTGTTTCCTAGTGGTAAAGAGTTCAGGGCCAGCTGTGATCATTTCGTATTGTTGTTTGGTTTTAAGTGGGATTTCTCCCTTTAAATGCTGATAGGGTCTGTACGCTTGTGTAGTAGAACCCTTGGTGAGATGTCCACTCAGGCACCCCCTCTAGTCCCCAGAATGGAGGTGTGCAGACAGC
>NW_006408821.1:3474243-3489123 GCF_000296735.1 Chrysochloris asiatica
ATATATATACATAAGAAAGTCCATACTTTTATGTCTCCAAGGTTCTAACAGGTGTCAATCTGTGGTGGCTCTGATCCTTCCCCCTCTTGGTCCCACTGCTTCATCTCGTCCAGAATGGCAGCTCCCTGACACTGAGCTGGTTGTGTTTGAAAGTATGAGATTTCTTGGTTTCACTAGAAATTCCACTGGCTATAAGCCTTAAAACTTTTTAAATATTCCTATATGTGTGGTTCAGAGTTTTGCAACTGTTCCCTTAACTTGCTTCATCCTGCATTCTGTGTTATTGCTCATGGAGATCCTCACTGCACTTCTACCCTATCCGCCAGGAAGCCCTGCCTCTAACCTGTCCTTATTTTAAATCATTCCATGTCCCATCATTCTTTTTGAAAGACTGACTCCTGGTACATATACAGGTTCTCAAAGAACACAATTAAGTGTTCCTGAATACTCATTTTCAACAATGTTTTCCATATTTGGGCATTATCAACCCAGTTTAAAGCCTTTGCATAGTCTGTAAAGTACAGGTAAATATATTTCCAGTATCCTCTCCATTAGCCAAGATTCATCTGATGTCAACAATGATATCCCTGATTCAACGTCCTTACTTGAATCTGGCTTGAACCAGTAGCAGCTCCCTGTCAATGTACTGTGCAGGTGTTTTTAAATTTTATTCAACAAAATTTTATTGCATGTGGTATTAATTATATTGTCCCATGATTTTCACATTCCATTGCATCACCTCTGTTTGGAATGGACACATGAATGGATATATTTCAATCTGGTGATCAGGTAGCCAAATTTCTTGGCATAGATAAGAGAGTGCAACCAGTGCTGCATAAGTTTGTTGAAACATTTCATTTGTATTCCATCAATTCCTAGAGCCTCATTCTTTGCCAATAACTTCAGTGCACCTTTTACGTCTTCCTTCAATACCATTGGCTCTTGATTATATACTGATTCTTGAAATGGTTGAACATCAATCATTTTATTTTGGTACAGTAAATCTTTGTATTCTGTTCATCTTCTTTTTATGCTTTCAGCATTATTCAATATTTTGCCAAAAGAATCCTTCAGTAATGAAAGTTAAGAATTGAGCATTTTCCTCAGTTCTTTCAGCTTGAGAAATGCTGAGCGTGTTCTTCCCTTAGTTTTCTAACTCTAGATCTTTGCATGTTTCATTATATTTGACTTCATCTTCCTGAGCTTCCCTTTGGAATTTTTTAAAGCTCTTTGCCTCATCATTGCTTTAGCATCGCTATGCTGGAGACAAAGTTTCAGAGTCTCTTCTGATATTTATTTTGGTCTTTTCTTTAGTCCTTGTCTTCTAAATGAACTTTTCCTTTCTTCCTGTATGATGTTCTTGATGTCATACCACAACTCTTCTGGTTTTTGGATATTAGTGAATAATGCATCAAACCTGTTCTTGAGATGGTTTCTAAATTTAAGTGGAATATATTTAAGGCAATATTTTGGTTCTCTTGAATTTGTTTTAATTTTCTTCAGCTTCATCCTGAACTTGCATACAAGTAATTGATGGTTTGTTCCACAGTCTGGCCCTGGCCTTGTTTTGGTTGAAGATATAGAGATTTTCCACTGTTTTTTCCACACATTTAGTCTGTTTGATTCCTTTATTTTCTACCTGGTGCAGTTCATGTGCACAATAATATTTACTGTTGCTTAAAAAGATATTTGCATACAAGTATTTTTTTTCCATTTGCAATGAAAAATTCTATCACAAAGGCCATATTCTTCAACTATTGATCCCTTTTCTTTGTTTGCAACCTTTGAATTTGAATAACCAGTAATTTCAATACATATTGATGGCATGTTTGATCAATTTCACATTGTAGAATTTGGTAAAATTCTTCATAATCATCATCACTGATTATAGTGGTTGGTGCAGAAATTTGAATAATGTTATTCGTGGTGGTGTTCCTAAGTGCTGTTGAGTTGGTTCTGACCCATAACAACCCTGAAAAGTGTTTCTGAGGATCAGCTAGAGAGCTTTAATCACCAACCTTACTATTCAAGCCAACTTTGTATTTGGCTTAAACAGTAAGACTAGCAGTCTCTTTTGTATTTAGTCAAGAATTGGATTTGTGATGGGGAACAGATGTTTTTGAAGCAAAGTATGTGTGTGTGCTCCATTGTATCTTCCTCTGATAATGTCCCTAATCATGCTAGGGAGACTCCCATTGTCGACAATGCAGCCAGAGGCTTAAGAAGTCTGGAAGGGCCCCTGACATATCTGACATCCTTAGCTTGCACCTCAGCTTTTCAAATAGCTACCCTAGTCCCCAGATGACTGTATGCATGCAAGCCAGTTTAACAAAAATACTGTAACTACCTTCTAAAAAAAAATCCAGTATGGAAAAAGAAAAAAAAGCCATAGCACCAAAATTTGTGTATGGATATTATCCTATCACAGATAGCAGCATTTTACTTCAAGATAGATCTTGACATATTTGATGATTAATGGAATGTCATTTCTCTTCAATTTTTCATTCTTAGCATTGTAATCCATGATTGTCAGATTCAAAATGACCAATACAACTGCATTTTTATCTTTATGTGTTCCACTTCATTTTTGGCAACTTCCAATTTTTCTAGATTCATACTTTGTTCATTCCATGTTTCAATTATTAATGGATGCTTGCAGCTGTTTCTCCTCATTTTCAGTTGTGCCCCATTAGCAAATGAAGGCCTCAAATGCTTATTCCATGTATGTCACCAAGGTCAACTCTACTTGAGGAGGCAATTCTTCTCTAGTCATATTTAGAGTGCCTTTTAATCTGAGGATTCCATCTTCTTATACTATATCTGCCAATATTTATTCTTCATGTTTCAATATTCAATAATCTGGTGGCATTTGAGAGTGTTTGACATTATTTCTAAGGTTTTCAGTGACTAACAAATTGTAAATAGTCTACCGCTCCTTTTTCCCTGTCTGCCTAAGCCTTGATTCTCAGTTGAAACTTGTCCACCATAGGTGACCCTAACAGTATTGAAAATAGTAGTGGCATAGCTTCTGGCATCACAGTAGTACACAAGCCACCCAGTGTGACAAACTGACAGATGAGTAGTGAGTAAAATACAGAGGAAGTAAAAAAATGAAAGAGTTCAATTTGTCATATCCAGTATTGTAAACCATAAGATTGTCAGATACAAAATGACCAATACTAGCCCATTTCTGGACAATGGTAGGACATTGACAACCATATGATTGCCAGGTTAAAAATGACCAATACAAGGCCATCAAAAAGTTGGGTTAACAGAGTGGCTACAACAATGAACTCATTGATACTATTGTGGAGGATGGCATAGGACAGGGTAATCCTTCTTTAGATTTTTCATCAGGTCACTGTGAATCAGAACTAAAATTACACATAACCTAACAACAGCAAACACAAAGATGGATATCCTAGGCTTTGTTGTTATTAGGTGCCATCGAGTCTGTATAGACTCATAGCAACCCTAGGAACAACAGGATGAAACTCTGCCTGTTCCTGGGCCAAGCTCACAATTGTTGCCACGCTTGAACCCATCAATGCTGCCACTTTGCCAATCCTTCACAATGGAGGGCTTCCTCTTTTTCTCTCACAATGTACCTTATCAAACATGATATCCTTCTCCAGGGACTGGTCACTACTGACAATATATCCAAAGTATGAGACAGAAATTTTGGTCACCCTGGCCTCCAAGGAGCACTCTGTCTGCACTTCTTCCAACACAGATCTGTTGGTACTTTTGGCAGCCCATGACACTTTCAATATCCTTCTCTAACACCATAACTCAAAAACATCAATTCTTCTATGGTCTTTCTTATTCTGTCCAGCTTTCGCATGCATATGAAGTTATTAAAAATGCCATGGTTTGGGTCAGGCACACCTTACTCCTCAAGCTGATATCTTTGCACTTCAACACTTTTAAAAATGATCTTGTACAGCAGACTTGCCTAATGCAATACGTTGTTTGATTTCTTGACTGCTGCCAAGAAGAATGAAGTCCTTGACAACTTCAATCTTTTCTCTGTTGATAAGAATGTTGTTTATTGGTCCAGTGGTGAGGATTTTTGTTTTCTTTACATTGAGATGCAATCCATACCAAAGACTGTGATCTTTATTAGTAAGTACTTTAAGTCCTCTTCACTTTTTTTCTTTCACATTTTTCTTCATATAACCCAGTTTATTGGATTATTTGCTCAGCATACAGGTTGAATAAGTATGGTGAAAGAATACAACCTTGTTGCATTACTTTCTTAGTTTTAAACCATTTGGTGTTCCCATGTTCTGTTCGAACAACTGCCTCTTGGTCTGGATACAGATTCCTCATGAGCACAATTAAGTGTTCAAGAACACTCACACTTTGCAATGTTGTCCATAGCTTGTCATTATCCACACAATTGAAAGCCTTTGCAAGTCAATAAAGCACAGATAAACATCTTTCTGATATTCTTTGCTTTCAGCCTAGATCCATACGACATCAGAAATCATATTCCTCATTCCATGGCCTCTTATGAATCTAGCTTGAACCTCTGGAAGTTCTTTGTCAAGGTACGCTTGCAGCCATTTCTAGGCTTTAGTGAGTTGAAATTGATGGTACTGGTCATTTTGGAACTGATAATCATATGGTTTACTACACTGGGAATGACAAATTGAAGTGGAATGGCATTACTTGCATTATCAAAAGTAATGCTTCAAGAACTTTTTTGAAGCATAATGCTTGGTAGGAGTATATTCATATGCTTACGAAGAAGAACCATCAACACCACTATTAGTCAAATTTATGCAACTACCACTAAATCCAGTAATGATGAAATTGAAGAAATGTACTAAATGATTTAGTCTAATATTGATGAATTAAGCAATCAAGGTATACTGATAAGCACTGGAAATTAGAATGCAAATGTTGAAAGCAAAGAGGTATTTTCAGAAGTTCAAAAATATGGCCTGATGGAAATGATGCTGGGGATCACATGATGGAATTTTCCTAGACCAAAGACTTATTCATTTCAAATATTTTTTTAAAAAACTGCATAATAGTTAACTATACACATGGAGCTCACCACCTAGAATACAAAGGAACCAACTTGATTACATTTGTTGGAAAAGATGGTAGAAAAGCTCAAAATCATCAGGAAAAACAAATTAGGAAGCAACTGTGAAAAAGGCCAGCAATTATTCACATGCTCATTAGGAACCTGTACATAGACCAGGAAGACTGGAGTGGCTTGTAGGATAAGCACTTTTATGCTAACCACATGGTTCTTATTTCAAACCCACCTACTGCTTCTTATAAACATTATATGTGGTCTCTATGAGTCTGAATCAACTTGACATTGCTTTGTTAAATGTCATCAAGTCAATTCTGACTGACAGCGCACCTGTAAAGTTTTTCCAAGGAGCATCTCTTGGGTTCGAACTGCTAACCATATGGAGTCCTGGCTTGGCATTGTGGCACAATCACTGGAGTTCTAATCAAAAGGTTGGTAGTACAAACTAACCTGTCAGGACTCCATATGTGGAGGAATAAATGGAGGTTCCATGTGGCATAGTAGGATCAGGAATGGGATATGAAAGAAAAGATCAGCAATTCAAACCCACCAACTGCTCCTGGAAACCTTATACAGAGTGTCTATGAGTTGGAACAGGACTTAAAAATAGTAACACATTGTGCTATACGATAAGCACTGGACAAGGTTGGCAGTTCAAACCCAGGAGATGCTATTGGAAACACTATACAGGGTGAGAGTGAATTGGAAGCAACTCAATGACCCTTAATAACAAAAACAACAATTTATATATTGAGAAGAAGAGAAGTCTTGATAGTGTAATGGGTTACATATTGGACTGGTAATCACAAAGTCAACAGTTTGAATCCATGAATCATTATGTAGAATAAAGATGAAACATTCTGTTCTTACAAAGATTATAGTGAGCCACCACTCATCTTCAGTTTGCCATACTGTGATGTCTTGTGTGATGCTGTGATGCTGGAAGCTATGACATTTGCATTTTAAATCCCAGTAGCATGCACTGGTGACAGACAGGTTTCATCTTAACGTACTGACTAAGATAGATTATGAAGAAGGATGGGAAGACTACTTCTGAATATTTAGCCAATACATACGTAGGATTAGCAGTGGAACCTTTTCAGATAGCACCAGAATACTGAATATTGAGACACCAGAATACCTTCTGATATAGTGCAGGATGACAAGTACCTCAGGTTGGAAGACATTCAAAAAAAGACTGGCTTCCTCAGAGTAGAGTTGACCATGATAATGCAAACTGAGAAGATTTTGTGACCTTAATTTGCTGATGGAGCACAACTCAAAATGAGGAGAAGCAGCTGTCAATGTTCATTGATAATCTGAACATGGAATATACAAAGTTTGAATCCAGGAAAGTTGGAAGTAGTTAAAAATGAAATGGAACATTTAAGGACTTATATACTAAGCATTAGAGAGCTAAAATGGAATGGTATTGGCCATTTTGAATCTGACAATCACATACTTTTACTATGTCAGGAATGATAAATTGAAGAGGAATGACATCTCATTCATCATCAAAAAGAACATTTCAAGATTTAGTTGCAAAATGCTATCAGTATTAACACAACTAATATTCAAATTTAACTATCAACCACCAAAAACCTGATGATGAACTTGAAGAAGTCTCATTTATTCAGTACAAAATTGATCAAATATGCAATCAAGATGTATTGAAAATTAACCATGATTGAATTGAAAACAAAGAGGAAGGATGGATAGTTGGAAAATATCATACATGAAGAAAGCAAAGGGTGGCGATCAGATGATAGAATTCAGCAAGACCAATTGCTTAATTAAAAACACTTTTCTAAAAACAACATAAAAGATAAGTACACACATGGACCTTACAGATGGAACACACAGAAATAAAATTGACTACATCTGTGGGAAGAGACCCGAGGCCAAGTCTGTAGCAGATGAGTGCTCAGATGCAAGCTCCAGTTTAAGAAAATTGAAACAAGTTCAGGAGAGTCAAACTTAAAACTTAAAATTATTTCTCCTGAATTTATAAATCATTTCAAAAACATATTTGATGCATTAGATACTAATAACCAAAGACCAGAAGACTTGTGGGGTGACACCCAGAACAACAAATAGGAAGAAAGCAAAAGTTCATTAAGATACAAAAAAGAAGGAAAAGCCCAAAATAGATGTCAAAAGAGTATCTGAAATTTGCTGTACAGGATAGAGACTCTAAAGCAAAGGGATGAAATGGGAAAGTAAAATAGCTGGACAGAATATTCCCAAAGGCAACGGGAGAAGACAAATTTAAGTACTATAATTAAACATGCAAAGACCTAGAGTTAGAAAACTAAAAGGGAAGAACACACACAACAACTCTCAAGCTGAATGGACTGAAGGAAAATTTCAAACCTACACTTGCAATTTTGAAAGTTTCTTTTGACAAAATATGTCAAATTATACAGAAATCATCAGAAGAAGATGGAAAAAAATCAAGTCACTATACCAAAAAGAAAAGTATATTATTCAACACATTCAAGAGATAGCATATGATCCAGGGCCAACAGAACTGAAGGAAAAAATTGAAGATGAACTGAAGGCATTGTCAAGGAACAAAACTCTGGGAATTAATGGAACACAGCTTGAAATATTTTCACTATTTCACTATTATAGTGAATGTAGTATATTATAGTGATGTACTGTTTTCACTACATCACTATTTCAAGTTGTATTGGAGGCATTCAGTCATCTATACCAAGAAACCTGTAAGACAGCTAGCTACCTGGTCAACTGATTGGAAGAAATCCATATTTGTGCCTATCCCAAAGAGAGGTGACCTAATGGAATGTGAAAATCATTGGGCAAATATCACTAATATCAAAATCAAGCAAAATTTTGCTACAAACAATTCAAAAGTGGCTACAACAGTTCATTGAGCAGGAATTGCCAGAAGTCCAAACCAAATTCAGATGAGGACACAGAATGAGACAGTAATGCTGACATCAGATGAACCTTGATTGGAAGGAAAAAAAAAAAAAAAAGATGTTTACTTGTATTTTATTGACTATGCCAAAGCTTTCTACGGTGTGGATCATGACAAGATATAGACAATATTGCAGAGAATGAGTATTCTGGAACACTCAGTTATACTCTTGAGCAAACTGTACATTGACCAAGAGGCAGTTATTTGAACAGAACAAGGGAACACAGAGTGGTGTAAAATCAAGAAAATTGTGCACCACGGAATAGTCTTTCACCTTATTTATTCAATCTGTATGCTAAGCAAATAATCTTAGAAATTGGATTATATGATAAAGAATGTGGTATCAGGATTGGAGGAAATGTCATTAAAACTTGTGCTATGCAGATTATACAAACTTGTATGCTGATAGTGAAGTCTTAAAATATTTACTGATGAAGATCAAAGACCACAGCTTTCCACGTGGATTATACTTCAATGTAAAGAAAAGAAAAAAAAATCTTCACCACTGTACTATAAATGTTGTTGTTGTGAAGTGTTGTCAAGTAAGTTCAAACCCACAGCGACCTTGTATAGGGTTTCCAAGGAGCAGCTGGTAAGCTGGAACCGCTTATCTTGCAGTTCACACGCTTTGCAGTCTGGCGTATTAACCCACAACACCACACCAGGACTCCATAAATAGCATCATGATAAGTGGAGAAAAGATTGAAGCTGTCAAAGGCTTCATTTTGCTTGGATCCACTATCAATATTCATGGAAACATCAGTCAGTAAATCAAACACCTTATTGCATTAGGCAAAACTGCTGCAAAAGAGTTCTTTAAAGTGTTAAGGAACAAATATTTCAGGTTGAGGACTAAGGCATGCCTGACCCAAGCTGTCTTTTTTTCAGTATCTTTTTTGTAAAAGGAAAAGTTGGACAGTAAGTAGGGATGATCACAGAATAATTGATGCATTTGAATTATGGTATTGTAGAAGATTACTTAAAGTACCATAGACTGTTGAAGAACAAACAAATCTGTTTTGGGCTAAGTACAGACAGAATGTTCTTTAGAAACGATGAAGTGATACTTTGTCACTCATACTTCAGATATATTATCAGAAATAATTAGTCCCTGGAAAAGGACAGGACTAATTCTTGTTCAAGCGGAGAATCAACTCAAAAGATGAACACCCTCAAAAGATGGTTTGGTACAATGGTAGCAGCAATGGGGCTTAAGATCAACATCAATTGTAAGGATGCTGCAGGACTGGGCAGGTTCAGTTCTTTTCTGCATTAGGTCACTATGAATCTGAATTGCCTAGACGGCACCTAATAACAGTAACAACAACAACAAAGATTTAAGTCCAGAAACACCACACAGGGTTTCTGTGAGTTGGAAACAGACTGGGCAGCACACAGCTGTCCTTGTGTGGCGGTGTAGGATCAGCGCTGGACTTTGAATCAAGGTCAGCAGTTCATACAGGGTGTTATGAGTCAGAATCAACTTGACAGTACTAAGCAACATATACATGTGTGTGTGTTATAATATTAATATATATGAATAAATAGTGGATGACCATATCTCCTTACTCTGTCACCTACCTGGTAAAGTCTTGTTAGGTTATGTCTTAAGATACCTGCCCTAGTCACCTCCTTTTCCCCCATATTTCCTCAGGAAGATTCAATCTCTATATATGATTGTAAAGGAGGGCTTCCAGGCTAAAAATGGCCTAAGTGCACCTGAGGGCCCCCTCCCTCTCTTTCCTTCACTGTGTTTTCAGGATGAGTGTCCCTAGATTATCATTTCAATCATACACAAAAATTGTCCTTGGTGACTTAGTGGTAGGTAAGGGGTTGTCTATTCATGGGTGGAAGGTGCCTTGGCCATGGGAGTGATACTGCACATGGGATTACCCTGCCAGCCCACCACTCAAATAGCCCTTACACTTGCTGTATGTCCCTGCATCTCCTTTCCCAATAAGAATAGACAATTCAAAGCTTTCTCAGAGCTCAATATAACCAAACCAGGCCTCTGCTTTTCTCCTGCTGACTCCACACCCACCCAAATATAACCTGCTCATCATCACATGTCCCCATCTAATATGAGACATAGAGAAAGTATAAGGGTCTACACAGGTCCAGGTTAGTTGATGTTGGGTCACATAGGTCCAAGGCACTTGAGTGCCCCATTTCAGGGTGCCTACTGACATAGAAATCATAGCTGTCAAGGAAATAATTCATGCAATTGTGGAGGTTGTCAAATCCAAAGTCCATAATTCACAGGTCAATATGGAGGATTCTCCTTACTCATATAGTCTCAGAAGCTGAGGAACCCAAATCCTCTGATAAGCCAACAGATTGCAGATGCACAAGGCTTTAGGAGTTGGTAAATCAGGTCATGCTGGGTCATAGTTCTATGAGCTGGATGTCAGATAGAGATGAACCAGATGCAGTGACCAGAGTAAGAAAGAGAACATTTCCAAAGTATTCCATTTATTAGACTCAGACCTGTCCCTAGGAAAATTCAGGATAATGACTGAATCAGAGTCTCTAGTGAGAAGGGAGAATCCTTAATCCTTAGTTCAAATTTAATTCTTTCTGAACCCCATCTTAAGCCGTACTTCTTAGTTCTACCTTAATTACTAGTCCCACCTTAACCCTTCCTCATTAACAACTCATTTCTAACTGGGCCCCAAATCATAGACATTGTTGTTAGGTGCCTTCACGTTGATACTGACTCATAGTAACACTTTGCATGATAGAACAAAACACTGGTCCTGTGCCAACTTTAATTTATCACACAACTGAGTAATATGGCTAGAGGGGCCACAATAAATAACCCTGAAATATACATAACATACAACACATAACAATATATTAAACCATAAGTTTATGCTGTATGTTGTAATATATTGTTACATGTTGTATGCTGTAATATTGTAATATATACATAAAATACTATTTTTATAAAGTGGCAGTTGCCCACATTTTCTTAATTATCATGATGGTGAGTAAAAGTGGGGAGAGTGGAGAGGGAAAAGAGAAGAAGTAAATGCATTAGTATATATTGAGATTTTTTTTTAAAAGTAATGATGGGCATGGGCTGGAAAAAGAAATCCATTCTACCTGTCTTTCCTACCACCTGTCTATTTATCTCCAGTAGTTAAAAGAACCTGATGAAATTGAACATGTAATTTTGCATTGTCAGATCTACCTCAGCATCTTCATCTTTCTTCTCTTTTGTACCGTGAAGAGAAACAAATTAATAATAAACCAGATAGTCTCTTAATTGGTTAGAGCTAGCATGTCTGGATGCAATGATGCCAAAAAGTATAGCAGCTGAGTGGCTCCTCCTTCATAATAAAGCTGTCAGGGTTGACATCTCCAGGATCCTGTCTCATTTCTCCTTACTGAGCAGGATGAGGGGATTATGCAGATGAATCACAACACTGTGTCTGCCTAGGAAACTTTGTCCTGTGTGCTAGGAACACTGTAAATCTGTTTCCATACTACTGAATGTCCACATATCTGAATTGTGTCTAGGGGATAAGAACCTTAACAAAGCTGTTTAGAAGCTCCACTAAATGATTTTGGCAGGCTCAAACACTGAGTGAATGTGAGAAAGTTTAATCTCTCAACCTCTTTTTCTATGCACTGGCATGCAAATATTTCTCACTCATGTCTCACTCTTGCTCTCTCACATTCTTCATTAAGTCACTAGGGATGTATCTGTCATTCTGTTCACTTCTTTCAAAATGTGACAGTTTTATCATATTAGGTACAATGATTGAATTAATTAAATTGAATTCCATTCTATAAAATGGGAAATTGTTTTTTCAACAATTTCTTGCAAAGAGAGGAGAAAAGAAATAATTTGTAAATGGCGAATGAGTAAGCCATCCAATAGTTATTAGATGGATCTAGTTCACAAAATTCATTGTAGACCAGAGTTACAAGTTTAGAATTTATCCTGGGTACAATGGAAAACTTTGGAGGACTTTAAGCTGAAAAGATTTATAGATTGAATTGCAGCTTTAAATATCACAGCTTAAAGTGTGTGGGGAAAAAACTATAGAGGATAGAGGATAAAACTTAAACATAAAAATAACCTAGAATATTAGTCCACCATTCGTTTGTCAGTTTGTCATATTGTGATAGTTTGCATCTTGCTGTGATTATTGAAGCTTCACCATCAGTATTTTAAATATCAGCTGGGTAAAACATAGTGGGCAGATTTCAGATGAGCATCCAGACAAAGATACACTAGGAAGAATGAGAGACAGAAAAACTTATGAATAACAGTGAAACACTATCAGATAGCACACTGACTATTGAAACATGATGAAGAGTACTAGAATATTGTCAGATATCGTGCCTCAGGTTGGAAGGCATTCAAAATCCGACTGTGGAAGAATTGCCTCCTGAAAGTAGAGTTGACAGTGATGACAAGAATGGATTAAAGCCTCCAGGACTTTCATATGCTAATGGAGCACAACTCAAAATGAAGAGAAAAAGCTGTATATATCAATTAATAATTGGAACATGGAATTTACAAATTATGAATCTAGGAAAATTGGAAATTGACAAAAATGAAAAGGAACCCCAAACTATCAATCTCCTAGTCATTAGTGTACTAAAAGAGACGGGTGTGAGCCATATTGAATATGATCATCACATGGTTTACTATGCCAGAAATGATAAATTGAAGAGGAATGGCTTCACAATCACAATCAAAAAGAACATGTGAAGATCTGTCTTGAAGTACAATACTGTCTGTGATAGGATAATATCCATATGTCTACAAGTACAACCAGTTAATACCACTATTATTCAAATGTATGCGCCAACCACTAAAGCCAGAGATGATGATATTGAAGAATTCTATCAACTTTATTAGACTAAAATTGATCAAATATACAATAAACATTTATTGATAATTACTGGTGATTGGGATGGAAACAAAGAGGATTAACAACTGGAAAATAAGACTTTGGTCATAGAAACAATGATGGAGATTGCATGATAGAATTTTGCAAGACCACTGACTTTGTCATTGTAAATTCCTTTTTAAAACAACATAAAATATGACTATACACATGGCCCTCAACAAGTGGAAGTCAAATTGACTACATCTGTGGAAATAGAGGGTAGAAAAGCTCCATAT
This sequence comes from Chrysochloris asiatica, assembly GCF_000296735.1. Taxonomy (NCBI): domain Eukaryota; kingdom Metazoa; phylum Chordata; class Mammalia; order Afrosoricida; family Chrysochloridae; genus Chrysochloris; species Chrysochloris asiatica. The sequence continues at coordinate 3,487,384 of NW_006408821.1, forward strand.
CATCAGCCAAAATAAGGCCAGAAGATTTGTGGGATGACAACAAAAATGTTATACAGAAAGAAAGCAAGAATAAAGAAAAAGACCAAAATGGAAGTCTAAAAAGATTCTGAAACTTTCTCTGCAGTGTAGACATGCTAAACAAATGGAAAAAAATGAGGAGATGAAAGAGTTTAATAGAATATTTTTAAAAGCACCACAATAAGACAAAGTCAAATATTATTTAAAATGTGCAAAGACCTGAATCTGGGAAACGAAAAGAGAACACACTCAACATTTCTCAAGCTGAAGGAATTTAAAAAAAAAAAAAAATTTTTTTCAAGCCACAACTTACAATACTGAAGGATTTCATGGGCAAAATGTTGAATGACACAGAAACCATCAAACAAAGATTGAAGGAATACACAGAGTGACTGTACCTAATGAAATTGTTAATATTCATCCATTTCAAGATGTAGCATGTGATCAAGAGCCAAAAATATGGACGGAAGAAGTCCAAGGTGCATTGAAGGCATTGACACAAAACAAGGCTCTGGGAATTTATGAAATACAAATTTAAATCTGTCATCAAATTGATGAAGCACTGGAGGTCCTCACTCATCTATGCAAAGAAAATTGAAAGACAACTGCCTGGACAACTGACTAGCAGACATCCATATTTGTGTCATCCCAAAGTGTTACATAGTGGAATGTAGCAGTCATCGGACAATATTAGTAATATCTCATAGAAATGAAATTTGTATTGCTAAAGACAATCTAAAAAAGACTAAAAAGATACATTGACAAAGAACTGCCAAAGGTTAAAGCTGGATTCAGACAAGGATGTAGAATGAGGAATACGATTGCTGATGTTATATAGATCTCTTTTTTACTAACTTTTTTTTGAAAATTGTATAATAGTTAACATGGGATAACAACAGTTTTATACTTATCCTATCATATTTTGTTCCATTGCAATGATTATAATCCCCTTCGGTCATCATCACACCATCATCACCAGCATCATTCAACAGTATTTGCTTCTATTCTGTCTGTTATTTCTGGTTTTGTGTGTGTGGGTTTGGGTGGGGAGGTGGATGTAGACAAAAACACTCAAGAATATATAATAACTTAAATAACCAAAGGGCACATTCTGCAAGCCTGCCTGCTGGCCGCCAACACACAGCCTTTCTCTTTCCAGATAAAGTTCTCAATGTTCTATCTCTCCATGTCATCATCTCTGCCCCCTTCTCTGGTGTCACTGCTTCTCCGGATAGGGTCCCACATTCTGCTGAGGATCTTCTCCCTTGATGGTCCTAAGGCCTTCAGTTTCTGAAATGTAAGATTGACAACTCCCTTCTTTATGTTACAAAACTTCTACGATTACAATTGTGATTATCACAATTAGTCATGGTAACAATCACTCACTTTCGAATCATAAGAATTTTATCCCCATCTCCTTTCACCAGAATTGTATAGACAAGATGAAAACTCTTCAGTGGGAGTCTACCTTCCACCCCATACTATGAAAGTGAACTCCTTGAAAACTTGTAAGCCAGTCACTCCGTGCCTTTATAGCCCCCACATCAATTTAGGGAACCAATGTCTAAGGTGCCCATCCCTATCAATTCTGTGTGCGCAGGGTTAGGATTGAAGCTTGATGTGGAGACCGCTTTCCTCTCAATTGGTATTTTGAGCTACTACACCCATAAGTGGAGTCCTGGTGTGGTGCTGTGGGTTAATGTGCCAGACTGCAAAGCCATT
>NW_006408821.1:3489452-3490864 GCF_000296735.1 Chrysochloris asiatica
AGGACTCACCATACTTTGGATAAACTAGCTCTTCTTTTTCTCTTTCTCCAGCTTGATGGAAGTCTATGGAATGTGGTCAAACTCAGGCAATATCTTCTTTGCTGCTTTCCCCTCACTTATACTCACAAGTAGACCACTTTGGTTACCAACAAGCTAACATGGCTGCTCATGTGTTCCCTTTGAGCTTCAGTACTGGGAGCGGGTTAGTCCTGAAGGGACTTGATTGTTTGCCATGATGGCTAACTGGAAAATAAGTTGCTTGTTCTTGTAGCAGTCAATCAGACTTCCCATTTATGTTTTTTATTTTTCCAGCTTGTCTTTCTTTCAAAAAGTAACTTCTGTTCCTTTAGCTGCTCTAGGTTACTCTGCTTTTCCTTTCAAGTTGGAATGTCCCACCACAGAAGGTGCTGGGTGGGGCTCAGGATTCCATCTAAGGTCCTATACACTTCAAAGGATCCTCAAGAAGTCTATTCCACTGGGCAAGATCTAGAACCTCTTTTAGGTATTTCAATTTGTTATAGGCTGAAGATAGGATTACAAGTTCTCTGTAATCATGTTTCCTGATGTTCTGTTATAACCCACTAAAGTGTCTATTTTACAATAGTAGGAAAGGGAAACCATTATTCATAAGGCAGTCAAGCACCTTAACATGATTTCCCTGCTGTTATCCATTCAGACTATGCCTCAAACCCTATTGTTCCAAGACTGAACATACATTACTATTTACCTCTGCCCCATTTAGCCCATGCAAACCTGCCTAAGAGTCCCCCTATCAACTTTGTTCTTCCATCCCCCTCCCCATTCTTGTGTATTGTACTCCCCACCACCCAAACTATGATGTGCTTGTTCCCTACCCTGTGCTCTATTGTCCCCTCATTTCCAACCATGATAATCAACAAATAATTTTTTAAATATTTATTTTCTTTTTAGTGTGGGTATCTTTTCTTAAACTTTTACAATAATGGCCTTATGAAATATTTATTCTTTTGTGACTGACTAATTTTGCTCCGCATAATGTCTTCAAGGTTTATCCATGTTACCTGATGGATTGAAACTTCACTGTTATTCTTCAAGGTAGTATAATATTCTATTGTGTTTAGTAACAATATTTTTTTCTCCATTCTTCCATTTATGGGCACATAGGCTGTCTCCATCTTTTTACTATTGTGAATGTTGTTGTTGTTATTGTCAGATGCCATCTAGTCGAAACTGATGCAAAGCAGAACGAAACAATGTCCAATCCTGGGCCAACCTCACTACCGCTGACACACTTGAGTCAGTCAATGCTGCCACTTGGCCAATCCATCTCATTAGGGGTCTTCCTCTTTTTCTATGACCTTCCATCTTACCAAGCATGATATCCTTCTCCAGCGACTGTTCCCTCATGACAATATGTCCAAAGTATGAGAGAC
>NW_006408821.1:3493209-3496387 GCF_000296735.1 Chrysochloris asiatica
TTTCTATCACCAAGTCCAAATTTTCCAACTACTGGTCCTTCCTCTTTGCTCCCAACCTTTGCATTCCAATCACCAGTAATGAGCAATACATCTTGAATTGCATGTTTGATCGATTCCAGATTGAAGAAGTTGGTAGAATTCTTCTATTTCTTCCTCATCGGCTATAGTGGTTGGTACATAAATTTGAATAATAGTGGTATTAACTTGGCTTCCTTGTTGTTATTGTTGTTGTCAGGTGCCATTGATTCGGAACCGACTCATAGCAACTCCATGCACAGCAGAATGAAACAATGTCCGATCCTGGGCCAACCTCACTACCGCTGCCACACTTGAGTCCATCAATGATGTCACCTGGACAATCCATCTTGTTAGGGGTCTTGTTCTTTTTCTCTGACCCTCCACCTTACCCCGCATGACATCCTTCTCCAGCAACTGTTTCCTCCGGACAATATGTCCAAAGTATGAGAGATGAACCTTAGCCATCTTGGCCTCCAAGGAGCACTCTGGTCCCCATAAGCACATGGATATTGTCCTATCACTTACAGCATTGTACCTCATGACTGATCTGGATATGTTCTTTTTGACGATAAATGCAACACCATTCCTTTTCAACTTGTCATTCCCTGCATATTAAACCATGTGGTTGTCAGATTCTAAATTGCCAATACCAGTCCATTTCATCTCACTAATGCCTAAGATATAGATATTGATGTGTTCCATTTCATTTTTGATAACTTCCAATTTTCCCAGATTCATAATTCATATATCCCATGTTCCGATTTTCAATGGATGTTACAACTATTTCTCTTCATTTTGAATTGTGCCCCATCAACAAATGAAGGGTCTGTGGGCTTTTCTCCCACAAGCTTAACTCCATTCACTTCATCCTGGTCAACTCTACTTTGAGGAGGCAATAATGATGTGATAAACATTGATGTGAATATATGTATTCATGTTCTGGCTCATATTCCTTGTGGATATATACCAAGTAGAGGAATTGCTAAGTAATAAGGTGTTTATATTTCCAACTTCCTGAGGACACACCATGCCATTTTCCAGAGAGGTTTAACCATTTTACATTCCTACCAACAATACAGGAGGCTATTAGACTCTCCACATCCTTACCAACATTTTCAGTCCTCTGCTTTTTTAAACTTCACTGTTATTGCTGGTGTGAGATAATATTTCATTATTTTGATTTGCATCTCTCTAATGGCTAATGATTGTGAACCTTTCTGCACGTTTGTTAGCTACCCAAATGTCTTCCTTAGTGAAGTGTCTGTTCTTAGACTGTATCTATTTTTTAATTGAGTTATTTATCTTTTTCTTCTAGAGATATTGTAGTTTCCTATAGATTTTAGAAACTAGTACCTTGCCTTATATGCCATTACAAAATATTTTTTTCCCAATATACTAGTTCAATTACTCTTTTGATGAAATCTTTTAATGCACATAAGGTTCTAATTTTTAGTATGCACAATAATCTATTTTGTCTTCTTTTGTGTATGCATTTATCTCAATGTTTTACAGACTAAGTGTGCCCTCAGTTAGAAATATTACATTTGTCCCTATCTTGTCATTGATGACCTTTACAAATCTGGGATTCATATTAAGGTCTTTAATCCATGATGAGATGCTTGTTGTTTATGTTATAGTACTTGACTTTATCTTCTCAAGCTGATCTTTGAAATTTTCTGTTCAGCTCTTGGACCTCCTCAATTCTTGCATTTGTTTTAGCATCTCTAGGCTGTAGAGCAAGTTTCAGAATCTCTTCTGACATCTATTTTGACCTTTTCCTTCTTTCTTGTCTTCTAAATGACTTTTTGCTCTCTTCACGTATGATGTTCTTGATGTCATCCCACAACTTGTTTATGGTGTGAGGTAAAGGTCTTGATACAATTTTTTCCATATCAATTTTCAGTTCTGCCACCACCATCTGATGAAGAGACTATCTCTTCCCAATTCGATGTACTTTGGCCTTTTGTCACAGATTAGTTGGCTGTATGTGGATGGGTTAATTCCTGGATTCTAGATTCTGTTCCATTGATCTATGTATTTTTCATTGTACCAGTACTAGGCTGTATTGACCATTGTAGTCATGCAGTAAATTTTGAAATCAATGATTAAGAGGACTCCAACTTTGTTCTTCTTAAGCAGTGCTTTGCTTATCCTGAGTCTCTTTCTATATAAAGTTTGTAATTGTCTTTTTTTTCCCATTGATTTAAATAATGTAGATGGTATCTCGATTAGGATTGCTTTATATCTTTAGATTGCTTTAGGTATTATTGGCATTTTCAGAGTATTAAGTTTTCCTATCCTGGAGCATAATATATTCTTCCATTTTTTTAAAGTCTCTTTTGGTTTCTTGTAGTGGTGTTTTGTAGTTTGTTTGTTTTGTTTTGTTTTGTTTTGTTTTTTTGCATAGGTCCATTGTTTCTCCAGTTAGATTTATTCCTAAATATTTCATCCTTTGGTCAACTATTGCATAGGGTTTCTGAGGCTGTAAATCTTAATGGGAGCAGAATGACTCATTTTTCTCCTGCAAACTGTTGTAGGATCAAACTGCTGACCATTAGGTTAGCAGCCCAACTCATAATCACTACACTACCAGAGCCCCTTCATTATTAATTTAGAAGAATCCAGATGATTTTTGTATGTTGAGCTTATATCCTTCCACTTTGCTGAATCTTCTAATGAGTTCCAGTAGCTTTTTGCTGAGTTTTGGGGGCTTTCCATGAATAGGATCATATCATAAGCAAATCGAGAGAGTTTTAATTCTCATTAGACTATTTGGATATGTTTCATTTCTCTATCTTGCTTTATAGCTCTGGCTAAGTCTTCCAAAACAATATTGAATAGGAGTGGTGGTTAAGGGCATCCTTGTCTGATTCCTGTTCATAAAGGGAAGGCTTTCAGTTTCTCTACATTGAGAGTGATGCTGGCTGTAGGTTTTATATGTTGTTGTTGTTGTCAGGTGACATTGAGTCAGAACCGACTCATAGTGACCCAATGCACAGCAGAATGAAACAATGTCCAATCCTGGGCCATCCTCACTACCGCTGCCACACTTGATGCCATCAATGATGCCACTTGGTTGATCCATCTCATTGGGGGTCTTCCTCTCTTTCTCTCTCCCTCCATCTTACCCAGCATGATATCCTTCTCGAGCGACTGTTCC
>NW_006408821.1:3497667-3500939 GCF_000296735.1 Chrysochloris asiatica
TGTTGGAGAAGTTATGTTAATGTGTTGGTTTTGTTTTGTTTTTTCTACTTTTTAGATGTGTGCATTCATTGAAATAAATTGTCCTCTCAGCACCGCATTTGCCGTGTCATAAAGATTTTGGCATATTTTGTTTTCCTTCTCATTTGTTTTTAGGAAATTTGTGGATTCACCTTTTTTATGTTCTACTTCCCAGAAGCTTTTAAGCAGGGTGTTATTCAGTCTCCATTATTGAAAATTACACCTCACCACATTCACGTAGATTTAGATATAGGCAGCCATATAGGCAAGGACAACATTTATAGTGCACAAAGATGGGGTGGTGGGGGTAGTTGGATGAATATATGGTAAACAAGAAGCAAATCTACTATGGCAGTCATCAGGATAGAGAGCAAAGTAGTTCAGTAAGTCATTTTACAAATTCTCTACACAGAAATAGAACTAATAATTTAATTTCATGTAAAGAATTGATATAATTATGTATCCATGAAAAAGATGACTTTTTTTTTTTTTCTCTCTCTCTCTCTCTTCTACACTATTGGCACTGTAGGATAAGTACTAGACAACAAGGTCAGTTTGAACCATAAAGTTGGTGGTTCAAATCCATCAGCCACTCCTTGGAAACCCTATACTGGGTTGCTATGAGTCAGAACCTACTTGATGGCACTTAACAGCAACAACATATTACTATGGGCCCCTTGTTTGGTGCTTTAGAATAAGCACAGATCTGCTAATTACTGGGCCAACTGTTCAAACCCACCAACTGTTCCAAATGGTAACCAAAACAACAAAACTGAAAAACAATCATAATATTATTTATAGAAGGTTTGGGAAATTCTGTTTTATTCCTAGCTACATCCATAAAGATAATACAAACATATGTCACTAAAATGCAAAGGATAGTGCCAGGTAATCTGGTGTGGCATTGTGGGTTAATGCACTCGACAGCAAAGTTAGTTTTAACTGCAAAATCGGCAGTTCAAGTTCACCAGCTGCTTCTCAGAAACCCTATGTAGGGTCTCTATGGGTCAAAACTGACTCGATGGCACTTAAACACCACCACAACAACAACCTATTCTCATGAGATATTGAACAATAAACTAGGAAAGCACTAATCCTTTGTCAAATAGACTTGTATAGACAAAACTGGCCCCAAGAAAATATCTCAGTGTTATAAAAGAAATTGTGAGTATTTTATGTTATCTGAGACTCACTTTTCCTCAGCTTATAAACAGACAACTAAAAACAAAAACAAACAAATAAAATAAAAAAAAACATTGTCACTGAGTTGATTTAGATTCATAAAATGATCCTATATAAGTTTTCCAAAACTATACATCTTTATGACAGCAGACAGCATCATCTTTCTCATGTGGAGTGTCTTGTGGGGTTTGAAATGCCAGTCTTGTGGTTAGCATGCCAATGTCTAACTCACAACACCACCAGGGCATCTGGTCCTCAGTTGATGTCTCCTTAAGCTGAAAACTGGCCTTGCAGTAAGAAGAAAGAAACAGAAAGAGAGACAGAGACAGAGAAAGAGAGCAATGTGTGACAATGGAATGAGTAGATTTGGCAAATATTGAAGTATGGCATTAGGAGAGATTTTTAACAAATACTTTTTATACATAGGTTGATTATGAATCCTCTCGTATTTTGCCTTATAGTGCAGTAAATCATGCCTTATAGTGCAGTAAATCATTTAATGTTTCTTCTAGTCATAGCATGCAACTCCCACCAAGTCACATTTCTATTCTACTGGGTCTGTGTAAGATATGGTGGTAAAAGATACTGGTAGGATGACATGACTCAGCTGAGTTGTTAGTAGAGTTCATTGCAATTGCAAAAACTTTAAACTCTAGCATGGGTAAAAATGAGTCATCTCAAAGTTAGAGGGGGGATTTCACTACCATAAAAAGAGAAGAGCCATGAGTGAAGCACACCCTTTGGATCTTGATTTCCTTGTATGTTGAACCTCCTCACCCAGTAACAGAAAACCGGTATACCTGGGAGTACCGCAGGAACAACAACAGCAGAAACAAGAGTCAGAACAACAGACAACACAGTGTGCTTTCCAGCTCATGGAGCAAGAAATGCTGAGTGATTTTTGGTAGGACATTTGCTTGCAGAGTAGGATGCCTCCAGGCACTTAATTAGGACAGCTAAATTTGCTGACCTATGGAACTAGAGCTGAGTGCCTTCAGACTATGGCTTATGATGGAATTGTGTGTCATGTGGGTCCTTATTAGCAGCTGACTGGACCAACCATGCCCTGAGAATTTTCTGATCTTGTATTGTTACCTGTTAACCTCCTTACTAAATCCTATTACTGTAAAAATTCCCTCTGAGTTCTGTGTGACCACTGCAATGTATTATTGAACCTAACGGAGTAAAGAGTACTATGAGAAAGATAGTTTTGTACCATATTTTTTTGCAAGCTTATCATAGTGATGTTCATAGAGAAACTTTGCTCAGAATTCCCTCAAGAAAATATGCTGTCAAGAGGATAGTTGATTAACATCTTTCAGATACTGGTTCTTTGGATTCAGTAAGAGATCCAATTGAGGCCACATTCCCACTTTGGTTATCCTAAGCCAAAGACAGAGCATGGTGAAATGGGTGGCATTATATCTGGACCAATCATATATGGGATTCCTAAAATGGAAAAGTTTTACACATTGATCTTTTTCTGAACCATGCTGAGGTCAGAACTTATCCTACTCAAACTTTCCTTCCTCTCTCTTTTCACAAGCATTGCTTATCACAGGTTCTGCATGCTTGTCCTGGTGTGACACTGTAGGATAAACACTAGATTGTTAGCTGCAAGGTTGGGGGTTGAAATCCATCAGTGGCTCCATGGAAGTCCTATACAGGCTATGAGTCAGGAACTTAGCAACAACAATTCTAGTGTACTTCTACTTTAACCTTCACATGTCTAATTTAACATTGATTTCTGTTTTGAGAAGTCCTCAAACTTATACAATAATAAATTTGGAAATAGTATTAGAAACAATTTTAAATGAAAAAATGTATGGTGCCTAGCTACTTTTACCTTTGTCCAAAGATTAAAATTTCCATATAATTCAGACTTTTGGAAATCATGGAGGCTGATGAACCCCTGAAACATTTTCTGCAATACAAATTCCAAAGTTTAAACCAAAAGTATTATATGGAGTCATCTTAAAACCATAAAAAATAGTTTAGCTTAACTGGTAAAGAATATCTGTCATAGCAATTGTGCTCTTTTAAGATCTATCTGTATGGAATCAATTTGACAA
>NW_006408821.1:3501342-3502633 GCF_000296735.1 Chrysochloris asiatica
TGACTTTCTACTCCCGTGAAGATTCACGAGAATCCGACTCTATGGCACACAATCACCAACAAACCATATATATATGTTGCTGTTAAGAGTAGTTGAATTGATTCTGACCTATAGCAACTCTGTATAAAGATTCCAAGGAGCAGCTGGTGAGCTTAAATTACTGAACTTGTTGTTCAACCTGACCGTGCAGTGTAATATATATATATATTCCTTACAATGTTCTACTGCTACATAAGGGTTTCAGTGATTAAATGTTCGGAAATTGTCTGTATAATCTTCTTCCTAATCTGTCTTGGTCTCAAAGCTCATCTGAAATCTTTTCACAGTGGGTGACCCTGCTGGTATTTAAAATACCAATGGCATAGCTTCTAGAAACATAGAATTTCACTAGCCACCACATTACAACAAACTGACATACATATATAGAGTACTGGTGTTGTGCTGTGGAGTCCTGGTGTGATGACAGGAAAAGCATCATAAGATAAAATGTATCTCTTTTTAAGTCACAGATTTAAAAAACAAAATGCATCACATTACTTGAAATATTTTTTTCTGAATAGATATCCTTGCATAAAATCCTAAAATATGAAAAATATATTTAAATTTGGATAAACCCACTTGTATTTATAATGATGATATATAACCATAACACGCTGGTTTGGTTTCTGAAATGTTTAGAAGCCAGAAATTTAAAGTTTTTAGTTCCTAGATTGTTGAATCTTTATGTAAGTAAAAATCTACTGAAACACTTAATACAAATGCCAATATTTGACAGTTATATTTTTTGTTAAGTATTTTATTTTCAGACTGCTATATTTTCTGCATGTGTAAAGTCAATTACTGAGCTTTCCAATTGACATTCCTCAAAAATTTCAACACAAAATTTAATCTTTACTATTCTTTTGAAATACTTCTTATGTCCTCTATGTGAATAAGTGAGTTGTAAATAGAACAGCCAGAAATAAATTAATGAATGATTAAAAGAAAAGTGAAAGAGGACTTTTAGTTACTCATTGGTAGCCAACTAGTCCAAGGTCTTTGTGTAAAACCTTCAAAAACCTTTGCTTTATATACATAAATTACATTTGTGTATTGCTAAGCAAGTCTGTCTGCATTAATTCCAGGTCTCTCAAGTTTCTTTGCCAATTCATTCAATGCACCCTGGACTTCCTTCCTGAACCAAGAAGCAGTGGTTTGAACAGAGCATGGGACCACTGAATGTTTTAAAATTGGGAAAGGTGTACCACAAGGTTGTGTCTTTTCTCCATACTTATTCAACCTGTATGTTGAG
>NW_006408821.1:3505523-3506717 GCF_000296735.1 Chrysochloris asiatica
ACAATTTTTTTTAAAGATCTGGAATCAGAAATCCAAAAAGGAAGAACATGCTCAGTATTTTTCAAGCTGGAAGAATTGAAGATATAATTCAAGCCTCGTCGTTCGTTATTCAAAGATTCTCTGAGAAAATTATTGAATGATGCAGAAAGCATCAAGAGAAGATGGAAGAAATACACAGAGTCAGTGTATCAAAAAAAAAAAAGGTTAATGTTCAACCATTTCAAGAGGTACCATATGAACAAGAGCCAATGATACTCAGGGAGGAAGTCCCAGATGCAATGAAGGAATGGGCAAAACAAAAGGCACCAAGAACTGATGGATTCAAAATTGAAAACTTTCAAGAAAGTGAGGTGGCACAGGAGGCACTCACTCATCTCTGCCAAGAAATTTGGAAGACAACTATCTGGCTGAAAGATTGGAAGAGATCCATATGTGTGTCCATTCCAAAGATAGGTGACCCAACGGAATACAGAAATCACTGGACACTCTCTTTGATATCTCATGCGAGTAAAGTTTTGCTAAAGGTTATACAGAAATGGCTACAAACAATATACATTGACAGAGAACTTCCGGAGGTTCAAGCCGAAATCAGAAGAGGTCGTGGAATAAGGGATATCATTGCTGGTGTTGATGGATCTTGGCTGAAAGTAGAGAATATTAGAAAGAGGTTTACCTGTTCTTTATTGACTATGCAAAGGCTTTTATTTGGGTGGATCATGACAAGCTATGGACAACATTGTGACATATGAGTATTCCAGAACACTTTATTGTACTCATGAGGAATGTGTACCTGGAGCAAGAAGTAATTGTTCGAACAGAATATGGGAACACTGGGTGGTTTAAAAATTTAAAAGTTTTTGTGACAAGGTTGTATTATTTCACCATACTTATTCAACCTGTATGCTGAGCAAATAATCCGAGAAGCTGGGTTATATGAAGAAAAACATTACATTAGGATTTGAAGAAGACTCATTAAAAACCTGTGATATGCAGATGATAAAACTTGCTTGCTGAAAGTGAAGAGGACTTAAAGTATTTACTGATGAATATCAAAAAGCACAGCCTTTGGTATGGATTACATCTCAATGTAAAGAAAACAAAAGTCCTCACCACTGGACAAATAAACAGAATTCTTGTCAACGGAGAAAAGTTTGAAGTTGTCAAGGACTTCATTTGTCTTGGATGAACTATCAA
>NW_006408821.1:3517250-3518511 GCF_000296735.1 Chrysochloris asiatica
TTGTTGTTGTTGTTGTTGTTGTTAGGTGCCACTGAGTCGGTACTGACCCATAGCGACCTTATGCACAGCAGAACAAACCACTGCCTGATCCTGGGCCAACCTTACTACTGTTGCCACACTTGAGTTGGTGTAGAAAGCTTGTAAGTTCGTCTTCTTCCTATAACTGATTGGAATACCTAAAAAGGGGCTACAATGGGCCCAGTGAAGAAGATTTACAGCAGGGCCTCTGCATTAGATAAGAACATAGGTGAAATCCTAAACCCCATCCAGAATCTTCTGAGGTGTGAAATTTCCACTGGAAAGGACAAGCAAACCAGCCTGGAGTGGCTAGAAGAACACAAGATATTTCTTTAAAGAAAATCGAGAGGAAAGATACAAAACAATAACTGCAGTATGACTGACTACTACAAGAACAAGCATGTTACTCACCCTGGAGACATCAAGGCAAGTGGTTGGATTCCCTTAGGGCAAACCCCCTTCCAAGACTGAGATTCAATGGGAATACAGGCGCAGACACGTGTTCTGACTGGTAACCACATTGGTCACCGATAAGGAGAAATGAGAGAAAAACAGCACTGAAGCTGCAAGCTAAGTCCAACCACGTTCAATACACTCCTTTGAACCTGGTTGGCCAGCAGTTTGACAAGACCTGGGGACTAGCCACAGAGGACTAGACAGGAGAATGAAGCATTCTGCTGATAAGAAGACAGGCCATATGCACAAGAACCCACACACTTGCAGATAATACCCACTTGACCTGGCTTCAATGGCTGGATGATCAGAGCTGAACTAGAAGAAGAAAAAAGAGGGAAAAAGTAGTAATCTGATACAATTTGATGATCTTGACCTACACCTATGGATGCAATAGCTCAAAAGAGTGAACAAATCTTTAGAGCCAGGATCATTCCCACCCTTTCAATACACAGGGTTGACAGGGATGGGCAACTTGAACACTGGCTACCCAAAATGGGGAGGCAACAAAGGCAAAAGTGACTGGCTTACAGGCTTTCAAGAGGGAGCCTAGACGGAGTCACCGGTGAGTGCTGTCCGATCTGTCTGGGTGGAGCTGATGAGGTGAGGTACAGATGGGTTACTCGTGATGCTGTGGTGAATGATGGTTATCGGGACGGATTGTGAGGGTTGGAAATGCAGGGGTGGACGTTTTGTGGCAGGGAGGTGAGTGATTGTTTCTCCAGTCTAGGAGCTGAGGTCTCTGGGACCGCAGGCGGGGAGGAGCCGGGAGCTGGACCCTACCCAGAGG
>NW_006408821.1:3519157-3520883 GCF_000296735.1 Chrysochloris asiatica
GTCAGGGGATAGGCTTGCGGGGTGTACCATTTGGTTGGTTGATGATGCATGAAGGGGATTGTAACCATGACAATGTAACAATATATGATAAGATAAATGTAAAGCTAATGTTTTCCCATGTAAACTATCACATACTTCACAATAAAACATTTTTTTAAAATGAGCTTATCAATCATTCCCAGTTACTTTCTAGTTCTCATTTTCTTTAAAAATTAATTTGTTTGTATGTACGATCTATTTGTTTATTAATAAAGAAAATAGCACTGAATACTATAAATACATGTTAACTCCATTTTACAGAATCATCAGTATACTATGAACATACTGCAGGTTTCTGCAACATTCTTCCATCACTGTTTTATAACAGAAACTTTTATTACTCTATGAAAAAGAAAGTCAAACATAGGATAATAGTTTCTGACATAAAACCTAGCATTTGGATGTACACAAGTTTATTTACCAAAGCAATAACTCATGAGAGTTTTACCACAATTGAATAAGTCTCTTTGTTTTAAGATTTATGCTTCTGCTATTTAATAGTGACTTCTTTTTCTCTTGTGCTCCTTTTGAATAATTCTCATATTTAAAATAATACTAAAACACTTGAGACATGTCTTTTAGTTCCCTATTATAAATGTTCCATTAATTTTCAGGTGGAAGTAACCATTAAGTATATAATATTCTACTCAGTAAGACTAACTGCTGGGTCAGACAGGTATTTCTGCTATCAAATTTTATTATCTGGCTTTTCATTATTTAATTTTTTATGGCTAATGTATTTTCACTTACTTAATAACAGTACTGATTTAGTATTTTTGAGAGTAAAGTATATTTTTTAAATCAATTACAAATTTCTTAGGTTTCTACTAAATGGCATGTACCCTGCTAAGCACTGAGAATAAAGAAATATAAGACTAATCTTTGTGTATATAAGAATACCCCAAGAACTTTAGTGTGAAGATAATCAACCAAAAGATTCAATGTAATGCAATAATTGTTTTGAAGAATGAAGACCAAGAATGTTTTCAGAGAACGTGGGGGATAACTGAAAAGACTGAAGGGCTTCCAAGATTCAGAAAGTTTTTCAGAAAAAAAGTAATGAGGTAAAAACAGAGGACATGCTAGGAATAATAAAGAAAAATATGTATTTCGAAGTATTGATATCTCTTTTCTGTGTACCTCCTCTTCTTTTTAGTTAATTATTTTAGTCATAGTTTCAAGTGTTTCTTTCTTTTTTTCTGGCCCACAGCCCACATAAGTTGAATTAAGTGAACAAATTCAAGTAACAAACAAGTACATATTATCACAGAATGTTTTATACTAAAATGGACTAGATAAGTTGGTGTGGGGAATCAAGCTTTACAAACTGAGAATAGTGAGGAAGAGGGGTTGAATATATAGGTCAGAATATCTGGGTCTTGATATGGTGCTATAAGGTAAGCAATGGGCTGCTGTGGTGCCTTGAAACCACTTGATACGGCTTTTCTATACAAAGACTTCTTAATTCCCAGCAAGTGATTGGGTGGTACTATATAAATAAGGCATACAGGACTCTAAGACTGAGATTAGTTAGTTTTGCCCTCCATCTAGGATTAAAAGGAGCCATCTCAGAAGAAGAGACAGAACACCCCAGGACCATCAAAAAGGAAGAGTATGAGAAGCAGTGACTAGAGGAGCAGCTACTACAGAGACAAAGGAAGAAGCAGTGGTATGGAGAGACAGAGCA
>NW_006408821.1:3521313-3523500 GCF_000296735.1 Chrysochloris asiatica
AGCAGCTGGTGAGCTTGAACCACTGACCATGTAGTTCAAATGACTTTGCAGACTGCTGCATTAGCCCATAGCACCACACCAGGATTCCATGGGATGAATGGTGAATGTCAAAATAGGGTAAAGAAGATTGTAGAATATAAGCATGTCTGAACTCTGTTTCATAGTAATCAGCCTTGGATTAATTTTGGGTTTGATTCTCTCTCCCCCTTGAAAAACCAGGGGAAGACATAGTCCCCACATGGTTTTTGCAGTTTTTTATTGCAAGGTGGGAAGTACAAACCCACCAGTGACTATTCAGAAACCCTGTACAGGGTTTCTATGAGTCAGAACCTACTCAATGACACTTAACAGCAACAAGAAGAATAAGCTGACTCAAACTTGGCTATCATACCTGCTTCTCTCTTAGGATATTCTTCCATCTTTGTGCATCAACCAAGGACTCAATGGCCATTTAGTTTTCAGTGACACAGATTGCTCTTTAAGATCTTGCTGAACCTCAGAACAATCTAACACAGGCATGTTTTCCACTATTTATTAATTTTTTTTAATTTTTGAAGTCACAGCAAATTAAGTCACAGGAATGAAAACATTTTGCCTTCCAAAATTGTAGGAAATAATATCCTAGGAAAGAAAGAAGAAAAAAAAAATAAAACATTTGACAGGATTCTAATAGGAAATCCCATTATATGGTAATAAGTGAGACTCTTCAATAATGAGGTTGGGGATTTCAGGTAGCCTGACAAAGTGTAATCATTTTATATAATAGGGTCCATATTTTCAAACATTTTCACTGAAATGCCCTCAGGACTGAGATAAGATAATGTGAAACACATTGCCTATCGAGCTATATCCCAAAACTCAAAACAATTCAAGACAGGAATAACACATTCTAAGACTCATGCTCAAATTTTAGTTAATAGTTTGCAATTTATTCTTTAATATATACAAAAAAGAAATACTTTCCAGTCAATTCTGACCCATAGCAACTCGTATGTGTTTGAAAAGAGCAATATTTCATAGGGTTTTTAATAGTCCTGGTGTGGTGATATAGGATAAGCACCAGACTTCTATCCAAAAGTTTGGTGGCTCAAATCTTCCAGTTGCTACTTGGAAACCCTATACAAAGTCACTGTGAATCTCAGCTGACTTGATGGCACTTAACAACAACCATAGATATCACAGTAAATACCAGGCTGTTCTGCAGAACCAGTTAGTATATTCAAACCACCAACCTGGTTACGAGTTTTGTTGTTGTTAAGCATTGTTAAATTGATTCCTACTCATAGCAACCCTGTCTGTGTAGGGTTTCTGAGGAGTGGCTGTTGGATTTTAATGCCTGACCTTGAGATTAACTGTTTATCTATTTTTAGTATTATTATTCTTGTGTACCTCCCTGAGTCTTTATGTTGTGCTAATCTCCCTCTATTGTAGATTGCGTTTCCCTTCACCCAAGCTAATACACATACATATTCACTATGTAGTTAGTGATTTTCCCTCCCTTCTCCTGTCCTTGATAACAAAGAATGTTTCTCTCTGTGTGTCAGACTTTTCTTGACTTTTTATAATAGCGATCTCATGCAGTATTTTGATTAACTTATTCCACTCACCACAATGTCCTCAAGAATCATCCTTGTTTTAAGTGTTCCACAGATTCATCATTATTCTTTAACATTCATTGTATGTATGCCTGGACCATAATTTGCTTATTCTTTCATACAATGATGTTACTTAGGTTGTTTCCATCTTTTTTGCAACTGTGAATAATGTCATGAATATGGTGTGCATTCAAGGGGCTTCAAAAAATGTGAAAAAGTAGTAATAAATAATAATGGAATATTTCCACAAACTTTTGGGAACCACCTCACATATTTCTGTGCCCTAGAACTTATTTCTCTAGAATCTATACCTAGTTATCGATTGCTGAATCATAAAGTAACTCTACATTGCTCTACCTTCTACTTTGGAAATAGCAACTGGGTTCTTCAAAGATTGTGATGGTTGGTGGTTGTGTGCTTTCAAATAAGTTCTGACACATAATGATCCTATATGGAGTTTCTGAGGTTGTAAAGTTTTATTGGGAGCAGAAAACTTCGTCTTTCTCCCATTAAATAGCTGGTGGTTTAAAACTGTTGACTTTATCATTAGCAGCCCAATGTGTAAGTCACTATGCTACCAAAAATGCAGTGA
>NW_006408821.1:3524539-3528329 GCF_000296735.1 Chrysochloris asiatica
ATGTCCTCATCTCTGCCTCCATCTCTGGTGCCACTACTTCTCTGGATAGGGTTCCAAATTCCACTCGTGCTCTTCTCCCTTGATGGTCCTAGGGTCCTCTGTTTCTGGACTGTAAGATTAACTACTCCCCACTTTAGTGCTTCTTGAGCACCATTGAGCATAAACTCTTTGAGACACATTTTAATTTCAATGATAATTTCTTCCAAATATGTAAAAGAGATGCTCAAAGAAAGATGTGCTATGATAATCCTACTACTTTTCATATGCATTGACATGCTGCTTCCTAATTTTATCTTACATTGAGAAACAAATTGTTACAGTTCAGTCCTGTCCCATCAGTTCCAACTCATAGGGACATGATGCATGACAGAAGAAAACACTGCTGAGTCCTGTGCTCACAACTCTTCCGGTCTTTGGTAATTAGTATCTAATACATCAAATCTATTCTTGAGATGGTCTTTATATTGAGGTCAAATATATTCACGGTCATATTTTAGCTTCAAATATATTCACAGTCATATGTTATCTCTTGTGGCATTGTTTTAAATTTCTTCTGCTTCATCCTGAACTTGCATATGTGATATTATATGTCTTCTCTTTCATAGTATGTGCATAACCTTGTTTTGACTGATGATACTGAGCTTCTCAGCCATTTTTTCCCAAAGATGTAGTAAATTTGATTCTTGTATATTCTATCAGGTAAACTCCATGTACATAGTCACATAGTATGGTGTTTAAAAATGTATTTGCAATGAATAAGCCATTGGTCTTGCAAAATTATGTAATGCCATCCCCAGCATCATTTCTCTCTCCAAGGCCTTATTTTCCAACTATGGATCTTTTGTCTTTGTTTCCAACTTTTGTATTCCAAACATCAGTAATTATCAATGCACCTTGATTGCATGTTTGATCAATTTCAGACTGAAGAAGTTGATAGAATTGCTCAATTTTATCACTACTGGCTTTAGTGGTTGGTACCTAAATTTGAACAAGAGTGGTATTAACTGATCTTCCTTATATTGTTGTTAAGTGCCGTTGAGCCGGTTCGACCCATAACAACCCTGTATAGGATTTCCGAGGAGTGGCTGGTGAGCTTGAACCACCAACTGTGTAGTTCAAATGCATTTGCAGTCTGGTGCATTAACCCACATTGCCACACCAGGACTCCTTATAAGCATATGGATATTATCCTATCACAGATGAATTTGTTCTTCAGGATATACCTTGAAATGTTCTTTAAAACACTAAATATGATGCCATTACTCTTGAATTTGTTGTTTCAGACATAGTAAGCCATATGATTGATTGTCAGATTAAAAATTACCAATACCAGTCCATTTCAGTTCTGTAATGCCTAGATGGATCTTTATGTCATTTTTGACAATTTCCAATTTTCCTAGATTCATACTTTGTACATTCTTTGTTCCTATTATTAATGTATTAATGGATGTTTACAGCTGTTTCACTTCATTTTGAGTTGTGCCCCATCAGCAAATGAAGATCTCAAGATTTTTTTCTCCATCTGCTTCATTATGGCTAATGCTAATCTGAGGAGGCAGCTCTTTTCCAGTTGTATTGTGGGTCTCATCTTCCAGCACAGTATATATGGCAATGTACCACTGCTATATGTTTTCATCTTCCTGTACTAGAAAGTTTTCAATGGGTAAACATTCAAAAGGAATATGTATCCCTTTCTTCCTAGTCTGTCTTAGTCTGGAAGCTCCCATGAAATCTATCCACTCTGGTATATCCTGCTTGTATTTAAAACACTGCTGTCAGAGCTTCCAGCATCACAGCAATATGCTAGCCACTATAAAATGACAAACTGATAGAAAAGTGGTGGACAAAGGATTTAGGAGATGTATTTTGGGAATGATGCCAGGCAATAATTAAAGGACAAAAAGAAAGACTCCTAAGGGAAAGTCTTCAGGATATAATACTTATCTAGCACTAGTAAAATAATAGGAGTTATAAAGAATTGAACACAGATAGTCTCAAATTGTGAAGCCGATTTAATAAAGTGAATATCCTAACCCATGGAGCACTTTAGCCAACATTTTCTGTCATAGGAGTCTTGTGTTGGGCAGAAATGGCCAAGCCTTAGTAGTCCTGCTGTTCACAGCCATTGTCCAAAGTTTACTTGTGAAGAACAATACCCAAGTAAAAAGCTGCAGCATATCCTGATGATGTTGCAGCTGAAAGTAAATCTTTACTGATGGAAAATTTGAACGGCTCACTCCAAGAGCAATTACAGATTTGTTCTTGCACCACACAGATTCACTTCTCTGCAAATGTATGAGAAGTAATTGCTAATGGTCTTCAGGGGCCTCATTGTCTAAAGAGAGACCTAGAGGAAGGATAAATCTCACTCCTCAGTCAGGGTCTTAATTGGTAATGGTCATTTTTCTGCTTCACTATTCATTCCTCATTTATAATGCTGTGATAATTAAAGTTTGTGTCAATTTGACTGGGCCAGAGGTTTTAGTGGTTTAGAAAACAAACAGCAAACTAGCACCACCCCTGTTTTGTTTGTTTATTTGTTTTGGTGTTTATTTATCATGGTGCTATATATTTTATTGGAGTCCTGGTATAGTGCTGCAGGATAAGGTATTGGGTTGCAAAGTCAGTCTGAACCACAGTGTTGGAGGTTGAAAGTCACCAACTGCCCCTTAGAAACCCTGTACAGTGTTCCTATGAGTCCCAACCAACTTCACAACAGTTAACAGCAAAAACAACACAAACTATATTGAAGTTCTGGCGTGGCATTGCAGGATAACGCACTGGACAACAAGATCAGTTTGAGTTGCAAGGTCAATGTTTCAAACCCAACAGCTGTTCCTTAGAAACAGGCTTGCTATGAGTTGGAACTGATTTAATGATACTTAACAACAAGAATATGCTACATTACAACAGTGACTTCAAATCAATAAATTCTTTCTTTGTTACAGTTTCATGTTTCAATCTCTTTGATACAGTTTCCTTAGAATCAAATCACATTTATACTCTCCTAGATCCCAATGGAATATGCTGGCTAGTTTGACAGTTTTTGTCGAATATTGTCTCATATCTGATCAGAAACATCCCCAAATCCACCTGAGTTATGCAACAAGTGTTAGTAGTTAGGATGTTGAGGAAAAACCTGGAGGCAGAAGATTCTCTTATGTTATGGGAGACAGGCCTCTTCAGTTATTTCCTTGAGGAGAATGGTGGCATTAGGGATGGGTGGATAAACTCTCAGGATACAAAAGGATTCTAGAAGGTACAATCTTGGGTGGTAATCATGCTAAGTGTTAAAATTTTACCTTCTTCATCTGAAGAATCAATGGTCTTTGAAAATCAGGAACCATAAACATTAAATCCTAAGTTTCTTCATCTTTATATGTTCTCCTATCACAGCATAAAAGTGTATCTTCATAAATATCAAAGAGCCCTTACTTTATATTTAGTTTTCAACTTAAAAATAAAAATTCTGCCTTTCATTTTCTGTAGAATAACAATGTAATTTAAGTCAGACAAATATATTGCCCTCTCCTCACATTTTAAATTCCTGAGTGATTGTAACTGATCAGGCAGTTCCTTCCACTGGAACATTATCTTGAGTAGTCAAGAGTTCATATGAATTAATTGTATATTGGAAAGTCCATTTCATCATTGATATTAAAATATTCATCAAAGTATGTGTATGGATAGTGGACCCATACAGTATTGTCCTTTTGTGATTGACTTGTGTGGTGCTATAGATAAGCACAGGAGCACAAGATTGGTTTGAACAACAACGTTCCAACTCACC
>NW_006408821.1:3528429-3530567 GCF_000296735.1 Chrysochloris asiatica
ACAAACTATATTGAAGTTCTGGCGTGGCATTGCAGGATAACGCACTGGACAACAAGATCAGTTTGAGTTGCAAGGTCAATGTTTCAAACCCAACAGCTGTTCCTTAGAAACAGGCTTGCTATGAGTTGGAACTGATTTAATGATACTTAACAACAAGAATATGCTACATTACAACAGTGACTTCAAATCAATAAATTCTTTCTTTGTTACAGTTTCATGTTTCAATCTCTTTGATACAGTTTCCTTAGAATCAAATCACATTTATACTCTCCTAGATCCCAATGGAATATGCTGGCTAGTTTGACAGTTTTTGTCGAATATTGTCTCATATCTGATCAGAAACATCCCCAAATCCACCTGAGTTATGCAACAAGTGTTAGTAGTTAGGATGTTGAGGAAAAACCTGGAGGCAGAAGATTCTCTTATGTTATGGGAGACAGGCCTCTTCAGTTATTTCCTTGAGGAGAATGGTGGCATTAGGGATGGGTGGATAAACTCTCAGGATACAAAAGGATTCTAGAAGGTACAATCTTGGGTGGTAATCATGCTAAGTGTTAAAATTTGGGGTGTGTGTATGTTTTTTTGTTGTTGTTGTAATTCTTATTGTGTTTTTTTTGTTTTGTTTTGTTTTGTTTAAAACCCTAATTTTAAAATAATTTACCTTCTTCATCTGAAGAATCAATGGTCTTTGAAAATCAGGAACCATAAACATTAAATCCTAAGTTTCTTCATCTTTATATGTTCTCCTATCACAGCATAAAAGTGTATCTTCATAAATATCAAAGAGCCCTTACTTTATATTTAGTTTTCAACTTAAAAATAAAAATTCTGCCTTTCATTTTCTGTAGAATAACAATGTAATTTAAGTCAGACAAATATATTGCCCTCTCCTCACATTTTAAATTCCTGAGTGATTGTAACTGATCAGGCAGTTCCTTCCACTGGAACATTATCTTGAGTAGTCAAGAGTTCATATGAATTAATTGTATATTGGAAAGTCCATTTCATCATTGATATTAAAATATTCATCAAAGTATGTGTATGGATAGTGGACCCATACAGTATTGTCCTTTTGTGATTGACTTGTGTGGTGCTATAGATAAGCACAGGAGCACAAGATTGGTTTGAACAACAACGTTCCAACTCACCAGACATTCCTCAAAAATCCTATACAGGTTAGCTATGAGTCAGAAACAACTCAATGGCACTTAACAACCACAACTTTTTCACTCAGAGTCTTGGTGTGGTGCTATAGGTTAAGCACGGGACTGCTAACCATAATGTCAGTGGTTCAAACCCATCAGTCACTCTTTGGGAATTCTACACAGTGTCACTATGATTGGAGACAACTCGACAATACCAATTTCACTCAGCATAACATCTTCTAGGTTAATCCATATTTCACAGATGTTTCACAGATTCATCATTTTTCATTAATATTGTCATCATACGATAAGAACTGGACTGCAAACAGCAAAGATCAGTAATTTGAGCCCAATGGTAGTTGTGTTCAAGAACAATGGGGCTTTTTGCTTCTGCAGAGATTCTGTGCCTCAGAAACCCTACAGAAGGTCACTGTGAGTTAAAACTAACTCCAAAGCACTTAACAACAAAGTATTGTATTAGACGGGTATTATAAAAAGTCAAGAAAAGGTTTTCACTCTTTGGTGGTTACCATGGATAGGAGGGAAAAGGGTATAATTCCCAGTTAGAGATTTGACACAAGTTGACTTGGGTGAAAGGGAAGACATTATACAACAGAAAAAAAAAAAAGGCTGGGGAAAAAAAAAAAATGAATGAGGCAGGGGAAGACACAAAAAGAGTCATAAGTAACAAAATAAATTGCTGTTATATACACAATCCTGCTGGGAACTCTGATATTGTAGTGGATATGAGTTGGGATGCTAATCTCAAGGTAAGCAGGTGGCTCAGGATTCCACCGATATATACTACAAAGGCTTGACAAGAAGCTTATTTCACTGGGCAAATTCTAGAATCTCAATTAGGTATCCTAATCAGTAATAGAAGGACCTCTGGTAGTGTGTTGTTGTTGTTGTCAGGTGTCATCAAGTCGGAACCGACTCATAGCGACCCTATGCACAGCAGAACGAAACAATGTCTGATCCTGGGCCAACCTC
>NW_006408821.1:3531977-3535564 GCF_000296735.1 Chrysochloris asiatica
GATGGGTTTGCAAGCTTTCTGTCATCATATTTTCCGATATTCCTTTCTTTCCCATTTCAATGTCTATTTTACAACAGTAGTCAAGGGAAACCAACATTCACAAAACAGTCAAGCAACTTAACATTATTTCCTTTCTTTTACCCATTCAGACTATGGGTAAAAGACGCCTGTATCAAAGATCCCTGTTGTTCTAAGAATGAGTATGCATCACTGTTTACCTCTCTCCCATTTAGCCCATACAAACATACTTAAGTGTTTCCCTATCTTCTTTGTTCTTCCACCTCCTTCCCTCTTCTTGTGCATTTCCCTCCCCTTCCTTATATATTGCCCATCCCATTACCTAAGCTATGATGTGACTATTCCCTAACCTGCACTTTACTATCAATTCCTCCCACCCCTAGTAACCAACAAAGATTTTTTTTTCTTTTAGTATGGAAATCTTTTCTTAAGCTTTTACAATAAAGGTCTTATACAATATTTGTCCTTTTGGGACTAATTTCACTCAGCACAATGTCCTCAAAATTCATCCATGTTATGAGGTATTTTGCAGCTTTGTCATTATTCTTTGAAGTAATTAAGTATTTCATTGTGTTTATGTACCAAAGTTTGTTCATCCAATCTTCCACTGACTGGCACTTAGGCTGTCTGCATCTTTTTGATATTGTGATTAGTAATGTGATGAAAAGTGGTTTGCAGATTCTGGTATATGCCTGCAGCAAGATGGTGAAAGCTTCAATATTAGTGGCACTGATACAAGTGTTATGGAGGACAGTTGCTTTGCTTTAGCTGCTCTTTCCATTTCCAGAATTCTGAACAGGTTGTTGAGCACTTCCATATGGAGATTGACATTGCATCAAAGTTGGGACAAGCAACTCATAACAATGGATGAAAAAATGGATATCACTACTTTAACTGGAGTTCCAGAAGACCATCAAAATTAGAAAGGTTGCGATATTTGTTCCTGCATTCAATAACGTGCAGTCTGAATTAAACAACACAAAGAAATTGAAGATGGTTTTTGATACCAGGGAGCAATGGGAAAATCCTTTGATGGATTGGGCATCAACGACTAATCCAGTGTTAAACATGGTTCTAACCATCACTGCAAAAGAAGATGCAGTTGTCTTTGCAGGAAAAAAAAAAACAAAACAAAAACATTGGAGCTATTACATGGATGAGAGAATGGTTCAAACATCTGAGTCCAAATCTAATGGTGAAAACTTTTCTTGGAACAAAAGAACAAGCGTATCTACAAAATAGGTGGACACTAACTATATCTCAGTATTTCACTGTGAATAGTCAACTGTGTGGGATTAATCCATGCATAATACATCTCTTAATATCCTAATAAATTTGACCTTGAAACTGCAAAAAAAAAAAAAAAAAAAAGTGATATGCATATATCTAGCTCGTATTTCTTGTGGATATATACAAAATAGAGGAATTTCTGGATCATAATGTATTTATATTTCCAACTCTCTGAGGAAACGCCATACCATTTTCCAAAGTGGGTGAACCATGTTACAGCCCTACCAGTAATGGCGGATTTTTCTAGTCTCTCCATACCCTCACCAACATATAATGCTCTCGGCAATTTTGAAGTTTGCTGTTATTGCTGGTGTAAGATAATATCTCTCTCTTTTTTTTAAATTTGTATCACTCTAATGGCTAATGATCATGAGAATTTCTTCATATGTTTGTTGGCTACCTTAATGTCTTTTTTGGTGAAGTGTTTGTTTGTGTCCTGTGTGTTATTTGTCTTTTTCTTGTAGAGATGTTGTGGTTTCCTATAGATTTTAGAGACTAGTTCCTTTGTAACATGTCATTGCCAAATGTAATTCTCATTTTGTGGGCTTCTTTTTTACTCTTTTGGTGAAATATTTTGATGCACATAAGTTTCTAATTTTCAGAATGTCCTAATCATCTATTTTGTCTTATGTTTGTGTGATTCCTGCAATGTTTGAAAGTCGATGTGTGCCCAGTATTACAGGCCTAAAATGTCTCCCTATTTTTCATTATTGACCTTGATAATTGTGGGATTTCCATTTATGTCTTAATGAATGTTGAGTTTGGTTTTGAATATGGTGTGAGGTAAAGATCTTGTTTCATTCTTTTGCATTTTCTTTTCCAGTTTTGCCAACTCCATCTGTTGAAGAGATTGTCTCTTCCCCATTCAATGTACTTTGGACCTTGTAAAGATCAGTTAGCTGTATGCATGGGTTACCTTCTGGATACTCAATTCTGTTCAATTGATTGATGTATATGTTGTTGTATAAGTACCAGGCTGTTTTGACCACTGCAGCCATGAAATAAAAATTGAAATCAGGAGTGAGTGTCCTCCAACTTTATTCTTCTTCTTAAGCAGTGCTTTGTTTATCTGAGGATGCTTTCCTTTCCATGCAAAGTTTGTAATATTATTTTCCATCTCTTTAAAGAATATTGCTGGAGTCTGGGTTAAGAGTGTGTTTTACCTGTAGATTGCTTTGGATAGTATTGATATTTTCACAATGTTAAATCTTCCAATCCAGGAACATCGTATATTCCTCCATTTTTGTAAATCTTTTTTGGTTTCTTGTAGTAGTGTTTTGTAGTCTTTTGTTTCTCTGGTTAGATTGATTCCTAAATATTTCTTCCTTTTGGTGGCTATTATAAATGGTGTTGCTTTCCTAATTTCCTTTTCAGAGCTGTCA
The DNA here is from genome assembly GCF_000296735.1 of Chrysochloris asiatica. Taxonomy (NCBI): domain Eukaryota; kingdom Metazoa; phylum Chordata; class Mammalia; order Afrosoricida; family Chrysochloridae; genus Chrysochloris; species Chrysochloris asiatica. Next base: position 3,534,668 of record NW_006408821.1, read on the forward strand.
TTATTAGTATAGAGGAATCCAACCGATGTTTTTTTTTTTTTGTATGATTTACTTGTACACTGCCACTTTGCTGAATCTTCCAGTGAATTCCAGTAGTTTTTTTGTTTGTTTGTATGTTTTTTCTGGGTCTTTGTCTTTTCTACATGTAGGATAATATTATCAACAAATAGAGAGAGTTTTACTTCTTCTTTGTGAATTTGGATGCCTGTAATTTCCCTATCTTGCCTTATAGATCTGGCTAAAACTTCCAACACAATATTGAATAGGAGTGGTAATATAAGACATCCTTGTCTGGTTCATGTTTTCGAATGGAAAGCTCTCAGTTTTTCTCCTTTGAGAATGATGTTGGTTGTTTGTTTTGTATGTATGCTCTTAATTATGTTGAGGACGTTCCCTTCAATTCCTACTTTGTTGAGCATTTTCATCAGGAATAGAGGTTGGATTTTTTCAAATGCCTTTTTGGCATCAATCAATAAGATTATGTAGTTTTTTCCATTTTTTTTTAATGATATGGTGGATAACATTGATTGCTTTTCTAATATTGAACCATCCTTGCATTCCTGAAATAAATCCCACTTGGTCTTGCGTTTTATTTTTTGATATGTTGTTGAATTATATTGGCTAGGATTCTGTTTAGAATTTTTGTATTGATGTTCATGAGGGATATAGGCCAATGGTTTTCTTTCCAAGTGATTGTCATGCCATGGTTTTGGTAAGAGGTTATATTTTCTTCATAAAATGTATTATGAAGTTTTCCATCCCTTTTTGTATTCTGGAATAATTGGAGTAGAATTGGTGACAGTTCATCTCTGAATGTTTGGTAAAATTCACCATTGAAAACATCTGGAACAAGACTTTTCTTGGTTGGGAGTCTTTTGATAAGCTGATAAATTCCTT
>NW_006408821.1:3539623-3541585 GCF_000296735.1 Chrysochloris asiatica
TCCTGTAAAGGAGAATCAATGTTGATTGGCAACTACATATTTCCTGACATTGGAGTTAGGCCAAATTGAAATTCCCGTTTCAACTGACCTCTAGTTGAAGGCAATCACATGAAACCCTGGTAAATCCAGCAGGTGAATTATCCAGCCAATCAACTGAATTGTAATTAAAGTTTTGTTGCTTTAGTACAATATTTTGGGATGGCTTGTGTTATAACAATCTATAACTAAATAAAAAGGAATAAACAAAATACTAATTAAGATTCAGATTTATTTTTGTTGTTATATCTTTATAAAATGACTTTTTGATACATATGCCAGTGATGTTCAGTAGATCTGACATATTAAAGGGTAGCTTTTGAATTTTCTTTCATTAGAATTTATTTTAAAATAATTAAAACATGAACATTAAGAAACTTGTTACTAATGACCTAACAAAATCTGGTCTCACTGCCAATTGTGTACTTTCAAAGAAAGATGCCATAGTTATAACTACTATTCCCCTGTTTGCTCCTCTGACAAGTTCATAGTTAATTTATTTATCACTGTGTATTTGAAATATGATGACAATTAAAGATAACTCCCTCTTAAAGCATATGCAGCATTATAAAAATGACTTCCAAACAACAAAATAGCAATAAACTCATAACACTTATGTTGGGAAGTTCTAAGTGCCTAAGATAGTTGTCTTTTTCTCAAGAATCTGGTTTAATAAATGTTAGAAATAAATTAAAACACACTGAATTTGTATTACTTACTGATAAAATTTTTTCTATGAATCAATAATATTGATCATTGATAAAATACCTAATATATATTTAATAGCCTGAGAATAAGAATAGCTTTAATAAGCACCATACCACTTAGGAATGAATAGAACCATTGCTGTTAATTTTTAACCATTTAAATGATTTTATGTTTTGTTTGTTTTTATAACATTGTTAAAAGGTACTGAGGACATAGAAGTGAATGGAATACTCAAAACCTCTGTGCTATTGGCACTTGCACTGTAGAGGAAGCAAAGACGGATGATAAATAACATAAGTAAGTGTGATAGTTAAGGTTCTCTGTTAATTTGACTGAGTCAGGATTCTCAGTGGTTTGGCTGTTGATAGTTAACTCTACAAGAATTGTCTATGAGCAGGCATAGTTAACTCTATTATGATTGACTATGAGCAGTCAATTGAATGAAAAGAGGTTTACTTGCACATGTGATCTGCTCTCAATATAATGAGCACATAGGAAATACTTGCTCTCTTTCCCACTAGACCTAGACTTAGAACTATTCACCTTTATTTGGGACTCTCTGACTAATTTTAAAGGCACTGAAAACTCTGCCTTACCTAGTAAAGAAGGCTGTAGTGTACAGGCATGGCTGATCTCTGCATCATGGAAATTAGACTTAGCCTGATTTTGAGATTAGTTCTCTTTACCCCTTATCGATTCAGAAGAAGTCAGATATGGTACCCTCTTGTTTTAAACAGTTGATGTTAGAGCAGCATTCTTTGCAATACCACCAGTCTCATGGAAGAATGAGATTTTGTAAGAAAAAAATGAAGTGAAATTTCTGAATTTTGGATGGTTAGTTTGGATTTTGTTACTTATAATGAGCTCTGGTAACATAGTGGTTACAAGTTGGTCTACTAACCTCAAGGTCAGCAGTTTAAAACTTCTGTTCTCTGGGAGAAAGATGAAGGTTTCTACTCCCATAAAGATATACAGCCTTGGAAATGCTATACATGGTTACTCTAAGTCAGAACCAACTCCACGGCACATAAACAACAACAACAATAGTGACTGAAAGGAATGTAAGAGATACTGATTCAGTTGAGGGGAGAAAAGCAGCTTCTGGAATTATCCAGAGCCAAAGGCTTTTGAACTGCAAGGTTGGTGGGTCAAGCTCATAAGCTGTTCCTTGGAAACCCTTTCTCAATCAACTATACAACACTTAACAACAACAACAAA
>NW_006408821.1:3542290-3543853 GCF_000296735.1 Chrysochloris asiatica
TTGGTGTGAGTGACATCCCAAACTGTCAGCTGGTAGTCATTCAAACTAGTTTGGATGGCTAATGCTAAGTTGGCACGAACCCTACCAAATGAAGATAAAGATGTTTGATACTGTCAATAACTGTAAATTGCTACAAGTTAATAGATTGGACTGTGGCTTATAAATACAGCTAATCAAAATTCCAATAAGAGTACTTCCGGTTTGGGGCAGGTGAAGCAGAGATATACAGGGGAGACTCCTTGGCAGAGGAGCAAAAAAATCCAAGAAGGAACTTTCCTGGAGCAGTTCCACAGCTTTGGATCTAATATAAATTGTGGGTCATTACATTTTGGCAACCACTGATGGAGAAATCCAACTGTGGTAGGAATACACAGTGATATCTGAATGAATCTAGACACTGCCTATGGGCCCCACAGCCTGGGCTGAGATCACAGGTCAGGCCAGACTGATACAGCACTGAAACCACAGAGCAGTTTCTGGAAAAAGGTGTGATGGCTTTATACACTTTTGTTTCCTCCTATCCCCTGTCATACCCTCTCTGTCCAGCCAGGACACCTTCAGTCAGGTGGAAGTGCACCCCAAAAAGGGTCCAGCACTGTGCCCACAGGGTACAACTTTCCAATGACACAAAGAGGAAATCCCTGAGAGAGGTCCCACAAGTTAATTTTTTGGCTGCTTCTTATTACATCGACTCGGGGACTCAGGCCTAAATCTGAACTGATTGGGAACCTTTATTTCAGCTTGACCTATAAAAAGACAGCAGGCCTAGCCATACAGCCAACCTCATTTGAACCTTGAAAAATCCCAACATAAAAGACAAGGGCCCAAACAAACTACTATATACAAGGATGGAGATATTTTGAGAGTTTACACTCTGCATATGCAGGTATAAAATAGTGGACAATCTTTCTTCCATTCATTTCTCTATCTATCTGCACACCTCTAAGGTGGTGACTAGAGGAAAGGTCTGAGCAACTGGACACCCCCACCCATTGCTGGAGATTTCTGCCTGGAGATTATGCACAGTGACCTGCATAGCAAAGGCTTCTGGACAGTCAGCTACGCTTTTATTTTTGATTTTCTATGGTGGTTTTTGTCTCTGATTTTATATTGCTTCTGGTTTTTGGTCCTTTTAGTATGACTTTTTTCTTAAAAAAAAGTTTATTTCTCTACATTACCCAAAAAAAGGCAGCAATTGTGGCCATACAGCCAAGATACAAGCATATACCATAAAACTCCACCATCAATACAGGAGACAATATCAGCTACTAGGCATTATACAGATAGCAGCACTTACTAAAGTAGCCTGCAGCTGAGTAATAGGAGACACGAAAAAGGAAGCCTGTCTCCAGATCACATCCACACTCAGTAAGCTTAACAACACAGTAACATACATTCATTTAATCATTGAAAACAAATCTAACTATTGAAAAGATCCAAGAAAAAACAACAAAAGATCTCAGCACTTGCACAAACACAGAAAAGAGTAACTGAGACAAACAAGATGGAGACAGATATAGACTTCCCATTAGAAGAAGAGCAGGCTTTGGAACTACCTGAGAA
>NW_006408821.1:3545558-3546699 GCF_000296735.1 Chrysochloris asiatica
ATAGCTAGGAATATTTTAAATGTTTGAAGGCTTATAGATAGTGGAAATAGAAGCTGAAGTAAGAAATTGCATATTTTTGAATCTGCCAGTCATGAGGCCCCATCGCTGACATCTTGGGCAAGACCAAACAGTAAGACCAAGTGGGGGAGCAGAAACACCACAGAAAAATACCACGGGAACCTTAGAGCAAAGTTGGACAATACACTTTGTCAGTTTTGCTTTGTTATGATTTTCTCTTTTTTTTTGGTGTCTGGTTATTGCCCCCCCACCAACCCTAAACACACACAGTTTGCACACCTCTATTCTAGTGACTAGAGAGGAAGCCTGAGCAAGTGGACACCCCCCCTCCCACCCTCACCACTGGTAGGTTCTTCTGCCACGTATGTGCACAGATACACAACCTAAGAACAGGTCCTGAACTTTTTTTTTTTTTTTTTAAATACATGAAAGGCCAAGACAGGGATATAGAGAGGGAAAGGAAGCTTAAGAACAAAACAGGCTAAAAATTAAATTAAAGCCTAAGGTATAGCATAATGACCAACGGTGGCATCTTGAAATCTCTCGGGCAGCCTTGAAAGCAAGAAGCTGAAGAGAAGACATTAAAGTCATACACATATCAAGCTACAGAAATTTAAAAAATAAATAAATAAAAATAAATTTTTTCTTCTCATTCTCCTCTCTCTTTTCTGCAATTATAGACTGCAGCTTTCAGTCTAGTTTTGTTGTTGTTGTTTATTGTTTGTTTGTTTGTTTTTTGCTGGTGCTGTTTTGCTGTTTTATGCTCCCCTTTCTACCTTTAGGGGACTCTTTCTTTCCCTACATTACCCAAGAAGAGACAGCAATGCTGTAATATAGTCAAGCTGTAATCACAATCTATAAAACACCAAAACCCAGGCAAGAACCAATACAAACTGCCATATACCAGGAAGGCAGACACCTATGAAAGTTACTCTGTGTTAAATAATAAGAAGAGTGAAAAGGGAAGACCATGTCCTGATCACATCTACCTTGAAGCAATCAGAAAGCATTAAAAAACACCAAAACACATACTCAAGTAAGTATTAAGGTCACAGATAAACACTAAACATGACCAAGAAGCAAAAGATGACCATATCAGCACATGTCCTGAAGGAAGAAAAAT
>NW_006408821.1:3550075-3550588 GCF_000296735.1 Chrysochloris asiatica
ACACAGTGAAAGTGGTGCTGAGAGGAAAATTTATTGCAATAAACACACACATCCAAAAAGAACAAAGAACAAAAATTCACATTAACACAGCATCTATAACAATTGCAAACTGACCTATACAGGGAACCTAAAGCCACCAAAACAAAAGAAATAATAAAGATTAAAGCAGAAATAAATAAGATAGAAAACAGAAAAAACTATAGAAAGAATCAACAGGACAAGAAGCTCGTTCTTTGAAAGGATTTAAAAAATTGACAGACCATTGGCAAACCTAAGAAAAGAAATGAGGGAGAAGACACAAATAACATGCATTAGAAACCACATGGGCGATGTCACAATGGAACCAAATGATATCAAAAGGATAATATCAGAATACTATGAAGAGTTGTACGCCAACACATTTGAAAATTTAGAAGAGATGGATGTATTTTTAGATAAACACGATCTACCTAAACTTATACACAATTAAGTAGAAAACCTGAACAGACCAATAACTAATGAAGAAATTGATCA
>NW_006408822.1:0-11614 GCF_000296735.1 Chrysochloris asiatica
TTTTGTTTTCTTGTGTGTGGGAGTGGTGGTGGGGTTTCTCTTTCCCACCCAACAGGAGACAGCAACCATGCCTATACAGCCCAGCCACAATTATACTCTATATAACTCTACCTGCTGGGCAAGAGTCAATGCTATCTCCTATACCACCTGATCAATGATAGACAGTAGGCAACACCAGCAAAACCAACTTAAATTGAGGTCCATGAACTGTGAACAATCTTCTATTCTCTAATGACACTTACAGGAGATAGTTGATGAGAGCCTAAGAACACATCAACATAATAATCATCAATTAAATACAAACATGACAACCCCATAATGCCCTAGAGACCACAAACAATTTTATCTCACACAAAGAAACAAGAGAATGGCTCAAAGAAATCACCAAGATGCAGAGTTTTTCAGAGGAAGAAAAGCTAATGGAACTAACTGAAAAAGAATTCAAAAGAATGATAATTAGGTACCTTCAAAAGATTGATAGAAAGATCGAGGAAAGCAAGGAGAACACAATAAAAATTTCAGATAATTCAGGAAGACACTACAAGAACAAATAAAATAAATACAAATTTTGAAACAATACAAAACCTGCCATTAGAAGTCCAGAAGATTAATACTAAGATCTCAAAAATGGACAATATATTGAAAGGGCAAAAGAGTAAATACAAAACAATGGAAGCCCAAATTAGTGAGCTTGAAAAGAAATCTCTCAATACTAGTATACTAGAACAAGAATGAGAAAAAAGAATGAAAAAAGTCCAAAGAAAGCCTAAAAGTTATGTGGGACACCAAGAAGAGGAACAACTTACAGGTGATTGGGATTCCAGAGTAGGAAGAGACATAGACAGAGAAAAATGTCAGAGTTGTTGGAAGAAAACTTCCCTAACATCTTAAAGGACAAGAGGAAACAGAAAGAACCCTAAACAGGACAGATCCCAAAAGAAAATCAATAAGACATATCAGAATCAAACTTTCTGAAATCAAAGACAAAGAAAGAATCCTGAGAACAGGAAAAACGAAGTTACCTACAAAGGAGAACCAATAAGACTAAGCTTTGATTTCTCAGCAGACCACACAGGCAAGAAGGCAATGAATGACATACAAAACTCTTAAAGAAAAAGATTGCCAACCAAGAATCATACACCCAGCAAAGCTGTCCCTCAAATACAACAGCAAAATTAAAGGAATTTGTAATGATCAGACCAACTTTGGAAACAATCCTAAAGTGTTCTTTGGAATGAGAACCAATAAGAGCAGACAACAACCTGAAGTTATCATTCATGACAACACCACCCAAAACTCAATCCAGATATAGAAGTATTTAAAGTAAAACAAACCTGGTGGTGGTGGTGTACTGTGGAGTCAGTTCTGCTTCATAGCAACCCTATATAGGGTTTCCAAGGCTTCCATGGGAGCAGAAAGCCTCATCTTACTCCCATGGAACCACTGGTAGTTTCGAACTGCTGATCATGAAATTAGCAGCCCAACTCATAACCACCATACTACCAGAGTTTCTTAAAACAAACCAACAAGTCTGAAAATAGGGAACCAGAGATATCAATTTATAATGAAGTCAACTACACAGCAAAAAGAGGGAATAGTGCAGATACAGAATTTCCAAATAACAATTATGTCAAGTAGATTTCAAGATAAAACGGTTTTAAGCAGGGGGAAAAAATTAATAAATTACAGGGTAGCTTGTAATTTACCCTAAAAATTAATACACCTGTACATCAAAATAACAAAAAGAGGAAAATCAGAAAGATTTAGTAAACATTAACACAACAGAAATGACAATGAAAAGAAAACCTACAAACAAAATGAACTCAGCATAGAAAATTATGTGGAACATAGAAACTAGTAGCACCACAGAAAGAAAGAAAGAAAAACACACAGCAAAACGGCAGCATCCAATTCATACCAACTGATAATTACACTGAACGTAAATGGATCAAATGCACCAGTCCAGAGACAAAGCAGCATGGATAAGAAAACATGATCCTTCAATATGCAGTCTACAAGAGTTACATAAAAAAGATGGAGACAGACTAAATGACCATCAAGAGAAGAGTGGTTAAATAAATTTTGGTATGTATACACAATGGAATACAATTCAATGTTGAAGGATAATGTTGTGTCTGTGAAACATCTCACAGCATGGGCAAACCTGGAGGACATTATGCTGAGTGTAATCATTCAATCACAAAAGGACAAATATTGTTGAAACCAATTTTGTAAAAAGTTAAGAAGAGAAACAATCAAACAATCTATGTTACAATGGGAGAAAGGGGAGGGAAATTATTCAAGGGCTAGAGGGTAGACACATGTTACTTGAGTGATAGGGCAGGCAACATACAAGAGAGAGGTTAGCTGAGGAAAGATGAAGGTAGTGAGAGATACTGAGAAAAATGCAGTCATTAAAGTGAATAGAGGTAAATACTGTTAACTGATGGTTCATGGAGGGGATTGCAATCATTGTAATGAATCAAAGTATATTACTTACTGAATGTATAACTGATGATTTGGTTTGTAAACCTTCATTCAATTCACAATCAACAGTTTGTTTTGTTTTGTTTTTAATCAATAGTAACAAAGAGAACTCTAAAAAGGAAATCAAGAAGATAATACCATCTACTATAATGCACAAAAGGATAAAAGTACCTAGGAACTTAACTAGGGACATAAAAAATTTACACAGAGAAAACCACATAACATTATTGCAAGAAATGCAAAGACACTTACCTACATAAATTAGCGAGTTTGAAAAACATACCATGCCCATGGATCGGAAGACTTAGCGTTGTGCAAATGTCAATATTTCCCAAAACCATCTATAGATATAATGCAATGCCACTCCAAATTCCAACATTCTTTAATGAAATAGAAAAAATAATATCCAACTTTATATGGAAAAGAAAGAGACCCCAGATAGCTAAAGCATTATTGAAGAACAAAGTTGGAGGTCTCACAGCTCCTGAACTCAGAGCCTACACTATAGAGTCATGGTAGTCAAAACAGCTGGTATGGGCACAATGAAAGGCACATACCAATGGAACAGAATTGAGAGTCCAGTGTTAAATCTATTCAATTATGGACAGCTGATAAACTTTGACAAAAGATTGAAGTTCATGAAATGAGGAACTGATAGTCTCTTTAACAAGTGAGGCTGGCAAACCTAGACACCCATTAGCAGAAAAATGAAACAGGCCCCAGACCTCACACCATAAACAAAAATTAATGTAGAATGAATCAAAGACCTAACTCTTAAATCTAAAACTATAAAGTTAATGGAAGAAAAAATAGGGATAAAGCTTGGGGCCCTAATATATGGCATAAATAGATTATCAGAAACAACTTAAAATGCGCAAACAGCAGAAAATAAACTAGCTAACCAGGACTTCCTAAAAATTAAATACTTTATGTTCCTCAAAAGACTTCATCAAAACATAAAAGAGAACCCACAGATGTGGCAATGACATATCTGACAAGGGTCGAATCTCCAAAATTTATAGAAAACCCCAACACCTCAACAACAAAAAGACGATCTTATTTTTAAATGAATAAAGTACGTGTTGAAAAGCACATGGAGAGAAATGATCACAGTCAGCCATTTTAGCATATTGCCAATAGCAACATTCTAGGGCAGGGTAGAACTGCTCTGTAGAGTTTCCAATCTTTAGGTAAGCAAAGTGCCTCATCTTTCTCCCAAGGAGTGACTGGTGGATTTGAGCTCCCAACCTTTTGATTAGCAGTCCAATGCTTAACCCATGTGCCACCAGGATTCTTAGCCATTAAAACCAAGCCCACTGTCAAACAGTCCATTCTGATTCATGTTGTTGTTAAGTGCCATCAAGTCTGTTCCAACTCATAGCACCCCTTTTAAGGGCTTCTCAAGAGCAGCTAGTGAGTTTGAACTGTCAACGTGGTTCAAACTAACCTTGCGGTCCAGAGCTTATCCTATAGCACCAATAGTGACCCTCTGTAGAGTTTCCAAGAATAGAAATCTTTACGGAAGCAGAGTTTCATCTTTTTCCCATGTTGTGGCTGGTGGTTTTGAACTGCCATTGGTGGTGATGGTTATGTGCCATTGTGTAGCTTCCAACTCAGACTCTTAGAGACCTGGTATAGGGTTTCTGAGGCTGTAAATCTTTGTGGGAGTAGAAAGCCTTATCTTTCTTCTGCTGCTAGCATCCCAACTCGTTAGAGAGCTAATCAAAACTACAATAAGATACCATCTCACTGAGATTAAAATGACATTGATAAAAAAAAACAAAAACCAGAAAACAGCAAATGCTGGGGAACTTGTGAGGAGATTGGAAATCCTAAACACTATATTGGTGGAACTGTAAAATGGTACCACCGCTATAGAAAATGGCATGGCACGTCCTTAAAATTCAAGAAATAGAAATACTGTCCAATCCAGAAATCCCATTCCTTGGAATATATCCTAAAGAAATATGAGTGGAGACATTAATAGACCACAATAGCAAGAAGATAGAAACAATCTAAGTTTCTATCAATAGAAGAATTGATTTTAAAAATTGTATGCAATGGAATTGTTGTTAAGTGCCATTGAGTCGATTCTGACTCATAGCAACCTCACAGGAGTGGCTAGTGAGTTTGAACCACCTTGCAGTTCAGTGCTTTATCCAACGGTACCACACCATACAATGGAATTCTTTGTCATTGTCGTTAAGTGCTGTCAAGTAGATTCCGACCCAACTTCTTCTGAGGAGCTTGAACCGCCTACCTTGATTTCAAATGGCTTTACAGTCTGGCACATTAACCCACAGCACCATACTAGGACTCAAATGGAATACTATGCAATAATAAAAAATAACAATGATCTGTGAAGCATCTCACAACATGGATGAATCTAGAGGACCTTATGCTAATGAAATAAGTCAATCACAAAAGGACAAATATTGTATGAGACCAAGAAGCCCTGGTGGTATAATGGTAAAGCACGCAGCTGAAGGCTGTCGGTTTGAGCCCATTGTCTTGTTCCTTGGGGAAAAGATGGGGCAGTTTGCCTCTATAAAGATTACAGCCTTGGGAATCCTATGAGGGCAGTTCTATTCTGTCCTATTGTTGTTGTTGTCAGGTGCCATCAAATCGGAACCGACTCACAGCGACCCCATGCACAGCAGAACGAAACAATGTCCGATCCTGGGCTAACTTCACTACCGCTGCCACACTTCTGTCCTATAGGGTTACTATAAGTCAGAATCTTCTGGACAGCAATATTTTTTTTTAGTTTGTATAATACCACTATTACAAAAAGTCAAGAATGGGCTTACACAAAGAAATAAATTGTCTTTGATGGTTATCAGGGATGAAAGGTGGAAGGAAGGAGAATGACTAGATAGTTATTGTTCCTGGGTCAATTATGAGTCCGAACCTACTCACAACCCTGTGTGAGCTTCCAAGGAGCAGCTGGTGGGTTCAAGCCATTGAACTTGTGTTAGCAGTCCAATGCCTATTCTAAAGCACCACACCAGTCCTACTAGATTGTTATTGTTGTTGTTAAGTGCTGTTGAGTCAATTCTGAATCATAGTGACTTTGTATAGGATTCCCAAGGAGCAACTGGTGGGTTTGAATCTCCGGCCTTGCAGTTCAAACTGACCCTGAGATTGAGTGCTTATCCTAAGGAGCCACACCAGGATGTTAATTCTGGTGAAGGGAAAGGCAACACACAATATGGGGAAGTCAGTACAACATGACCAAAGCAAAGGAAGACACAGAGAGGTATTTAAGAATAAAGGTCAACTACGGTAAATATCTGGTGTGGCATAATAGGATAAGCACTCAATCTCAAGGTTGGTTTGAACTGCAAGGCTGGTGGTTCAAACTGACCAGCTGATACTTGGAAATCCTATACAGACAGGATCACTGTGAGTTAGTATTGACTGGAAGGCATTTAACAACAACATGGTAAATAGATGAGTCCCAGTGTGACATTGTAAGATAAGATGAACCTCAAGGTCTGTTTGAACTGCAAGTGGGCAACTCAAGTTCACCAGCCACTCCTAGGAAACCCTATACACGGTCGCTATGAGTCGGAACCAACTAAACAGCACTTAACAACAACAACATGGTAAGTACGAAGGAGCTCTGGCAGCGTAGTTGGTTACAAGTTGGGCAGCTAACTGCAAAGTCAGCAGTTCAAATCTACCAGCTGCTCTGCATGAAAAAGGTGAGGCAATCTGTTCCTGTAAAACTGATAGCCTGGGCTCTGCTTTTGGTGACAGGTCTGGGGAAGGGATGGCAGGCACCATGTCAGGTCGCAAAGGTGGCAAGAAGAAGCCCCTGAAACAACCCAAGAAATAGAACAAGGAAATGGACAAGGAACTCAAGGCTTTCAAGTAGAAACTGAAAGAAGAGCAGAAGAACCCGGAAGAGCTAAAAAGGAAGGGCCTCTTGGCAACAAGTAGAATTAAGAAGTCTGGCAAAAAGTAAGCTGTTCTTTGTGACTGAGGCAATGGTCTTTAAACATTTAAATTCCTTGCTATCATATCTCTTGCCACCTATAGTTAGAATGAAGTGTTGTCTTAGAGTCTGTTGTACATTTAAGAATAAACTTTTGGAAAAAAGAAAAAGAAATCATACAATGATCCATCTCTTTAGTTCTAGCTGTGTGGTCAGTATACTCAGCCCCAAATCCTGCCAGAGTTGCTCTTCGGTCTTTGTTATGCCCAGAATTCTATACCACCTGAAATTAAAGCAATTTTTTGGGGAAAAAAAAAAATATAGCCTTGGAAACCCTATGTTATTAAATGCCATCAAGTTGACTGCAACTCATAGTGACTATAGGGTTCCTGAGGAACAGCTGGTGGATTTGAACTGCCAATCTTGTGGTTTGCAGTCCAGAACTTATCCTACAGCACCACATCAATAGGAACTGACTCCACGACACATAACCACTACCATCACCATGGTAAATACTATAACATATATTTACAAGTATAATCCTGCAACAACAGTAATAACTAACATTAATTTGTGAGTGGATACATAAGTAGATATTTATGTTAAATATTTAAATAGCTTTGGGAAGTCATTTGGGACTATATTCACATGCACACGTATTGTTGTTAAGTGCTGTTGAATCGGTTCCAACTCAGACACTCTGTATAAGGTTTCCAAGGAGCGGCTGGTGAATTTGAACTACTGATCTTACAACTCAAACCGACCTTGGGGTCGAGTGTTTATCCAAGGGTGCCATACCAGGACTGCTATATAGAGAGATATGGTGGTGGTGGGTGGTTATGTGCTGTGGAGTTGGTTCTGACTCATAGTGACTACGCATAGGGTTTCTGAGGCTGTATATCTTCATGGGAGCAGAAAGCCTCATTTTTCTCCGGTGAAACAGCTGGTAGTTCCGAACTCCTGACTCATAACCAGTATGCTACCAGAGCTCATTATATAGAAGTACAGTTGCAGATTTTTTGCCGTACATTATTTGTATGTGCTGCATTTATATTCATATATATAACAGAGCATGTAGAAGGGACAGTTACCATAACTTCTCAGACATAACCAAACAGCATGCGGGACTAAGCTATTGGACTTGGAGGCTTAAGACAATAGTCTTGGGGTTCATCTAGATCAATTGGCATAATATAATTCATAAGGACAGTTTTCTGTATTCTAGAAAATGGTATGGCATTTTCTTAAAAATCTACTCAAATGCACTTAACAACACGATGTTTGGTGAGTCTTAAAAGTTTGTGAAAGACCAGCCTGGAACAGCTAGAGCGACAGAAGATACAGCTTCAGAGAAAGATCATCAAGAAAAACCCAAAACAAAAATGGCAGTATGACTGGCTACTACAAGAATAAGCAAGGTGTTCGCCAGGAAGCTATTAAGGCAAACAATCAAGTTTCTTCAGGACAAACCCCCCTCTAAGACTGAAACTCAAAGGGAACACATGAGCAGGAATGTAAGCTTGCTGGTGTCCATGTTGGTCTACTGGTGAGTGGAAGAGGGGGAAAGGCAGCAATGAAGAAATGGACTGAGTTCAACCACATTCCACAGACTCCCGTTGACCTGGAGATGAGATAGAGAAGAAGAAGGGCTGGTTTGTCTAAAATATGGTGAGACCTGGGGACACCTGAACCTGTGGACAAAGACATAGCCACAGAGGTCTAGAGCTGAGAGTGAAACATCCAGCTGATATGAAGTGAGAGGGGTCGCACAAGAATACCCAAAGTTGCAGATAGTACCCATTTGACCTAGCCCTAATGGCTTGATAATTAGAACTCGACTTTTGTTGTTGTGTAGTGCCATCGAGGTGGTTCCGACCCATAGTGACCCTGTATAGGGTTTCCAAGGAGCAGCTGGTGAGCTTGAACTGCCGACCTTGTAGTTCAAACAGCTTTGCAGTCTGGTGCATTAACCCACAGCGCCACACGAGGACTGAACTAGAAGAAGATAAAAAAAATAATAATAACAAAAGAAATTTCGATAAAGGAAACGAGGGTAGAGTGCTACAATTTGATGAACTTGATCTATACTCATGGAGGTAGTAACTCTAAATACCAACAGAGAGGGAAAGAGTCTTCACATCAACTATCAATGCTATCCTCTCTGTACACAGGGTAGATAGGGATGGGCAATTTAGACATTGGCTACCTAAAATGAGGGGGCGATAAAGGCACAAAGTGACTGGCTTACAAGGTCTCAAGAGGGAGTTTAGTTTAATAATATGAGGGGAAAGAAAGAGTCCCCACTGAATAGTTTTCATCTTGTCTAGCTGGGTCTGGTTAAAAGAGATGAGCATAAGATTCTTATGATTCAGTAATGAGTGATTGTTAGTTATCATGACTAATTGTGACTCTCACAATTATAAAGGCAGAAGTTTTGTAACAAAAACAGGGCAGTGGTTAATCTTACAGTCCAGCAACAAAGGACCCTAAGATCATCAAGGGAGAAGAGAACAAGTGGAATGAGAGACCTTATCCAGACATGAAGCGATACCAGAGATGGAGGCAGAGTTGGGGACATGGAGATAGGGAGCAGCTGAGGACTCTAGATTCATGGAATATGAGGCACTAAGAAATGGCGGCCAGGAAGCAGACTAGCACTTGGTGGTGTAAATTATTGTATATGTCTGAGTGTTTTGTTTTTTTTTAAAAAAAAAAGCTAACGTGACTAGAGAGAAACACTGTTAACTGATGGTACATGGAGGGAATTATAATCATTGTAATGAAACAAGGTGTATGATTTGTTGAATGTAAATCTGATGATCTGCTCTGTAAACTTTTACTCAATCCACAATAAAAACCTTAAATAAATAATTTTAAAAAAGCTTGTGAGAGGCCTTTAAGATAGAATCATTGGTTTCTTTCTGCCCAGAACAAAGGAGTGTGAAGAAAAATCTAAGAATCTGGTAAGCATTGAGTCCAAAGGACTAATGGCCCACACAAACCTCAGCCTCCTCTAGTCTGAGGCCAGAAAGACTACATGGTGCCCGTCTACCATTACTGAGAGTTCTGACTAGGGACACAATAGGAGGCCCTGGTTAAATGGGAGAAAAATGAAAAATAAAACTTAAATTCACAAAAAAGACCAGACTTACTGGTCTGATAGAGACTGGAGGAACCCCGAGACTAATGCGCTGAGTCACCCTTTCAACGATGCGGAACTGAAGCTATTCCTGGAGGCCATCTCTCAACTAAATAATAGAATGGGTATACAGGAAATAATAGTACTATAAGGAATATGCTTCTTAGAACACTCAGCAGTGTGAGACCAAAAGGGCAATATTTACCCAAAAACAAAAATTAAAGATGAGAAAGCAGAGAGGGACATAGATATGGGGAATCTAAGGCAGAAATGAAGAAAATGCTGACACATTACAGAGATTACAACCAGTGTTACAGAAGAACTTGTGTATGAATTATTGAATGGAAAGCTAATTTGCTATGTAAATGTTCACTTAAAGCACAAAAAAATGTTAAAAAAAAAAGTTTGAAAGAAATATTTGTGGCCATTGTGTTATGTTCCTCCCATCCAACCCAGGCACTCGTTACACTGTCACTTCTGGGTGGCAGACAGCTCAGTCTTCCCAGTAAACAGAGGTCCTGGCATTAGGTTGCAGCCATGGTGGTGAAGTGGTCAAATGCTTAGCTGCTAACCAAGAGGTTGGTTGTTCAAACCCATCAGTCACTCTGGGGGAAAAAGATGTGGCAGTAGACTTTCAAAAAGATTTCTTGTTAGGTGCCATCAGTTCCAACTCATAGTGACTCTATATAGAACAGGAAGACACACTGCCTGGTCGTGTACCATCTTCACAATCATTGCCATGTGAAGCCCATTATTGCAGCCATTGTGTCAAGCCATCTCATTGAGAATCTTCCTCTTTTTCAGACCCTCTACTTTACCAAGCATTATATCTTTCTCCAAGGCCTGGTCCCTCCTGATGACATGTCCAAAGTACATGAGACAAAGTTTTCCCATCATCACTTCTGAGGAGCATTTTGGTTGTACTTCTTCCCAGACAGATTTGTTCTTCTGGAATATTCAATATTCTTTGCTAACACCATAATCCAAATGCATCAATTCTTACTGCCTAGAAAGTCCTCTGTGCATTTCTACTCTGTCCTTTAGAGTTGCTATGAGTCGAAATTGACTTGAAGGCAACAGATTTTTTGGTTTGGTGTACATTCTCTATAGATCAAGCTCCAGGCTCTTTGAAGGGGTAGGATAAGCACTGGACTGTTAACTGCAAGGTAGGATGTTCAAACTCACCAGCCACTCTTCAGAAACCCTAAATAAATTAACTTTGAGGCACTTAACAACATCAACAAGTGTGACCCTGGAGTTCCTGGGTGGTGGTGGTAACTGTTTAACGTGTTTGGTTGCTAACTGAAAGGTTTCAGGTTCACATCCACTCAGAAGCACCTTGGAAAAAAGGTCTAGTGATCTATTTTCAAAAACAGTCATTGAAAACTCTAGCGAGCACAGTTCTACTCTGATATACATGGGGTTGTTGCCATGCGTTTGGTTCAACTGAAGGACAATTGGTTCAGGTGTGACCTGATGACCTTTGCAGAAGAGGGTGTAAAAATGTTCAGGGGTTTGCAAAATATTTTATGTTTCTTCAAGCTTATTCCCACACATTATTTCCTTTGTATGACTAATTTTTCTGGTGCCTTTTCTGTCATGGCTCTGTGACATGTTAAATGTTTTGAAAAAGTTGATAGATGGTACCAAAATTCAGACAAAGTCGAAAATTCAAATGGTACAAAAAGGCAGTGAAAAGTCCATCTGTCCCCTTCCCCAGAGACAGCCACAATTATAAATGGCTTGCATATTCTCTGGAAATAGTCTATAACAGCTGTATCCAATAGAAATGTAATGAGAAGTCAAATGTGAGCCACATTGTAATTAAACATTTTCTTCTAATAAGCACATTTTAAAAGGTAGAAAGACAAAGGTGACATTACCTTTAATATTTTTCTTCATCTACTATGTGAAACGGCTGCAAGCATACATTGACAGAGAATTTCCAAAGGTTCAAGCTGGATTCAGAAGAGGCCATGAAAGGAGGGTTATTATTGCTGATGTGTGATGGATCTTGGCTGAAAGCAGAGAATACCAGAAAGATGTTT
>NW_006408822.1:12644-14605 GCF_000296735.1 Chrysochloris asiatica
CAGCAGAACGAAACAATGTCCGATCCTGGGCCAACCTCACTACCGCTGCCACACTTGAGTCCATCAATGATGCCACCTGGCCAATCCATCTCGTTAGGAGTCCTCCTCTTTTTCTCTGACCCTCCACTTTACCCAGCATGACATCCTTCTCCAGTGACTGCTTCCTTCGGACAATATGTCCAAAGTATGAGAGACGAAGCTTAGCCATCCTGGCCTCCAAGTGCACTCTGGCTATACTTCTTCCAAAACAGATCTATTGGTTCTTATATAGGATACGGTAAACACTTTGGAGATAGAGCCATAGAAGTACACAGAGAGCTTCCATAAGTTATGGCTATATCATAATGGGATATATTTTATGAAACCCCTAACGCTGGAGCATTTAGGTATGAATCATTTACAAACAATGACGCATCAAGTATGCCTGAGAAGTTGTCTAGTGCTGCTGTAACAGAAATACCACACGTAGGTGGCTTTAGTGAACAAAAATTTATTTTCTCAGGGTAGGAGAGTAGGAGTTCAAATTCAGGGCACCAGTTCTAGTAAACACATTCTCTCTTTGTTGTCTCTGGACAAAGGTCTTTGTCTCTTTTCAGCTTCAGTTCCTCTGATCCTTGGTAATCTTCATGTGGTGTGTCTTCTAGCAGCCCTCATCTGAGCTTCCTTACTTCTGTGCTTAATCTGCTCCTTTTGTATCTCAAAAGTCATTGGCTTAAAACACACCCTACAATGATAGGGATTCATTAGCATAACAGAAAAATTCTAGTTCTAAATGAGATTATATATACAGAGTTAGGATTTACACATATTTTGGGGGACACAATTCCACCCATAACAAAGTACTTACATGTTTGTGTGCATAGAGAATGCATTCCCAAAGAGGAACTGCTAGATGGCATGAGTAATACAGATTGAAATCTCCTTTTGTTTTTCAAGAATTTCATCTCAGGCTGACTAAGCCACTGAAGAACAGGAGTCAAGTTTTGCACTTCTCCTCCAGTGTCCCAGAACCTTCCAAAGGCCTGATTTCAACATAGTCCTCTGATCCTACAATCCCATTTCTAAGATTTTCTCTTAAGAAGATAAGAGTACTCACAGATGTATGATCATTGACTCATTGTTAGCAATGAAACAAGCTAGGTTTCCATTAACAAGGCAACAGCCAATGCTGGGCAGTGCCTCCATGGTGTGCCATGCCTATACCCTGTAAAGGGAATGGGAGTGGAGGCAAGCATGCCTGGCTCCTGGAAAGGGCTCAATAAATAATTATTGATCTATGAATGGTTTACATACTGGGATCTTTTAAAAGAAGGGTTACTAGAGTAAAAGAAGTTTGAAACCCACAGATGTGGATATTTATTGACTTGAAAAGATGTCACAATACAGACTACAAAATAGTATGCCCAGGGCAATCCCATTCAAAACAATACTCAGCCTGGGGTTTTAAAAGCTTGCAAAGGGCCATCCAAGGCACAATAATTGATCTCTACTGCCTGAAGCAATAGAGGAAGGAGAGTCAGGCATACAAAGAGGATATGGAATACATGGCTAAATGCCTCCATGAACAACTGCCTCCTTTGCCATGAGACCAGAATAACTGAATGGTGCCTGGCTACCATTACTGGACATTTTGATAAAAGATTTATCGAAGAATCATGATCAAAAGTGGGGAAATGCATAACAGAATTTCTCATGGACTCCAGACTTCATGGAGCCATGGAAGTTGGATGAATCCCTGAAACTACGCCTCTAAAATAACCATAAGCCAAAAATATACCCCAAAGTCTTCTTAAAACCAAACAATAGTGTAGCTTAGCTAATAAAGGATGTCCACCTTGACCATTGGGAGCTCTGGTAGCGTAGTGGTTACCAATCGGGCTGTGAACCACAAGGTCAGCAGTTCGAAACTACCAGCTGTTCCGTGGGAGAAAGATGAGGCTTTCTGCTCCCGTAAAGATTTA
>NW_006408822.1:15040-17555 GCF_000296735.1 Chrysochloris asiatica
TCCTGTTTTGCTGTGTTTACTCATTCTCAACAACAAAATTAATTCATTAAAAGTCTTTTTTTTTTTTTTTAACATCTTATTGTGGTTTGGGTGAATGTTCACAGAGTATATTAGTTACCCACTCAACAATTTACACACATTTTGTTTCATGACATTAGTTGCAAACCCTGCAATGTAACAGCACTCTTCCTACATGCTCCTTGGGACCACTGTTTCCATTGGTCCTTCTTTCCTGCTTTCTGAACATTGTTTTTAGGCAACCGCTGCCCTGTGGGTCTCATATGATTGGTTGTTCTGAGGAGGACATTCCTCACAGGCATTACTGTTTACTTTACAGGCCTGTCAGTTATTTGGCTGAAAGGTGACCCCTGGGGGTTGACTCAGTTCCAGGTTTGAAGAGTGTCTCTAAGTGACAGTCTCAGAGTCTTTTTCATGATTTGAATTTTGTTTTACATTTTTCTACTATTCTGTTCAAGACCTTCTATTGTGATCCCAATCAGTGGTAGCCAGGTATACTATCCGGTTCTTCTGGTCTCAGAGTAGTGGAAGCTGTGGTTTACATGATCCATTAGTCCTTTGAACTGTTTCCTTCAATTTTTTTTCTTTTTTAAAAGCTTTTATTGGGAATTGAAGGAGCTCTGGTAGAGTAGTGGTTACGAGTCGGGCTGCTAACCTCAAGGTCAGCAGTTCAAAACTACCAGTTGCTTCACAGGAGAAAAATGAGGTTTTCTGCTCCAGTAAAGATTTACAGCCTCGGAAACCCTATGCAGGGTCATTTCGAGTCGGAACCTACTTCACGGCACACCAACACCATCACCACCACCATTGTGAATTTGAGTGAAGGTTTACAGGGCAGATCATCAGTTTTCATTCAACAAATCACTGCAATGATTATAATCCCCTCCATGCACCATCAGCTAACAGTATTTATTTTTTTTATGTACACATACCACATTGAAATTATATACTCATTTAAATGTCCAAAGGGCACATTTTGCAAGCTAACCTCCTGCCTGCAGGCACACTGCCTTTCTCAGTCCATGGGCCTAGAGTCCTCTGCTGCTCTGTCTCTCTCTATGCCTTCATCTCTGCCACCATCTCTGCTGCTGACACTTTTCTGGTTAGAATCCCTTGCTTCTCCCATGCTCTTCCCTCTTGATGGTCCTAGGATCTTCTATTCCTGAAATGACAGATTAACTGCGCCCTGTTTTAGTTACACCTATTCTACATTTACAGTTGTGGCCATTAGTCCTGTTAACAATTACTCACAAATGAATCATAAAATTCTATCCCCATCATCACCAGACCCATTTGGACAAGAGGAAAACTATTCAGTGCAGTGTCTATCTTACTCTCCTCATTTTGACACTAAGCACCCTCATGAAAGCTTGTAAGCTAGTCACTTCATGTCTTTATAGCCGCACAATTGTGATAACCGAAATCTAAGTTGCCCATCCCTATCAATGCAGTGTACTAAGGAGGCAAGCTTGATCTTTGATATGAAGAATCCTTCCCTTTTGGTTGGAATTTTGGGCAACTTCATCTATAAGCAAAGGTCCAGTTCATCAAGTTGTAGCAATTTATATTTCTTTAAATTGTTTGTTTTCTTCACTTTTGCTTCAGGTGGGGAGAGACCAAAAGTTATATCATGGATGGCTGCCAGCATGTTTTTAAGACCCCAGATACTAATCATCAAAATAAGAGGTAGAATGTTATCTTTGAGGACCATGAAAATTAGTCTTTCTAAAAAAAATTCTTCAATGATATTCACTAGGTGGTAGAATTAAAAGTGATTAAATGTTTTTACATTTTAAAAAACATGTACATTTAAAAATACTTTCCAAAAACCAGGTATAAATTTTAGATAAGTTAAAAAAGCATGTTCTATGGAGGGGGTATTTCTTTTAGTGGGCTTAGATCTAAGACATTCTGAGACATTCTAGGGATGTTCCAAGGTGGCTAGACATTCTCCTTCCTGCTTACTATGTCTGTCCCCCCAACAACATGCCCCGGTGCCTTCCACTCTAGTACCACTCTTTGTGCCATACAGAGGACATTAGCAACAGAGGTGATCTAAGGTATGGCAGGTATGGGATGTGCCCTGGGCATCATTTGAAGAGGGGTGCCACTGAGCAGTTTCTATTAACCTGGTATGGCCCAATGTCCTTTCTGAAGCACAATAGATATCCGGAGGTGTAAGGATTGGGGGAGGCAGGCAGCAGTGGGGAGGGGACAAGTCTAAAGGGACACCAGAGGAAGTATGCAGATTGACATTTTGAGGTGCCACTAATATGCAAGGTGCCTGACTGAGACAGTTGGACAAGAGGGGGCTAGGCATTTCTGTTCACCTATTAAACCTCAGAAACCCTGTACAGGGTCGTTATGAGTCGGAACCGACTCCACAGCACATAACAACAACATTAATGCTACCAAAGTCTGTTCCAACTCACAGTTCCAAGGAGCGGCTGGTGGGTTGGAACTCAACTGTGCAATTAGTAATCCAGTGCTTATCTCA
>NW_006408822.1:42517-43907 GCF_000296735.1 Chrysochloris asiatica
GGAAAAATAAAGCAGATGGGAGAAAAGTTAGGCAGGTTTGTATGGGCTAAGTGGGACAGAGGTAAAGAATGATATATGCACAACCTTGGATAAACTGTGCTCTACGGTACAGGGATTGAGTCATGGTTTGAATGGGTTGTTGTTGTTGTCAGGTGCCATCGAGTCGGAATTCCGACTCATAGCGACCCCATGCACAGCAGAACGAAACAATGTCTGATCATGGGCCAACCTCACTACCACTGCCACACTTGACACCATCGATGATGCCACTTGGCTAATCCCTCTCGTTGGGGGTCTTCCTTTTTTTCTCTGACCCTCCATCTTACCCAGCATGACATCCTTCTCCAGCGACTGTTCCCTCCTGACAACATGTCCAAAGTATGAGAGACGAAGCTTAGCCATCCTGGCCTTCAAGGAGCACTCTGGCTGCACTTCTTCCAAAACAGATCTATTGGTTCTTTTGGCAGTCCATGGCAATTTTAGTATGGGGAAATAATGTTAAGATGCTTGGCTGTCTTTAGAATCTTGGTTTCCCTTGCATACCATTGTAAAATAGACACTTGAGGGGGAGAGAAAGGAATAGCCAGAAAGATCACCATAGAAAGCTTGTAAGTCCGTCTTCTGCCTGTAACTGATTGTTGTTGTTATGTGCCGTGGAGTCAGTTCCGACTCATAGCAACCCTGTACAGTGTTTCCAAGGCTGTAAATCTTTATGGGAGCAGAAAGCCTCATCTTTCTCCTGTGGAACAGCTAGCAGATTCAAACTGCTGACTGTGAGATTTGCAGCCTGATTCATAACCACTATGCTATCAGAGATCCTTATAACTGATTGGAATACCTAAAATGGGGCTACAACTTGCCCAGTGAAGGAGTCTTCCTGTGGAGCCTCTGCATTACATAAGATCATAGGTGGAATCCTGAACCCCATCCAGAATCTTCTGAGGTGGGAAATCTCCACTTGAAAGGACAAGCAGACCAAACTCGAGCAGCTAGAAGAAAAGAAGATACTTCTTGAAAGAAAGACCGACAGGAAAAACAAACAAACAATAATGGCAGTCCGATTGACTACTACAAGAATAAGCAAGTTGCTCGCCCAGGAGACATCAAGGCAAGTGGTCAGGTCTCCTCAGGGCAAACCCCTTTCCAAGACTAAGACTACAGGGGAATACACAATCAGACATGTGCTCTGACTGGTGACCACATAGGTCACTGAAAAACAGCAATGAAGCTGTGAGTGAAGTCCGACCACATTCTATAGACAACTGTGAACCCAGGTGGAGTCCTGGTTGGCCAGCAGACTTGGGACTCCTGATCCCAGAGACAGTGACATAGCCACAGAGGACTAGAGTGGAGAGTGAAGAGTCCAGCTGATAAGAAGAGAGGGCATATG
>NW_006408822.1:44387-46586 GCF_000296735.1 Chrysochloris asiatica
AGTGTCCAATCTGTCTGGGTGGGGCTGATGAAAGGAGATAGGGCTAGGACTCTTGTGGTACAATGGTGACTAACTGCTATCAGGACTGACTGTGAGGGTTGGAAATGTAAAGGTAGATGTTTTGTAGCAAAAGGAGGGGAGTGGTTGACGTTACAGTCCAGGAGCGGAGGTCCCTGGGACCATCAAGAGAGAAGAGTGGAGTGCGGGGACCCTACCCAGAGAAAGTGACACCAGAAATGGAGGCAGAGAAGATGATGTGGAGAGATGGAGCAGCTGGGGACTGTAGACCCAGAGAGGGAGAGGGGCTGTGTGCTGACAACTGGGGGCAGGCTTGCGGGGTATACACTTTGGTTGTTTAATGATGCATGGAGGGGATTGTAATCATGGCAATGAAACGATATACGATAGTATGAATGTAAAGCTAATGTTCTCCCATGTAAACTACCACATAATTCACAATGAAAACTTAAAAAAAAAGTGGAAAAAAAATGTAATCGAGAATGCTGTTAGTTTGAAGCTGAAGCTGGAGTATGTGTTCTACATGTGCTTAATTTAAATTACTCTCCGAGCCTGAAGTGCTCCTAATTCCTTGCCATACTGCTCCATCTCCAGGAAGCCTGGCAGAGGCCAATGACTTCCTTCCAGCAAGGCCCTTTGTACAGGAAGTCCAAGTTCCTCAGTAAAATCTTTCTGGGGATATAGGCCTATTGGGTAGCAATGGGGCCATCATGTATCTTTTTAGATCCTGCATAAAGAGATCATTTTCTTCCTTTTTCTCCTTCCTCTGCAGACTTTCCAGAACTGTCTGTACCCAATTGTGACCCTGGGGCCTTTTCCAGGAGCCTATAGTATCCCCAGGCATGAGCTGCTTGGGATTACAAATCCTTCCACTTGGCTGGTCAGTCAGTCAGACTGCCAAACACCTGAAAGTGTGTGGTGTGCTTGGGAGGGTCAGGAGACCAAAGCTCTTTTTGTGTGCATGCCTCCCACACTAAACTGCGAATGCCTTAAACTCCACAGATCCTAGCACAGTAACTTGCTCTTCCTATGTTGTTGTTGTTAAATGCCAGTCGGTTCCAAATAATAGTAATCATATATAGGGTTTCTGAGGAACAACTGGTGGGTTTACTTTGTTGTCGTTAAGTGCCGTCAAGTCAGCTCAGACCCATAGCAATCCTGTATAGGGTTTCCAAGGAGTGACTGGTGAGCTTGAACTGCCCACTTTGAGGTTCAAACTGACTTTGCTATGCACAGTAAATATTTGTTCAAAGGAAGCCACAGTTAGAAATAGCTCCAGGCTGTTAGTAGTCTGCCTTTGCGACAGCCAATACCAAAGAGGTTGGTTAGACTTAATAAAAAAAGGTAGATCTTAACCTGGATTTGAAGGAAGGGTGAGTTCTGTCTTTGAAAGGCTAGTGAGAAGGGCATTCCAAGTGGGAGGGTAGTAAAAGGATGGAGAGGGGCTCATGAAGTCAAATGTCTGGAAGGCAAAATAAAGGAGAAAACAGGGAATGGTAGAGACTATAATAAATTGGGGTCATTAGGTGGTACAAAGGAATTCTGGTAGCATGTTGTTGTTGTTGTTAAGTGCCGTCGAGTTGGCTCTAACCCATAGTGACCTTGTATAGGGTTTCCTAGGAGCAGCTGGTGAGCTTGAACCGCCAACCTTGCAGTTCAAATGGCTTTGCAGTCTGGCACATTAATCCACAGCGCCACACCAGGACTCCACTGGTAGCTTGTTGTTGTTGTTGTCAAGTGCTGTCGAGTCAATTCCAACCCATAGCGACCCAGAGCTCCTTCCTGGTAGCACAGTAGGTTACAAATTGGGCTGCGAACTGCAAGGTCAGCAGTTCGAAACTACCAGCTGCTCTGCGGGAGAAAGATGAGGCGTTCTGCTCCCGTAAAGATTTACAGCCTAGGAAACCCTGTACAGGGTCGCTATGAGTCGGAACCGACTCCATGGCACACAACAACAACAACATGGGTCGGAACTGATTCGACGGCACTTAACAACATATATGTTTGTTAAGTGCCATCGAGTCAGTTCTGACTCATAGAGAACCTGTATAGGATTTCCAAAGAGCAGCTGGTGGGTTTGAACTAGTGACCTTGTGGTTCAAAGTCCAGTGCTGATCCTACAGCGCCACACTAGAACTCCATCATAATAAAAAAAATAAAATAAAATAAAGTAAAACATAT
>NW_006408822.1:46686-47350 GCF_000296735.1 Chrysochloris asiatica
ATATATATATATCACTGAACTGCAAATTTAAGAGTCCCTGGATGGTGCAAATGGTTAACTGGTTGGTTGCTAACTGAAAGGCTGGATGTTGGAGTCCACACAGAGGTACCTCAGAAAAAAGGCCTGGTGATCTACTTCTGAAAAATCAGCCATTGAAAACCCTGTGGAGTACAATTCTTCTCTGACACACATGCTATGCGTTGGACTGGACTCCAACCACAACTGGTATTGTTATATAGTAAACTGGGATGCTCCTAAAGAGGCAGTTACTACTTAAGACCAGTCTTTGAGGCAAGACTGCAAGGTGAACCTGTATCGCTAGATCTTCTGTTATTTCAAAGAAACCTAGAAATCTGGAATTAAAAGAAGGTCCATGTAGATGAAACAAATCTTCAGGCTACTTAGGGCCTACTGCCTACAGTTAATGATGGAAGAAAAGAATAGGCATGGGAATACCTATTGGGATGAACAGCGGGGAGCATGGGGTAGGGGTATACCAGTGAGAAAACGTTTGGCAGGAGTGGGTCAGTTGGAATTAGAACGTGGAAAATTCCCAGTGTTGGAACTGCAGGAGCAGGACTGCAATTTAAACGCCAGAGTGCGCACTATTCACCCAAGAAGCTGCTAAAAAGTTTGTGAAGCTCTGATAAACTGTGTGTGTGTG
>NW_006408822.1:47450-98874 GCF_000296735.1 Chrysochloris asiatica
GGAGAAGAGAGTTTTGTAGCTGGGAAGGGTCAAGTATGCAGGGGGAGATTGATTGGTTAAGGGCCCCAGCGATCCAGAGCGTTGGAGTCTTGGATCCCGAAGGCTAGGATCCCAACGGTACCTGAAGGGAAGCTGCCGGCAGCTGCCCACGCCATCTCTCCCCCAGAGACATTGGAAAGGAAAGTCAGTGCTCCGGGCGGCTCCCCACCAGCACCTGGAAATATGCTCACCGCTGGCAGAGTTGAACAGCGGGGTATGCATGTAGGGGTGCTGTCGTGGATTAGCGAACCTACTGCTGGGACCCCTGCAGACTTGAGAACCACTCCTCTTGTTCTCCAGTCTGTCTGATGGAGGCGCTCAGATCCCACCCCAAGATGCTGAACGAGGTGCCTCCCGCTGTCATGGCAACCGCCTCCGTGGAGATTGAGAGCAGAGGCTGAGGTCTCCCTGGAGCGCCGCACAATCTCTCCCAACCCCCACCCCACGTGCCTTCTTTGTTCTGACGCTTATCAGGAGCCTAGTCGGGCTCCAAGGACTTGTTTCAGGTACACAAGCGCTCTTCTTCCAAGTCAGGGGGATGGAGTGAAGAGGTAAGAGACTGAAACCCCAGCATCACAGAGAGAAGAATGGAGGGTTCCTTAGCGCCTGGACAGCAGACCCTTGTTGTTAGCGACCTTAGGCACAACAAAATGAAACTAGTGTCAGCTCTTGCGCCATCCTCACAATCCTTGTTACGCTTGAACCCATTGCTGCTGCCACTGTGCCAATCCATCGCGTTGGGGGTCTTTTTTTCTCTGACCCTCCACTTTACCAAGCATGATGTCCTTCTCCAGGGACTGTTCCCTCCTGATAATACGTCTTTAGTATGAGAGAGACTAAGTCTTACCATGCTTGCTTCTAAGGAGCATTGTGGCTGTATTTCTTCCAACATAGATTTATTTGCTCTTCTTACAGCCCATAGTACTTTTAATATTCTCCAGAGTCATAACTCCAATGCATCAATTCTTCTATGGGCTTCCTTATTCATTCTAATTTTACGTGCATATGAGGCTACTGAAAATACCACGGCTTGGGTCAGGCGCACCTGAGATCTCAAAGTGGCATCTTTGTTCTTGAACACTTTAAAGAGGTCTTGTACAGCAGATTTGCTGAGTGAAGTCCATTTCAATTGTTGATGAGGGTGTGAGAGCCTAAGGAAAAAGGTAACTTTCCCCTAAATCTAGTCTTTTGGACCAAGTTTCACCTTACTGCCACCTGAGAGGGCAGGAGTCTATTGTAGGCGTCTCTCAGGTTGAGGTAAGCAAGGGAGAAGGAGCAACCTCTTAGCAGCCGTTGAGAAGGGGTGGGCCTATCCAAGGAGTTCCCAGTTCCTTCTTCCCTTCCTTCAGTCCCTCCAGGTCCCAAGCAGTGTCGGGGCGGTCCCAAGGTCTTCATCGCGAGAACTCGCTGGGCTCTGGTTGGCTCGAGCTTGCATAGCGCAGCTTACACACACTGCGTATGACTCTAGCGGCATCTAGCCAGTTGGCAGTTCTCTGGCGCATGCTTATTGGTCGGCAGAGGCTCTCGCCCCACCCCTTCAGACTAACCAATGGACTTAGGCAGAGGTGTGCCCATGAGGCGGGAGGCGCGGCGCGGGGCTGGTATCTCGTGCTCTGCGTTGGGCCCCCGCTACTGTCGCCTCCGCCACCACTGTCGTCCTTGCCCAGTCCGGCTTCGTTGTGCTCCTTGCTCGGTGAGACTGACTCACCCTCCTCTGTGGGGTCGCTTGCCGAGGTTCTCTCATGGTCCTAGCCCCATTCTAGGCAGTCAGCACTGGGGACCCCATCGGCCGTGGCGGAAGGACTGGGGAGGGGGGTTCCATTGTAGCGGCCAGGCTTTGGAGAGGTTCTCCTGCCTCCAAGCTGGAGAGGTGACGGGACCTGGAGAGGTGGGTGTCCGTTAGATGGCCGGGCAGGGATATTCTTCACGGGTGCTGTGGGGGCACATGTGTCACAATGAGCTTGGGGGCGTAATCAGGGTCATCCCTGGCTCCCCACCCTGTCATTGCCACCCTTTCTCGGTGTGACCTTGGATGAATATCATCTTTGAGCCTCTGGGGTCTCACCCTTGAGGAGGGGAGCGGTGATGTCTGGGAGTTTGGGCTCCCAACACTCCTGCGTCAGCCGAGGTGAAAGTGGGGAGCGCCTGGAATTATCTCGGAGGGACAGAAACCTCTGCTTTGCAGCTTAGAAGCGGTATGATGGAGGGACGTCTCGCGGCGTCTGTCCCCCGAGAAGACGAAATTGGGGCTTGATGGGGGCGCCACACCCACAGGGATGGCGGCGGAAGAGAATACAGGGTCCCATGTCTGGGCCCCTACTGTCTTGGCTTTGTAGGGACTTCCCTGTGTCACACAAGAAGGATTCAATTTAGGATCTGGCCCTGGCTGACCTGAGAAAATGGGCTTCAGGTTCTTACCCTCTTGAATCTTGCCATTGGGAGACTGGGGTAGGGCCTTTCTCTGCTCTAGCGTCTGAGAAAAGTAAGAACTACTGTTACCCCTTGCTGCCTGGCAGGCCCTTTACTTCTTGGGGCTCCAGAGTCACAGACCCAGGGAGAGGGTCTGTGTGTGTGAAGGGATGGAGGGCAGCTAGGCAGAGGAGGGCAGCACTTCTAGGGGAGACGGCAAAGTACGGGATCCCTTCTTCAGTTCAACTCTCTTCCCTACCCCACACCTCTGTTTATGAGAGAGAGAGAACACCCACACTTCTTGCACCCTTGGTCTGCCTGGAGGGAAGGAAGATTGTTTCATCATGCCTGAGTTGATGAGAAGCCACCATTACCACACCTACCTTGCTTTCCTGGCCATGTGGGTCTCTTGTGTGCCCAGTCCTGTGTCAGGTTCTGGGAGTCAACAGGTCACTGTGACCTTGTCTCAAGGCCCTAATGGGCAATATTGCCTTTCTGTTGTTAACTACTGTCAAGTTGGTTTCCATTTATAGTGACCCTATATGGAGTTTCCAAGGAGCAGCTGGTGAGTTTGAACCAAGACCTTGTGGTTCAAACCATCCTTTCAGTCTAGTGCCTTAACCCACAGTGCCACACTAGGATGCTGTTGGGAGGTTGAACAGGGTTTCTGCTGGACTGAGTGCTTGAGGCCAGCTGTAGGGGAGCTGGAAGGTAGGGAGGGTGGAAAGTTATAGAATTCCTGGCCCAAAGTTCCTGGTGGAGAGTAGGGATGGAGGAATGAATGAGGAACATGGCCTTGAGAGGTTGGGGCCATGCCCCACCCACATAACAGTGGAGAGGACAATCTAGGTATCCCTGTGGTGCCCTAGGTTTGGGGGCAGAGAGGTGGTATGGGGGGTACAACTGAGGGGGTGAATGGCAGCTTCTGGAGCTCTGTTTTGCTGTGGAAAGATTGTTGTGACTTTGTTATTGTTGTTTAGTGCCATTGTGTTGGGTCTGACTCATTGGCCTTGTATAGGGTTTCTGAGGAGTAGCTGGTGAATTTGAGTTATCCACTATTGCAGTTCAAACCGAACTTGTGTTCTAGTGTTTATCCTACAGCACCACACCAGGCCTCCTGTTGGGCCCCGGCATGGGGCAGCCTGGAGTAGCTGCTAGCACCCATCAAAGCTGGACTCTAGATTACTGAGCATTCTGAGTTCCTATAGGACCATGTCCATCTGTCTGCCCACTTGCCATGCCCTGGGCCTCCTACTCAGGCCAGGGGGCCTGTTGGAGAAGGCTTTCTTCCTAAAGCCAAGAAGGACTCCAATTGTCAGCTTCTGTCCTCTAGAGGGAAGTTCCCCATTTTTCCATGAGAACAACTGAGAGCCAAAGAAGTCCTTAGGGCCATGGTCCCAGCTTTCATTCCTCTCTGTCCTGTGACCTTTGACTTGTTGACAGCTCATCACAGTGGGGGCTGTTGTGATTTTTCTGAGGAGGGACACCACATTCCTCCCCTGACACTCCCCAGGATGCACACTCTCCGTTCCTTCCTTATGATCAGGGCAGAGGTTGGGGATCTGGTCCTGGGGCACCTGGATCACCTCTGGCCCTCCCTGGGGGAGGGAGGGTGCTGGAGAAGAGGAGGAGGGAGGTGTTGTCAACCCTTGGGCTGTTTTCTGAGAAGGCTGAAGTCCCTGGAGCCCACCCTGATGGCCCTCTCTGTTCTGGGAATGGCCTGAAGCAGTGTCCTGAAACTGTTATTGCTTCAGAAACCAGGCCTTTGGGGGTTTGCTTTTGCAGAGGTGGGGGGAGGTGCTGGCGCTAGGGGGATGGTTGTCACAGAGCTTCAGACACCAGCTCTACTTGCCACACCCTGTGGATTAGTATTTACTCTGAGGAAGAGGCCACTGCTTATAATTGTGTTACAGAGGAGGAAACTGAGGTACAGAGAAGTGTAGTAATTTGCTCTAGGTCATGAAACCTGCAGGGACAGTCACTGGGTTTAAACCAGGGATGCTGGGCTTAGTGAGCCCTGCTGCCCTGTGGTGGGGGTGGGGTGGGGTGGGGCATGGCAGGACTTAAACTAGGGTTAAGGTGAGGATTTGGCTGGCACAGAAGGATGCCACAGGCAGAGATAGGCCTACCTTGCGTGCAGCCTGCCAGTGACTAAGGGAGCTAGTGCAGTGGATTAAGTGTTGGGCAGTTCGGGAGAAAGATGAGGCAATCTTGTTTCATAAAGATTTGCAGCGGAGCAGTTCTGCTCTGTCCTGTAGGGTCACTATGGGTTGGAATTGACTGGACAGCAGTGGATAGTGGTTCGTTGGATGAGGCTGCAGTAGGGAGAGGCCCACCCTCTCTTTTCTCGCTTCTGCTCAGAAATTGTGTGTTGACAAGGGCACACTGATTGGCAAGGTCCTTTGCTACAGAAGAAGCTTTGGTTTTCTATCCTACTAAAGTCCATGGGTGGTGCAGATGGTTAAGCACTCAACTACTGACTGAAAGGTTGATGGTTCAAGTCCACCAAGAGGTGCCTCGGAGTAAAGGACTGACGATCTACTTCTAAAAGTGTACAGCCATGAAAACCCTATGGAGTACGGGGTCTCCATGAGTGGGGATTAACTAGAAGACAGCTGGTTTGGTAGTTGTGGTTTTTAGGGTTTAGGTTTTAGTTGAGCAGTCTGCGCCTCCACCTGTGTCTTCTCACTGAAGGTTATAGGCAGCTCCTGAGTACTTGCTCTGTTGGGTGCTTTGCATGAGATAGAATCCTGTCCTTAGTAGCTCTCAGTATTAAGAGCATGCCCAGCGGAGGGGGGGGGGGCACATTTATGAGGTGGGAGAGGGGGAGTGATACTGAGGACAGTCCAGGCTGGGGTTGGCTGAGAGAGTGGGATTCCTCCTCCAGAGGGCCTCTTCTGGTCTTGCCACATATGCCTGCAGGCCAGATCAAGGCATCTTCCCTTATTTGGCCATTGAGTCAACCCATTTTACCAAACACAGCTACTCCCTGCCAGACTCTGCATTGGGTGCCTGAGGCTTTGGGTGCTGGTTTGTCTAAAACACAGTCACTATTCTTGTAAGGTGCAGAAGATACCAAATGTTGCTGAGTGCTGTCGGGTCGATTCCTACCCATAGCGACCCTGTATAGGGTTCCCAAGGAGCAGCTGATGAGCTTGAACCGCCAACCTTGCAGTTCAAACGGCTTTGCAGTCTGGCACATTAACCCATAGCACCACACCAGGACTCCTAGGGTAATTTTCCTAAAAACAGTGACCCTGGGGTTGAGACCTGGGCTGGGTGTGCTGGGTGGGAGACGGGATTGCTATTGGTGTAGGAGATGGCCTGGGCAAAAGCCGCTCTTGAATTCTGGTCTCTGAGAACAGTGGGGTGGAGGGGAAAGACAGAGGGGGCTCTGCATGCATGGGGTCAGAATGATTTGTGCAGAGAAATCCCGGGAGCCTTAGTTCACCGGCTGCTGGTTAAGCATTTCACGTAGGAAGTCTCCTGGGTGACGGAGGATCTTGTGAACATTGGGTCTTGCCTTTCCTTGGTAGGAGAGATGTGGCTGGAATGGCCTCTGTGCAAGGTAGGAAGGGAACTTGGAACCCCTGAGCTTGGCCATTTGTCATGTGCTCTGAGAAGGTGACTGGAGCAGGTAAAGTGAGCAGTGACTACTTTCCAAGGGTCAGGCTTCCTGGGATAAAGCCCAGCATTCTAGGACTGAGTGGCTGCCCTTTTATGACTGACCCCAGTGTGAGTTGGGGCAGTTCCTTACTTATTCCCTGGTATTTATAAAATCAACTCTTCCTAATATTGTCCTACAGTATCCAGTCCCATTTACATTTCCCACTACCCTCCAGATATCTTCTTGATAGGTGGTTTGTTAGGACCTCTCTCTTCTTGCAGTTGATGTGTTGGTTAAAAACAGGTCAGTTGTTTCATAAGATAGCCTGCCCTCTTGGTCTCCTACATATGTTAATCTAAAATTAGGGTTGGCAAACTTTTTCTACTGAAGGGCCAAATAGTAAATATTTTAGACTTTGTGTAGGTTATATGGTGGTGTCTGTTGCAACTAGCCTGCTGCACAGTAATTTTGTTTTAGCAAAAAGCAGCCAGAGACAATACGTAAACAAATGAATGCGACTGTGTTCCGATAAAACTATTAAAAAGAAACAGCAGGTGGCAGACTAAAGAGTGCCATCAGTATTCTAGAACAAACCCCTCTCTGCACCACCACCCCCCACTTTATTTTTCTTCTTGCAATTTGATACAAATATCAGGTTGGTTACCACATAGAATATTCTACCTCTTGGGTTTGTCTCATTGCTTTCTCAGAGTCATTTAATTTGTTTAATGCCCATCATATTTCTGGTAAACAGGACTTTGAAGCTTGAAGCCTGATTAGATTGAGGTTGAACATTTTTGGTCTGAGTCCCTGTCAGGCATGCTGTGACTCCGTTGTGCACCACTGGCGGGAGGAGACATCGGTGTGTCAGGTGGCCCCACTACCTATGAGCTGAGATTGATCAGACCTTACTGATCCCTCCACTATGAACTTGTTTCCCCACTGGCACTCCAGGTCATCTGTGGCTTAGCATTCCCAAAGTCCCAGTTGGCCTCAGTATTTGCCTTTTCAGGAATGATAAACTAGAATGACTTTGCATTTGGTCATTCCTTTGTTATTTGGTAGCAAGAATGCTGGGAAGAAGGACTATCCCTCACTTACCAGGGTGATGTGGTTCTAGGAGAGGCCAAGTGACATGATGTTGTTGTTGTTGTTGTTAGGTGCCGTTGAGTCCATTCTGACCCATAGTGGCTCTATGCACAACAGAACGAAACAGTGCCTGGTCCTGTACCACCTTCACAATCATGACACTGAACCCATTTCTGCTGCTACTGTGCCATTCCATCTCAGTGGAGGTCTGCCTCTTTTTCGCTCACCCTCCACTTTACCAAGTATGATGTCCTTCTCCAGGGACTGGTCTCTCTTGTCTGAAGTATGAGTGACGAAGGACGAAGTCTCGCCAGCTGGCTTTTAAGGGGCATTCTGGTTGTACGTCTTCTAACACAGATTTGTTCGTTTGGCAGTCCATGGTACTTTCATATTCTTCTCCAGCACTGTCACTCAAATGCATTGATTCATCAATGGTCTTCTGTATTCATTGTCCAATTTTCACATTCATATGAGGCTATTGAAAATACCATGGATTGGGTCATGTGTACCTTAGTTCTCAAACTGACAGCTTTGCTCTTGAACACTTTAAAGAGGTCTTATGCAGCAGAATTGCCTAATGCAATATGTTGTTTGATTTCTTGACTGCTGCTTCCATGAACGTTGAAAGTGGATCCAAACAAAATGACGTTTTTGACAACTTCAATCTTTTCTCCATTTATCATATTATTTATTGGCCCAGTGGTTGCGTTTTTTTGTTTTCTTTACATTGAGGTACAACCCATATTGAAGGCTATGGTCTTCGATCTTTCTCAGTAAATATTTTAAATCTTCCTCACTTTCAGCAAGCAAGGCTGTATCATCTGTATATCGCTGGTTGTTAATGAGTTTTCCTCCAATCCTGATGCCATGTTTTTCGTTTAGTCCAGTTTCTCGGCATGCAGAATCTTTCATCTTTAATCACTGGTTTTCAGAGTGGAGAGTTAGGCCATTGCTATCATCAGTGGTGACAAATGAGGCTTTGGGTTTGTTTGTTTTGCTTTCTCTCCTTTTTTTCTTTTAAAGAATCACTGTGAATGCTCTGATTTCATGTATTCCATCTGTTTCCATCATTTGCACTTGCTCTTCTGACATTCAGATGGTCCCAGCTCAGCTCACACAGGTCTCTCGGGGCCCCTACCACAGCCTCTGCGTGGAGACGTCTGTTCTGTATCTGGTCCTGGTTGCTAGGAAGGCAAGTGCCAAGATCATGGTGGTGTAGCTTGTGCGGTCCCACATTTGTGGCCCTCTCCTCCATCTCTCCTGAGTCTGACCTGCTGCACTTATCTTTGTGACCTGAAGGATGTGACCTCTGCCCTCAGAATGGTACAGCCTGGGTGTCTGGGCTGGGCCAACCCTTTGGGTCCTCAGAGCCAGAAATGGCCTCTGAAAAGCATCAATAAAGTCCCCTCCTGTGCAGATTGGGGCACAGAAGTCCTATGCTGGCCCTTTGGGACCCAGCACAGAGTGACTGGCTCTGGTCACTGTTGATGGCATCAGGTGGGGGGTAAGAGCTCTTGGTGAATTCTGGGGCCACGTTGGAGAAGTGGAGGGGGCAGAGATCATGGGTGCTGGAGGGGGTGGGCTGCTGAGAACAGTAGAGTCTTTCCTAAGGGGAGGCCCTCAGCTCTCCCCTAGCCATACTCAGTGGGTGACTGTGACCTCTGCCTTCCTTTGTCCTCCATCTTCAGGCTCCAGGTGTCCCTGGAGGATGGGAGGCTGCTGAGTGTAAGCAGCGGTGTCGGACAGGAGCTGCGTGTCTTGTCCTGTGGCAGGGAGGGTGTCCATGGCTGCAGCCAACAAAGGTGAGTGTCATGGCCTGGCAGGGATTTGCATGTGGGGCCTGTATCAGCTCTGTGTGTGTGTCTGAATGTGAGGATGAGTGTGCCATGTGCCACTACGGCTGACTCAAGGTACACAGGCACACCCCTGATGGCTCCGTGATGCACTGGCTTATGGAGGTGCGTGTCCTCATGTCCTCTGTGCTGCTGTAGGGATGTGGGGGACCTATGGGGCCTGAGGTTAGTTTTGAGGCTGGCAGTGTGGGCCAGGCAACTGCTGGCTGTGGATTCCATTCAGGAGTCCAGAATAAGATTTGAGCTTCAGCTGTGCGGGGTTTAGCAGATTATGGAACTGCCAGGCTGGCACCCTGGGTCCAAGAACCCAAGCTGCAATCAGCCCAGGCCCTCCTTCCTAAAGGACTGTGGGCAGGGCTCTTGGGCAAGCCTAGGGCTCAGGGACCACCCAGGCCCAGTCCCCCATCCTGGACTCTGCCCAGCTCTCCTTTGCTCTTCCTGGCCTTGGAGAAGCTGACCTAGCTCAGGGACAGCCTAGGTCCTTGATATGGAGCGTAAGCAAAAGGGTCTTCCTTGGGAAGAGGGGTCTGGGAGGCTCTCTCAGGTCCTTCCTCTGTACTTGTTAGTGATTGGTGATGTGTGGTGTAGGGTCAGCTGCTGTCTCCTAGGTGGGCGTGTATGTGCTTTGACTGCCTTTTTTCTCACCCCAAAGCAGGTCCCATAAAGCTTGGTTTCCCTCTGCCCTCATCCCTGAGATTGGGGTCATCAGGAGAGGCAGGCAGGGGGCTCACATGTGCAGACAGACTGGGGAGAAAGTCCCATTGGAACTGAGAGATAGAGCACTGGGCTGGGATCCAGAGACCTGGGGCGAGTCCCAGCATGTTTGGGGGTTAGTGGGCACTTGGAGGACTGTCCTCTGGCTTTGGATTCATCCTCTCTAAGTTAAGGGTCATATTAACCAATCCCTGAACTCCCTTCTTCCCGCTCTTAGGATGAGCATCTTTGGTGGGAGGACTGGGCAGGTTTAAGGTTGAGGTTCCCAAGTCTCAAGATCCTCAGGGCTCCAGAGAGAAGCCCAAGCAATGGATGATATCAAGGGAAGTAGGGGGTGGAGGGGGAGTAGTTTCTGGGGGACAGGGGAAGCCAGTGACCCCTGGAGTACTTTCCCACACTCCTAGGCAACAAGTCCAGAGTCCGGAGTATCCGCTTTGCAGCAAGCCATGATGCAGAAGGCTCCCACAGCCACGTCCACTTTGATGAGAAACTGCATGATTCAGTGGTCATGGTCACCCAGGAGAGCGACAGCAGCTTTCTTGTCAAGGTATGTGCACATCTCCCCCCATCACCTATCCCCTACCTCTCCTGGATCTGCCTTGTTCCCCTAGGCCTTTCTGTCCCATTTTCTCTAGGCTGGATCCATAGGCACATCCTTGGTCTTCCCTGGGACTTGGTTTCCCCATCTCCAAAGTGGGTGGATTTAATGTTTCTAAGAAATGAGAGCATTTAGAATGCTACTCAGATTGGAGCAACAGAAATAAAAGGCAGGCCTCCAGGGTGCTGGTCCAGACCTGCCAGTCTATCTCTGTGACCTTGGGCAAGTAGCCTCAGTTTCCTCTTCTGTAAAGTGGAGTTGCTGTGAGAATGAAATGGAAGAGATGCATGTGAAGAAAAGATGTGATTACTTGAGCATTATGATGATAATGACTTGTGACTTTATTTACCCTCTTTGCCAAATCGCTGTGGGGTATTTATCACTCCTGAGTTTTCTGCTTAATGAAGCAGTCATTTCTCATGGCCTCACCTCAACACACCCGCCAGTATGGCTCCTCCAACTTCTGGGACATTGTCAGAGGGAGTCTGTGGCAGGGATGGTTTGGGGGGTAAGGGTCCATCGGTAAAGCACAGGCCCAGAGTGGAGCAGAATGCTCTGGGGGAGGGAAGGTGGGTTTGCTATCCAGCCTGGAAAGGAGCCCCAGGTTTGTACTCATTTCTGTCCAACTCTGAAATCCTTGCTCTTTATCCTACAGCTGACAACTTCCCCAACGGAATAGATGGAATGAACCAGATCTCTTAAAAATAGCTCCCCTTTCCAATGTGAAATCCATTCATGTTTATTAGAATTTGGAACTCACAGAAAAATGTAAAGAACCCACAATCACACTATCTAGAAATAACTGGCTAATATTTTGATGTGTGTCATGCCAGCCATTTTCCAATGCATGTACCAGAACTGTGTATGTTTTAAAAAGCAAAAACCGGTCTCCCAGTGCATACACTACGTTTGGCTTGCTTCTGGTGTGAGCCATCTCCCATCTGTGTCAGTGCATAAATTTCCATGAGATTTTACAACTGCCTGGTATTTCATTATACGTATCCTCACTGATTTTTGTAGGTTCCCTATTGCTCGGTGCTACGGTTGCTTCTATTTTTCTGTTTTATATAAATAGGGCAGCGATGAGTGCATGTTTCTGTATATTTCCCTGGGAAGATTCTGCCAGTGGTGTAGCTGGGTTCTAGATAAGACGTACTTAGCAGGTACAAATAGAAGTCTGCTTGAAAGGTACACCTTCTGCCAGCGGAGTGAAGAGGGTCACATGGGCAGAGTCCTAGCCCCTGAAATGGGCAGGACAGGAGTGTGTGTGTGCACATGGGAGTCTGCGAACTAACTCTCCCCCATCAACCTCCCCACACAGCAGGCACCCTGGGCTCGTTACCCTTCACATGACTGAGGTTTCTAAGGACAATATCTGTCCTAGAGGTCATCAGTTGCCAAGCATTGTCTACGAGCAGGAGCAATTGCTTGGGTTACGAGTAGGGGCTGTTGGGCACAGTGAGCCTTTGAGTGGGTGGGCAGACATCCGTATTCAGGTGCCAACAGGGCAGGAAGGAGCCTGGGTTGATTGTGGGTGCCAGGGCCTTGGGCCAGCTAGTATTTTTCCATCTCATCCTTTATCCAATGCTGTCTGTATTGCCTGGTATCTCTATGTGTGTGACTGGAGGACCAGTGTCCCTGACTCTGGGCTGTCAGCTGTGGCAGGTGAATAACCTGTGTCATGGGACTTTGAGCAGTGGCTGGTGCCTTGCTGTGTGCCAAGAGATCTAGGGAGGACTCAACCCTGTCATTTGGTGCAGCTGCTAGCCAGTCATTTCCTAGCTTCTGGTTTTTCATCTCTAAAATGGGCCCCTGAGGAGCTGGCTGCTAAGGAGTGTGCTGACCCAGCTGTGGGGATGAAACTTGTCCTGTCAACAAGGGCCCTGGAGCCACTGAGCTGAGAGGGTATGGGCTAGTTGGGGTGATGAAGGAAATAGCTCCCTTGAACTTCACAAGGATTGTAGGTGGCATGACATGGACAGGCCCCAGAGAAGGCAGCAAGTGAAAATGCCTCCCTTCACCGCCCTCCTGTGCAGGTGGGCTTCCTGAAGATCCAGCATAGATACGAGATTACCTTCACCCTGCCTCCAGTGCACAGGCTGAGCAAGGATGTCCGTGAGGTACCTGTCCCCAGCCTGCACCTCAAGCTTCTCAGCATCATGCCCATCCCAGAAGGTATGATCCCTCCCTTGGGTGCTAGAATCATGCCTTTCTCCAGCAGGGTTGGGATGGGGTAGGTGGGAGTAAGAATGTGGGGCACACCCCTTGCTGCTCTCCACTAGTGACTGGGCAGCTCAGCAGGGGACATGGTACCTCTTTGTGGCCTCATAGTATGGCATCGTGGCAGGCTCTGTGCCCAGGCCTACCTCACTTGGACAGTTATCAAAGGCTCACACTGTAACTCTCCTCTGTCCTGCTGTGCTGGGTGATGGGAATACTGAACAGGTGGCATTGGTTTCCAACCTGCCCCTAAAGACACACCTGCTGAAGCCTAGAGACTTTGGGCAGCTAACTCCTAACAACTGTCAGCCCTGTGCCTTGGGCTTGGGGCAGTTTCCACATACCCTGTGAGCCTTGATCTTGTCTGGCAGAGGTTAGGTGTCAGCTTGGCAGTATGCTACCACAAGCAGCCCAGCTTCTGTTTCACATCCCCTGCCTCTACCTCCACTTTGTCCTTGTCCTTCAGTAGATGGAAAAAAACTCCTTAGGCTTTTGCCTGTGCTGCCTGATACACTCAAGGCTTGCCTAAGAACAAGGCCTTCCTACTAGAAACCTGAGTTTGGTCTGTTCACCGTTGGAGCCATTCTTTAATGGCATGTGGAACAGTTGAGGAATGGGAAGTTTCCCAGACCTGTGTGTATGTTGGTGTGTTGGTTTCTGGGGTTTCCAAGGGATGCTGGAGATTGAGGCCTGTCTTGGTGTTGGCAGGGGTGGGAAGCTGAGGGAGGTGCTGATTGTTGCCCTCCATCCTGGGCAGGTTACAGTGTCAAGTGTGAGTACTCAGCGCACAAGGAGGGCGTCCTTAAGGAAGAGATGCTGCTGGCATGTGAGGGCGGCATCGGGACCTGCGTGCGTGTGACAGTGCAGGCACGCGTCATGGGTGAGTGGGTGTCTGGCGGACCTAGGGGATGTGTAGGGCTGCAGGAGGGAAATGTCAAGCTTTGTGAGAGGTGCTTCTTCTGCCCTCCTCCAGGGGAGCCCAATTCAAAAATGGGATCCTGGCCCAGACCCCGGGTCCCAAACATATTTAGTGGATTCCACCCTAACCAAACCATGTGGGAAAGGGGGCGGAGTATCCCCAGTGGGCTGGGCGGGTAGGTGGGGCCAAGGGCACAGCAGGGTGACCTGCCTCCTCCTGTTCTGGTTCTGTAGACCGGCACCACGGAACACCCATGCTGCTGGACGGTGTCAAGTGTGTGGGTGCCGAGCTGGAATATGACTCGGAGCACAGCGACTGGCATGGCTTTGACTGAGGCCATGCCACCCACCTGCCACGAGGCCCCTCAGCCTTAAATCCCACCTCGTCTCCCCGATGTGCTGCGTGATGGTGTGGCTTCCTTATCCCTCCCCAGGATGGACGTGGGGGCAGAGTATCCAGGGGTCTCCAAGCGGGGGTCCAGCTCAGGCTCTCACCTCTGCTTTCATCCGTGCCACTGCCCTGCCTCGTCCAAGGCCTCCTTTCCCACTTCCTCCTCTCCATGTGCCTCAGTCTCCTGCTGGAAGAGATGGATTGAGCCCCCCGTGGAGGCTATCTGAGGAGAGGAGGGAGAGGGCCAGGGGTGGGTTTTTCCCATCCCCACCCCAAGCCATAGGGACTCCAGCCAGGGATGGGGAGGGGAGAGAGCTGACACTGGGATGCCTTCCCCCTATTATTGCTGCTGCTGTCTTGCTTTAACCGCCTCTCCATGGTGAGTGGGAGGGAGGTGCAGCCCCCTACACCCCAGGTCTCTATTTCTTGTTTTTTAAACTACTGGTTGGAATAAAACCCTGAAGAATCAAAACTCAGAGTGGATACCAGAGACCAGCTGGACTTTTGTTTTCCAGGGACCTGAGAATACCCATCCTTCATAAGTGGGACTAGGAAAAGAATTGAGTAAACTTGTTTAAGGAGGTGAGAGTGCTGTGTGGCATTACAGCATCTATCTTCAAGGGAGGTATCGCACAGGTGGTGGCATGCCTGGTCTGGGGGAGATAATTGCCAAGAAGATTAGAGTATTTAGATTAGTTCCAAGCCAATGTTGTTGGTAGGTGCTGTTGAATCTGGTTAGATTCCTAGTGATCCCATGTGACAGAGTAGAACTGCCCCATCTTACAGATCATCAGGCTTGTCTTCTGCAGAATCACTGAGCAGACCTGGGACACCAACCTTCCACTTAGCAGCTGAACTGAACTCATGTATCACCAGGATTGAGAGGTCTTACCTCTCAATGTGTTCATTGTGCTCAGCTCCCAGCCCTGAACTTTCTCCTTTGTTTCTAGAACCCAGGCCCTTCTGCCACTGGGCTCCCTAACCATGTGGCATTACCTTGAGTATAAATGCTTTATTGTCACCTTATGGCTCTCGGGCAGGTGTCACAGCTGGAGGGAGGTATTTGACATTTCACACTTGGGGAAACAGGCCTGATACCACATTATGTTGATGGAAGAGCTGGGACCAGCTCCCTCCCAGTGCCCCTTATGTCTTGCCTACCTGAATTTTCCTTCCATGTTTGGGGTGAGGTGCAAGTGAGTTATTTGCAGGCTGGCCCTTAAAGCCTTGCCATATGGGTCACTTGTCCTGAAGGCTCCCTAATACACTCCCCTACATCCCTCATCACCCTAATGTATCCCTCCTCTCATTAGCCAATGACTACCTTTTCCGTACCACCTCCAGGAAGGCCCTACCACCTTGGCCCTCTAATGTCTGCTTTCAGTCACTTTCCTGCCACACAGGGTTGCTCTGTAGGGCTTCCAATAAGGGCTGATTCCATTAGGGAACTCTGGTCCCTTAAGCCGGGGTTAGGGGGACCATCTGCTGGTCCTGTCTGCCTTCCAGGTCACACAGTCCCTGGTAGGTTGCTTGTTCCTGCAGGGCTTGGGAGCGCCCTTTTGCAAACCCTATCTAGTCCTTTACTTGCTCCAGATCTTGGCCCAGCTTCAGGTCTTCCAGTTAGCAGACCAGGGCCCCACCCCAAATCAGTGTCTCTGGATGTGTCCTCACCCACCCTCTGTGACCTCATATCCCCTGGGCTCTGGGCGGGGGATGGGGTGCTTCGCTGATCACTGAACAAGCAGATTTGGCTGCCCAGCCCACTCCACAGAGACCAAAGAGACGGCGGGCAGGGCAGAGCACTAGGTGGGCGATGCCACTTGGCGCCCTGTGCGCCCTCAGTTGGAAAGAAAGTCAATGGCGGCTCGCACAGAGCGGTTGGTGCTGACATCGACTGCGGTGACCTTAATCTCAGTGTCGCCAAACTGCATGGCGGCGCGTATCTCGCGGCGTC
Source organism: Chrysochloris asiatica (assembly GCF_000296735.1). Lineage (NCBI taxonomy): Eukaryota > Metazoa > Chordata > Mammalia > Afrosoricida > Chrysochloridae > Chrysochloris > Chrysochloris asiatica. The sequence goes on from NW_006408822.1 coordinate 63,243, forward strand.
CAGGGTGTGCGCCAGCAGGGTCGGAGCCACTGACTGTTGGCTCCAGCTCGAGACTGAGCGCGCCGCACTTGCGCACTCCCGGGTCGGTGATGAAGCGGGCGTCCTCAGCTGTGCAACAGTACAGGTTGATGAGCACACGCCGCTGGCCTGGGCGCGCCGGGCAGTAGCTGCGCCGCACCTCCTCACCCAAGGCCACCGACTGCTCAACGGCCACGAAACGCTCGAAGACGTCGGTGCACCAGCGACGACCATCACGAACCAGTAGCTTGTCAGGCGGGTGACGCCCATCTACAAAGCGGTTGAGTACACCCACACCGTAGGTGAGCGGCGAGCGGCGCACCCGCACCACGCCTGGTGCCTGCCCAAAGAGCACGGCACCCTTGAGAATGGTGAGGCCCACATCATGCGGGACGACGACGCGCAGACCACGGGCGCCCAGGGCCGCCTGCACTGCATGTTGCAGCACAGGAGACTCAGCGAAGCCGCCCACCAGGAACAGCAACTTCACACCTTGCACCTCAGGCTGAGCCAGTAGTACCTCTGTGGATGGAGAATTGGGGAGGGAACTGGAGACCAGAGAGCGCTTGAGGCCCCCCACTGTGGGACTACTGGCTCCCCCTCTCACCCCACCACAGTCCAGCTTCCCAAGGGATGGAAATGCACCATCCTGCCAACTTGTTTGTTGTAAAGTGCTCCTACTCAGTGATGCTGTCTAGGGTTTCTAAGGAGCGGCTGGTGGGTTGGATTCATCAACCTTACAGTTAACAGCCCAGTGCTTATTCTGTAGCGCCATCTAGAAACTAGCAGTTTCAACTCTTAAAACAACAACCTGGTTCTGATGGACAAAATGAGAGCTTTCATTTGGGGTCATTAGCAATTTCCCTGGTGTGGCACTGTAGGATAAGCATTGGATTACTAACTGCAAGGTCGACAGCACTTAACCATAGAAGCAACAATCCTCATGTGCCCTGCCTTCCCGAAACTGCCTCCACCCCCAACCCCTTTTGTCTCCCACCACAATGTGGGGGATATGGTAAAGATGTAAATTTCCATGTATGAAACGCCTACTGCATTCAAGATGGGCTCACTGTAGATCATTCAGCTCACTTACTCTTTGATAACATTTTGGCGAACTCAATACTACCAATCCACCAGCCACCTGATGCCCTTTAACTTGGCAAAACCACACCTCCTGGATTATAATCACTGTGGGCAGTGTGTCCCGCAGGTGTTTCCGATGACTCTGGATATCATCCCTGTGTACCGTATGTTTGTGGAGACTCAGGCACTCACCAATGTGCTGGATGATCCCGCTGACAGTAGGTTGGAAGAGCTCGTTCATGGCCTCACAGGACATCCGAAGCATCCCCTGCGAGGACCACTTCACGAAATTCACACTGTGGGCCGTGAATGGGGCAAAGGCTCAAGGATGGACCCCCTGCCCACGCACGTTCCTGAGTCCCTATTCCTGTCTTCAGGGAGATGTGTCTGGGTAGTGCAAGGAGTGACCAGCTGCACCCAGAACTTTATCCCCACTCTCCCAGGGGCTTTGGCATATAGATGGAAGTGTGTGGGCCCTTTCTGGGGGATGGGAGCAGGAGGTGGGTCAAGTGTTTTAGCCAGCTTTCAACCCTGTACTCCGGAGCTTTCAAGACATGGGGAGTGGAATCGATCAAGTGGATACCATTGCCTTCTGGGGTCTATGACCATCCCCACAAACCCTGCCTGAGCCTGCGGTACCCAGGCTCACCTGCTCCTGCGAAGGGCTGTCTCCACATTGTGGCCTCGCTGCTTGCGGTAGAAGTCGATGAAGGAGAAGGGCAGGGAGATGTTGAGCGCGCCTGCACGGTGCGGACCAGCAGTGCGTTTTCGAGCCTCAAAGGCGATGGTTAGGTCCACCCAGGCCGCGGGCCGTTGCCTTTTGAAAGTGGTGATGAAATCTTCGCCAAAGATGCGGCCCAGCAGCTGTTCAAAGGCCAGGTCGACGCCCACTGCACCATAGGGGCCGCCTGGTGCAGGGCAGAGGACAGGAGTGTTAGCGCCGACCTGGCCGCCAGGGGGCGTTAGCAGGGTGGGGACGCGGCCTGGAGACACACCTGACGCCTTGTAGAGTTCCTTGAGGGTGCCATGAGGCTGCTCCAGTTGGTGCACCGTCAAGTCCACAGTGCCTCCCCCGCAGTCTGCCACCATGTAGCGATCTCCTGAGGTACAAGTACGGGCACTCATACTCGGGGATATGCTTCTGCTTCGCTCAGCGCCTGTCTCGCCCCCTCAGCTCTGCACCCCTTAGGGCTCACCAATCTCCAACCCTGCCCCAGGTACCCAACCCCAAATCCCTGCCTGTGGGAGGGGGCAGAGGGAATTTTAGCTGCTTAAACCTCAGGTCACCGGAGAACAGATACAGTATGTGTACATGAGTCGGGGAGGTGGGACCACACGGTTCCAGGGACTCGGCAACTTGGCTCTAGTGTCCACGGACCATCTCCAGGAGTGGAACTAGGGGTGTGGCTGTGGGTGCAGTGCAGGTGAGTGTGTGAGGATGCTAGGTTAGAGACACTGGAGGGAGGAAAGAGAGGGGATTGCAGAGATTGGGGAAGTTTCCCCAAATGTGCCATTACCCCATCCCTAAGTGGTGAGTTGCCCCACCAAAAAAAGTTGTCATCCAGACGATTCATAGCGGCCCTATAGGACAAAGTATAACTGCTCCATAGTTTCTGAGGGTGAAAATCTTTCTAGAAGCAGGCTGACTCATCTTTCTCCCAAAGGGGGGCTGGTGGGTTCCAACTGTTCTGTTAGCAGGCCAACCACACTACCCACCGCACCACCAGGGTTCCTGGGTTGCCTCACAGGAGCCAGGAACTAGCTTTCCATTCTCTCCACCCACCTGCTTGCAACTCTGCCCACAGCTCTCCGACACCAGATTCCACCAGGAATGTACGGCTGTGGCGGGATCTCCGAAGCTGCTCGCGGGCTGGGGATTGGGAGGCATTGGGAGAATGAGGTGACATGGGGAGGGGATGCTTCCAGTTCCCTAAATGAGCCCCTGGAACAGCCAGTGCTCCTGAGACCCCTGCCCCATCACTAACAGAGACAGCAATGCGGAACCCAAGAGGATGCAGAAGAAAAATCCTTGTGGTGGGAGTGCAGGCCCTAAAGGGTTCCAGGGGAGCTCCCTGTCACAAGAGATGGTATCTGAGAGGGTGGCTAAGGTTGGCCACAGCTGTCCTTGGCCTCAGCACCTGGACCTGAGAACAGGAACCTGGTAACTGTGTCTTCATGGAGGGGGTGGTAATGGGGGCAGGTGATGCAGTGACTATTTGAGGAAATGGACTAAAAAGTGTTCCTGAAAACCCACCTCTCACTTAAACTCAGAGTGGGAGCTTTGTCCATATCAGTGTGTCCACCACGCTATTGGGGCAGGCTTTGTCTCCCCCTTTCCCTCAAATGCTACTTCCTCAGGGCTGAGCTGGATCCTACCCCCTCAGATCATCCTCCCCAAGAGCAAGGTGAAATCTCTGCTTTCAGGACTGGGCTCCTTCAGGGATGTGTGTCCCTCACACAAGGATTCCCTGAGCAGAGCTGTGCTTTCCCCACCCAGACTGGACTCCCTCAAGCATATTTCTACCCCTCAGATTGGGCTTCTCCAGGTGGGGGCTCACACCCTTCACTCTGGACATGGCTGTGTTCCAGCCTCGGGGATTCTCTGATCCTCCAAAGGTTAACTGCCTTCAAGTCCAGGCTCACCCTGCCTGAAGCTGGAGTCAATGGAGCGACGCTCCCCCAGGCGCCCGCCCCTAGGGGCCAGGCCACTCAGGTCCACGAGCTGGTGCAGACGAAGTTTGCGGCAGTAGACTGAGGCAGCCTCGGGCTCCAGTGCAATGAGTAACTGCTCAGCATTCTCTCGGGACACCAGGCCAGCCTAGGGATGGGAGGTTGGCAGGGCCAGGTAGTAAGGATACTAAGATGGCACCCAGTGGGGAAGCAGTGCCCCCTCCCCACCCCACCTGCCCAGACTAAGCCTCCCAGACCCCTCCATACTAAAGTTTTGGAGTTGCCTCACACCTACCCTGTGACCTAGGTAGTCTGAGGATAGTCTCCAGGAGAGACCCCAGACTAGACACCTGGAACTGCCCCTGTGAACAGCTGAAGGAAGCAGGGCTGTAGGTGTAATGGCGGTTCAATCAGAGATCTGGGGCCCCCTTTGGCTCACAAAACCCTCTTTCGCCACCAGGCTGGTGTTGGACGGTAGCCACAGGCCTCCCCACTCCCAGGAGAACACTGTAGGAAATATGTCATTGTTTAGTGCTGTCAAGTCAGTTCCGACTCATAGCGACCCTGTATAGGGCTTCTGAGGAGTGACTGGTGAGTTTGAACTGCTAAATCAACCTTGTAGTTGAGTGCTTATCCTACAGCATCACACCAGAAAATGTGGTAAAGAAAGAAATCCAGGCGCCAAGACAGGCCAGCCTGGGGGATAAAACCAACTGGAATCTCTTGTTATTTCCTGCACCCAGTCAGGGGATCCCCATGGGAAGTACTTTATTGCTTTGTGGGATTTCTCTGATTTTGACCAGGTCAGGGATGGATGTGGGTGGGTACTGAGACTTCCTGCTCAGGATTAGCCCTTCCAGAGCTAGCTAGCAGCAGGGAGCAGTGTGGGAGGAAGCAAGGTGGGTGGATAGGCAAGGGGGCAGTGGGGTAGGAGGTGTTTGTTCTGACTGTAGACAGTCTTACTCTCATCCTGATCCCAAATGGCTTAGGAGTAAGCTACTCCCAGTGACAAGCATAGGTACCTGCAGACCTGATTCATGGGGCATACTTGGCCCACAGATGTGTGGGTGTGTGGGTTGCTGGGGGTCTGATATCCTCCAGAGGGTGTCTACAGGCAGGTCTGAAGGCTCTTTTGGAGACCCTAGGGCCTGACCTGTTTCCCAAAGCCACAAGGGCAGGTCCGGAGTCTTGCTCTGGGATGCCATGTCCCTCCTCTAGGCTCCCTCCCCAGCTTTATCCAGACTTTTGAGCATCTCTTGTGGTAGGAAGACCAGTAAATGTTGGCCAGAATAACCTTCCTTCATAGTTTCATAGTCCTATTTCCCCTGCTTAAGACCTCCAGTGGGGGTAGGGTGTCCCTGAAAGTACTCGTGCTGACTGCTACTGGCTTACAGCTGTCCCCTTCTCTGCCCTTAGCTGAATGGGAACCATCTCACGTTTCCCTCCTTCTTCTCCAGTAGCTAATGACAGATTGATATTGGACTATAAATTCTTGCTCCAGAGCTTCCCATGGGGTCAGGCGAAACTAGATTCCAGCTGAGATCACATCCCTACTGAGCTCTTCCTTCTGTCCTGATCTGCTTGCTTCCCTCTTTCCCTGTTCTCCCAAGAGAGCCCTCCCTCAGTAGACCACGTAGACACAAATCCCCCATCTTGGGTAATAGGAACCTGACTTAAGATACTAGGTTTGCTGGTTTGTGAATCTGCCCTCTGTTCCTACAGGTCCACCCCCTGTCCTGGTAGCACAACTCCTAAAATTCCCAGTAGGGGAAGTCTGGAGAGCTTTACACAATGACTCTGTGGTCCCAAGGGTGGCAAAGTGGATAGAGGTATGGTCATCCTTGGGGTTTCCCTAAACAACTTTCTGTTTGGCCTGCATGTTCTCACCAGATAGGCAGCCTCTCGCATGAACTGCTTGGCCGGTTGCTTCCAGATGGCGGGTACCGTCAGCACCCAGCGCACAGTGTCCTTCTCTGGCATCGACGGGCACTGCTCCCTCAACTCCTGGAGCGAGAAGAAGGGGTAAAAGGATGGCACATGGCTGGGAGGAGGAATTAATCCAACCCAGGAGTCCTGATGTGGCGCTGTGGGTTAATGCACCAGACGGCAAAGCCGTTTGAACTGCAAGGTCAGCGGTTCAAGCCTTGGAAACCCTATACAGGGTCGCTATAGATCAGAATCGACTCGACGACACTTAACAACAATAACAAGAAGGACTCAGAATACCCACCCCCACCGCACATACACACCTGTTAGGCCTGATGCGTGGTCTACACACAGAAAGGCAGAGAATTAGAGAATATGTCTGGCAGAGGCTACCATCGGATGGACCAAAGGGATAATGGCAGCAGGGAGTGAGAGGAAAGGAAGGGAAGAGAAGTGTCCCATCGTAGGCTGGTAGGTGTACGGGCACATTGCACCTGAAGGGCATGCTCCTTGAAGAATCGCAGGGCGTGGGCGAACACCTCCAGGGCGGGCATTTTCTTTCCATTTACAGCCTCCAGCTGTGTCTTCAAGGTGAGATCCTGTCAAGGGCACAGGGCAGCTCTACTCTTGTTTGCATTTCATCAAGACCCTTCTATTTTTTTTAATTTTTTATTGTGAATTGAGTGATGGTTTGCAGAGCGGATTATCAAAGATCCTTTTCTTAAAATAACCTATCTCCTAATGATTTCAGTCCTCTTTAGCACCATTCCCAATTCTGGTCCCAATTTCACACAAGCTCAGCTCCTTAGCCCCGCCTCTCCTCTTTGCTCCGCCCTCGCCTTCCGCTCCGTGAGGTCCGCTCACACTCAAGTCTCTCGTCTCACCTGTTAGCTTTGCGCCCACCTCCACTAGCCCCGCCCTTACCCCTTCTGGCTCTGCCTCCCCTGGCTGGAGCCCTGCAGTGAACAACTAACTGCAAAGGAACTCACAGTGGCGCTGTGGATCTTCATCTTGAACTTTTCGAAGTAAAGCCAGTCTCGAGCCTCTTCGGGATCCAAATCGTGGTAGTAGTCGCGGGCTGTGTAGCCAAAGCTGTGAAAGGCGCCTTCCGGGGTGAGCAGCAGGCAGGTAGGGGTCTTTTGGTGGGCTACGCCCGGGTCTCCGCCCTCCCATTTCCTGCGAAGGTATGGTGGTCGGTGAGTGGGAAATGCGGTAACCACCTTTTATGAGGTAGGAGGCGGGGCTGGCTTTGGGACCAGCTGTATGATCTTGGGCAAGTCTCTTAGCCTCCCTGAGCCTCAGTCTTCTCATCTGTAAACTATATGGTATCTGTTTCTTAGGGTTCTTGTGAAGAGCAAATGTAGGAACATGGTGCCTGGCACCCACTTCTATCGCCATAAATGTTGCCCATGGATCCTCCCCGTTCATGGGAGTCGCAGGTACCACCCGGCATCCTCAGCTTCTGCTGGGATCGCATCTGCACCTTCAGCATCATCATCAGCAAACCAGCATCCATTTTCCCCACTCCAGGCACCCTAGCATGAGCGCTCTTCTTTCCAGGGAGGTTTGCCTCCTCCAGGCTGTTTCCTACAGCTAGGTCCCTTCAAGGTCTTTCATGACCAATCCCATCGGCACCTCTGGCAGGCCCCAATAAACCTAAATGAGATTTTTAATCTGACTTGAAAGTATTTAACAAGTCCGCAGGTGGCAGATATGGACCTCTATCCATTTTCCTGGCAAATCTTTTCCCCACTTCCTCTTCCTCCTCTGATGCCCCCACCTTTCCCATTGAACTTGAGGTCCAAGCTCCCCGCAGCAGGCTTTTGATTAGAGAGAGAGAAATCTAGGTAGAGGGAACAGCATAGTGAAAGAGCTGGGGGAACTATCTATTCACTGGTTCAACATATAGCAGGTGAACATACCAGGATGCGAAGGTCAGATGATAAAAGGGCACTAGATGCCACAGGGGTGTGAAGATGCATCATTGCATTTGCCTTTAGAAAAGCTGCTGATCCCCATGTAACCAGAATGGAGATGAGGGACGGTGAAGGCAGGGAGGATGCTGCTGTAACTATTTAGATAAAAGAGGGTAGGGGCTGAATGAAGGCTTGGTGTTCACCATGGAGATATGTGGATGATATCCCAGAGACATTAGGAAGACAGAAATGATAGAGCTTGGTGGAGGATGAGGGTGGAAGGTGAGGGTTTAGGAGGAGGTCAGAACCTCCTCCAGTTGCTCGTGACAGGACGCCACAATACAGACAGTGTCCCTTCATGTATCCTTGACCATAGTACAGGGCTGAGTAGACAGTAGTGCTTAGCCATGCATGCTGAATAATGTGCCAGCTGGGATGCCCTGCAGCTCCTAGAGGGATGTTAAGTGCCCAGAGCCTTTGTGGCCACTTGTGGATGTGAAGCAAAAAAAAAGAAAGGGAAGCCCAGGCTGGTGCAGCTCAAGTACCTTTTATCTTTGAGGCAGTGACTCTTCTGTCATGTCTCCATCTACCCTTCCATCCAGGCCCTAGGAAAACCCCTATATCCCCCATCTCAGTCTGAGTTGGAAGCTTTGAAGTCTTCTACTATAGCTCCCCCCACTGACTGAAACCCCACCAAAGACAAACATCTCTTTCATAAAAACTGATTTGTCAACTCAGTTAGCCCTCCAGATCTTCTTTTCCTTGTTGTTCATTTGAGATTAAAACTTTTTTCCCCCATTGTGTTTTCAGTGAACATGTACACAGCAAATTAATTTCTCATTTGACAATTTCTATACAAATTGTCCAGTGACATTAGTTAATTTTTCACAGTGTGTCAACATTCTCTTTAACTGCTATTTGGTTGTCCTGTTCCCAGTACTCCAGTTTCCCTAACCCCTTATCTTTTCATCTTTGCTTTAGAGTGATTGTTAACCATTTGGTCTCATGTAGATGTTTTATTTTACTGGAGCACTGTACTCATGGGTGCTATTGTTATTAAGTGCTGTCGAGCCACCTCCGATTCGTAGCAACCCCATATAGGGTTTCCAAGGAGCACCTGGTGGGTTTACACTGCCAACCTTATGGCTTGCAGTCCACTGCTGATCCTACAGTGCCACATCAGGAGTCCATAATAGTACTCATGGGTAATACCCTTGATTTTGTATACCAATTTGTTATTTCACCAAAAGGAGACCTCAGGGGAGAGTTTTAGTTCAAGATTTAAAGAGTATCTCAGCGTGATAGTTTGAGGGAGTCTACTAGTCTCAACTGGCCCAGTCATTCTGGATATTTGAGTTCTGTTCCACAATTTTCTCCCATTCTAACAGGGCCCATATATTGTGGCTCTGATTAGAATACTCAGTAATGGTATTAGTGTAGATGAGGCCGAGACTCGTGCATGTTATTAACTCTCTGTAGACTAGTTTCTTCTCTGAGACTTTGGTTTCCTCCTTTCTGTCTTGTTCCTAACAAATAGAGACCAGTAGTTGTATCTTAGATGAGGTCGGGCATATTCAAGGTGGTATAGCTGTAGACTGATAGTTGTGTCTTAGATGTTGTTGTTGTTAAGTGCCATTGAGTGGGTTCCGACCCATAGTGACCCTGTATAGGGTTTCCAAGGAGCAGCTGGTAGCTGCTTGTAAATTTTTAAGACGCCAGATGCTATGCTACTACTCACCTCACTAGGATGCAGAACATGAATCTTAGGGTACCAACTGACTGAGTTGTCCCATGAAATGAACGTCCTAAACCTTCCAACCCAGAAAACCATTCTTGCAAGGTGTTTGGTTATGTCTGGGAAGTCATTTGAGATACTGACTTAAGGATCCACCTCTAAGAATCTCCTATAGAAACCTGAGTACAAATTTTCAAAGAAGGGTATTCACTGCAGCACTTTTTGTAATAGTAAAAAATTATCGGGGACGGGGGGACCGCTAAGACTCTCAGTAGGGGACTGGCTAAATTTGACATATCTGTATAGTGGAATACTATGTAGCTATTATAGGAAGTGGTAGCTCTGCATATATTGACATGAAACATCTACAAAACAGTGTTGAGAGTTTCAAATAAAGCAAACTGTATGGTATCTCACTTTTATTTAAAAAACATATATGCTTCTGCATGTTTGTCTAAGCCCAGAAAAAGATTTCTGTATTTTACTGTGTGTTTAATATATCTCAATAAAAATGTGAAAATAAAAACAAAGTCTGATATTTCCTGCAGAGGGTAGGGAGCTGTTCCAAATGAATCATGGACCCTCAGATTGGGCTGTAAGGGGCTCTAAAGAAATCTTATGTCTCCACAGTAACTGTATTTCTGGGACCTCTTCTCCCCCTCCCAGCCTCCCAGTCCAGTCACCCTCACCTCATCATGTGGATGGCCTCAGGGTCACTGGCAAAGCTGAAGGCATAGCCACTGGACGTGGTGCCAAAGTCAATGGCCACCACCACGGAGAAGAGAGCCTGCTGTGGGACTCGGGCCTCAGGCTTCTGCAAGGGCAGGACCTGGAGTCAGCAAGCAGCAGCCAACAGAGCCAGCTGACTGCCCTTGGGAGCCAGCTCCTCTCTGTGAACTGAACCCAGCCCAGCCCTGGTCCACACCCACCTGCCTGCCTGCTTGGGTCCCCTTCCCTCCCTGACTCTCAGCTGAACCCTGATGATGCCAGCTGCTCAGAAAATCCCAAGGGCTCTCAGGTCACCCTGTGCAGTTTCTGGCTCAAGTCTTGGCTTTCCTGCCTATCCTCTACTCACACTGTAGCTCCTGCCTGAACTGCCTTTACCCCACCCTCATCTCCCACCACCTTCCAGCCTGCCACTAGCTGGAGCCCAGCTGGGAGCAATTTTATTCCTCTGGGCAGCCTTGTAGCTCCTGAGCTCGTGTAGATTTCACCCCCTTGATCTGTGGTCACAGTGACACAAGCCAGACTGGACGATTTTGTGGCAGAGAGGAGATGCTCAGAGTGGCCCCTGCCTTCTCGTAGGCCAGGTTTGGGCTCCTTGAGAACACAGGGTCTCCAAGCTAGATCACCAGGGCAGTGATGGGGTGGCTCAATGAGCGTGAGTCTTAGATACTTCTGGCTAGTAATTTCCAAACTCTTTTTAAGCCATGTTTTCTCTCCCTTCCCTTGGATTAAGGTAGGGCTGTAGTTGACAAGGGTGGGGTAGGAGTACTCTGGGAGGCCTAGAAACATTTCATACTCATAGATACACCTGCCCCAGCTAGGCTGGCTGCAAAGGCCTGGGTATCATCTGGAGCTCACCTGCTCAGTAGAATTGTCACCCCATACAATCCATAGGCACCCAAGGCCATGCTTGCTGGAGGGTCCATGACTGGAGTGTGCCAGGGCAGTAGGCCTCCCCCAAGTCCTTCCTCCTTCCCAGCCCAGGCCTTGCCAGAGCTCTGCCAGGCACCACGCCTTGCTCCCTGGAGGCACAACACCCACCTACATCCCCAGGCCACCCACCACACCATCCCTGCAAAACCTTACTGGAGACTGTGAGGGTGTGAGGGGGGCAATGCCACAGCTTTCCTGGGTCCTTGGGGAGCCGGGTGGGCTGGACACTGGAGATCGCTCTGGGCTGGAGCCTAAGAAGAGAGGGCAGGTCACCCGGGCATCATTGAGGAGGGCGTTGGTGGCCCTGCCCAGCCCTGGCACTAAGTTCTCCAGCAGGTCCTGCTGAGCCAAGGCAAGGGGTGGGGAAGGTAGAAAGGACATGATGGGGAGTGGGGGAGGGATGTAGGAGGTGAGGTCTGTGTGACTGCTGGGACCCCAGACTCAGGCTTGAGTCTTGGCCCCATAGATGTGCTAACAATGCGAGGCAAAGTGTTTGGGGGAATTACGAGTCTTGCCAAGGAAATGTCTAGTCCACTGTGGGTTTCATAAATAGGCTTGGGTCCTGTTAGAGGCAGCTCTCCCTTCAGTACCCTTCAGACACACAGTGTGGGAGGAGAGCGACATAGAATGCACTGTGATTAGGGAGACTGAGGCCAGAGATGGAAGAGCAGGAGGGATGGGGCAGGTAAGGTCTTAGGTGGATGAAGAAGTCAGAAAACATGGGAGAACTATAAACCTAACTGGGTGAAGGATAACTAGTGGGCCAGATTTGGGATTCCTCCCCTCCCTGATAAGAGTTTGGCTCCATGGTTCCAATCAGGACTTGAGGGAGCTGCCCTCTTCCCCTCCTCCTTGCAAAGGCCACAGACAGGTCCAGCTGGCTGTTTGGAAAGGATGAAGAGGGGGAGGGCCTCACCTCCTGCACCCCGTCCCTGAGTTGGGGAAAATCCACAAGGCTAGGAAGTCTGATTCCCCAACCCTCACAGCCAGGATTTGGCTTAGCTTCCTGGCCCACTGAAATCCTCCTGCAGGCCCAGGACTGAGTTCAACCTTTGATGGACATTGAGCAGTCCCGGGAAGGCAGCTGCAAGCCTAGTCACAGAGCACGAGGCTGGTTGGACGTTCTCCAGGTGTGAGCTGGTGGTTGGTCACCATTCCACTGGCTCTGCTATAGCCCGTGTGAAGGGCTCTAGGGTGTACAGAAATCTGTGGAGGAGGACTGGGAGGCTGGCCAGGGAAGCCAAGTGGACATATCACACATCTGCCTGACTCCTGTCTGATGCTGTCTGGTACTAGGTAAGTCCAAGCCCTCTCTGGCATGGTGTGTCCTGGGAACATACGGGAGAGACTGAGCACAAGGAGAACTCTGGGAAATGAACAGACAAGGCTGAAGCCTGTCTTGAGATGCCAGAAGAGGAGGGACATACACAGCGGTCATATTCGAGGGCACCCTTTCCTTAGGCAGCTAGCTCAGGTTTAGGCTCTGCCATGAGCTCCAGCTTGAGGGCCCAAGTTACTGTAGTTTGAGCCTGGGAAGGGAGGCAGGAAGGAAGGGCCCAGCCCACCAGGTCTTTGTGAGTGGACTTCCTGAGGAGTGTCCCTCCCCCTCCTGCAGAGAACTCAGCATCTACTCCCAGACCAGAATTCTACATGCACATACCTACCTGCTGATACACACTCTCACACAAGGCCCTGTGCACAGAGACCTACCCGCAGGTAGACAAACAAACAACATACACACATACTCATACAAGCTCATGTGCACACAGACTCTGCACAACACATACACACACAGCCCTATGCACACAAGCCCTCTCTGCGCGCACACACACACACACACACACACATACACACACACTCTTATACACAGGGAACTTTATGAATACAGACCTGCTTTGAGCACACATATACACATATACACACATTCATATACCCACCAGTCCTATGCACATAGACCCTCCATTCACACACATATATACACACACAGAAGGGCTCTGTGAACACAAATCTGCCCTGTGCATATACACATATACTCACATACACAGTCTGTGTGCACAGAACATAGACATGTGGCAAGGGTAACACAGCCCTGTGTATATACACATACACACCTGTGCACACAGAGCCTCTCTGCACACACACTCTCAGAATCACTCTCAGGACCTCTGCTGAGAGAGACCCATGGGAACAGATTAGGAGATGGGGCTCAGTGCCAAGTGAGTGAGTGGGGTGGTGGGGGGTCAGGGCAGAGCAATAGGGGGTCTTACCAATGTACAGCCCCTGCAGGCCCGTCTCCGGTACAGCCAGCATCCTTGCAGACCCTGAAGCTGTGAACAGGAACCGACAAAAAGACCATATTTATTTGTTCCTTTGTTCTCTCACTGAATGTTTATTTACTTTAATTACTTACTTTTGGCTGGAGTCCTTAGAGCAAATCCCAGACACCATGTTGTTTCACCTATAAATTCTTGAATATGATTTCCAACACAAAGGCTTTCAAAACAACATTACCACAGCAGCACTATCATGTGTAACAGAATTAACAGTAACTCTTTCATGTCAGCCAATGCTTGGTCTCCCTACCTTCCCCAACATATCTCAACTCCCACCTCAGAGAGGCAATAGCTTGGTGGAAGAGGCCAGTCACAGCCAGACAACCAAGATTACAAACGATGCTGAGGGTTGTGGAGAGCACAGTGGGATGTAAGCAGGCAGAAGAGAGCCTAGCCCCAGGTAAGACTTCAGGAAAGGACAGGCTGGGCACACCCTCTATGCAAACCCTTGAGAGCCTATTGTAGATTTGGTTTTATATGAAATGTCACAGCAAATCTTGAAAGGGTTTAAGTGGCAGAGTGGGGATGGGGACATGACTTAAGGAGAGGACTGCAAGGAGGCAATATGGAAACAGAGGACCCAGTCAGGCCACTGTAGTCATCTACGCAAGATGAATAAAACACTGCCTGGTCCTGGGCTGATTTTTGGAAGTAGATTGCCAGGCCTTTCTTCCTAGTCTATCTTAGTCTGGAAGTTCCACTGAAACCTGCTCAGCATCATAGCAACACCAAGGCCTCCATGGACTGTACATGAGGTATACTGGCAGAAATTGGACTCGAGTCTTCTTAATGAAAGGTTAGAATTCTAGCATGAATTTCCTCAAAGACATTTCAGGGATTGTTCCAAGTTAAAATCAACAGGACTGATGGAAGCTAGCTGGATTTGATATGGGGGCTAAGGAATAAAAGAGTGTCAAAAGTGACACTGTCCAGCTTAACCTACTGAAGATTCAGTGAGTTGGTAGGCGGAAAGGGAAGAATTTTGGGTGTGGCTTTGATACTGCTAAGAGAACATACCAAGTAGCCAGATGACATGATCTGGAGGGCAAGGACAATTCTGGAAATGTACATGGAAAGTGTCATGGAAAGCTGGGGAGAGAGAAAAGTGGGGGAAGGGAGGAGAACAGAGCTATGCTTAAAGGCGAACCAGAGGACTCAACAAGCTTAAGATGTTTCCTGTGGCTTCATGAAGGTCAAGGTAAGAGAATGGTATCAAGCTACGTGTCTTTGACAGGTCAAGTTAGATAAGACTGGAGGCACCCGTTGTTTTACTGGCTCAAAGCAGGCATTGCTGTGGAATGGTGGCGATGGGGTAGCAAGTACCACGGGGGTTTTAAAAAGTTTGTGGGAAAACAGAATACAAATGATAATGGAATTTTACTACAAACTTTTGAAGCTCCCATGAAGGTAAGGAAGGAGCTCTGGTAGTGCTGTAGGATAAGCACTGGACTGCTAATTACAAGGTCAGCAGTTCAAATGTACCAGTGGCTCCGTGGGATAAAGATGAGGCTTTCTAGTCTGTATTTCCTATGAGTTGCTGTAAGTCAGAATTGACTTGCTGGCAGTGGTAGTAGGTGAGGAGTGAGCAGAAAGTGAGAGAAAAGAGAGCAATTCTGAGACTTGTGGCTGAGATTAGGAGCAAATGTGAGGGCAGTAGGTGTAGGGAGATACAGGTTGAAGGAGGTGAGGATGTGAAGTAGGTGAGGAAATTGAACTTGTGCCTGTGAAGTTCTGGGAATCAGGCAGCATCCCTCAAGCGATCAACAACCTATTATCAATGCAGTCTCAAGATTAGCTGCACTGGGAACTTGTTAGAAATGCTGAATCCCCAACCTGAATCAGAATTTGTATATTAACAAGATCTGGGTGATGCAGATTTATACTTGTACATTAAAATTTAACAAGTGTTGCTTAACTGCATAAGGAGCCCTGGTGGTACTGTAGGATAAGCACTGGATTTCTAACTGCAAGGCCAGTTCTAACCCACCGGCCACTCCACAGGAGAATGATAAGGCTTTCTGCTCCCATAAAGATTTATAGCCTCAAAAACTATACGCAGGGTCACTAAAGCATCAGAATCTATTGGATGATAGTAGATGGTCGGTTCAACTGTATGCATTGAGCTAGCCTTCAGATCACTGATGTTATTGATCTCAGCTAAGAGTGGACAGTCCACTCTCTCTCTGTAACCAATGGTCTGATCAAGGTGTTTTGCAAATGGAACATAAGACACCCCCCGCTGGGCACTGGCATATCCACAAACACACATATACACAACCTAACTCATGCACAGTTCACATAAACCCAGCCCCACAATGAGCAGACAACCTAGATGTCCACATACTCTTGTATGTCTAGGATACCCCTGTGTGATTGACAACATGGAAATTTCCAGAAACATTTAGTTCTGTTGTCATTGGAGATTAACAGATGCCCACAAATCAGAATTCTGGGTAAGATGTAGGCTCATTGTGGGAACTCATATAGCAGGTGGGTGATGCTGAGAAACAAAAAAAAAAAAAACCCACCCACTATTGCCACTGACTTGTTAAGTGCCATCGATTGGTTCCGACTCATAGGGACCCTGTATAGGGTTTCTGAGAAGCGGCTGGTGATAAAAGGTTTCTGCAACTGTAAACCTTTATAGGAGCAGACAACCTCATCTTTCTCCTTCAGAGCGACTGGTGGTTTCAAACTTCTGACTTTGTAGTTAACAGTCCAAAATGTAACCCACTAGAGAAAGGGAAAGCAAGTAGAGAGGGTGAGAATGGACCTGGGAAACCAACAAAAGGAAGCCAAAGGCTTGTGAGAGCTTATTTTGGTCATCTCTTCCTAGTTCTGCATTTGGGGACATAAAATTGTTAACTTAAAATCGCCAGTGTGGGAGTATTTACACCATGGAAATTGGCACGCACTACAAATCAGCCTGTTTTACATTCTGAGGTGTTGACTACAAAACGCCAGCATACCACTCAGTTAAGGCCACCAGGGAGG
The DNA here is from genome assembly GCF_000296735.1 of Chrysochloris asiatica. Taxonomy (NCBI): domain Eukaryota; kingdom Metazoa; phylum Chordata; class Mammalia; order Afrosoricida; family Chrysochloridae; genus Chrysochloris; species Chrysochloris asiatica. The sequence goes on from NW_006408822.1 coordinate 79,577, forward strand.
AGCAGGCTGCCTTATTTGTACATTGTTTCAATTCTTCAGCAAGCACTTGAGAATTTCTTTGTGCCAGCCTCTGTACTAAATGCTGAATGAATAAATGTTGTCATGGTGTCTGTGCATCCCCGCTCCCCACCCACCCCCACCCCCCACCGACCAAGGCTACTGTACCTTGAGGAGAAACAGTCTAGAAGCATGAAAGAGAGAAAAAACGACTATGGAAATACCTCTCTGAGCTGGATTTGGATTCCATGCCCAAACTGTATAACATATCTGGGCATGTGATACACTGTCCCTACATTGGGGGTCTTAGAGATAGCAAAGGACTATTGTAGCAACTGGCTTGAGTGCATCTCATCATCTTTGTACCTCAGTGTCCTTTCCTGAAAAATGGGTCACACAGGAAGGAGGGTTGTGAGAGCCAATCAGCCCAGGTGTGGAAGATGATTGATAAAGACAGGGAATTGGACAGATGTGAACAGCAGTTTCTACCTTCACGGTATGGATCTTGAATAGTTTCTGGTTGCAAGTGGTGTTTTTTTTTTTTTTTTTTTTTATCTTTGGGACTTTTATTCTAGTTATCCTGAGCTCTTTAGGGAGAGAGGCAGGATCTGACTGGGCTAAAGAAGGAGAATCTTGCTGGTTACTTGAAAGGTAGAGGTGGAAGGGGGGTAGAGGTGGAAGGGGTGGTAAAGCTTTGTGCCTCAGGATGCTCCCACCAGTGCACACTCCCCACAGACATTCAAAGAGAACGCTGACCAACCATGGGGATGAGGATGTCAGCTTCCCAAAGTTATGTCTGGTCAGAATCCAGGGTTAGAAACGAGGTGGGGGAGAGGGGGGAGGGGCACAGATCCTTACTCCAGGGGCTCACTTAATTCAAGACTGGTGAAGCTTATGGGTTTGAGAGAATTAGTGGGGCACATTTGATTAACACAGAAAGTATCTGTTTCCTAGTCACAAACACATGCCAAATGCTAGCCTCAGTCTGACCCATATCTTTCCCATAGACCCCAACTCTGCCCATGGACAGATCCCTCACTGCTCATGGGCTGATCCTTAACTTTTGGCCTCATTACTGTCCTCTAATCAATCTTCACCTTCCCTCTGATCCCTGACCCCGACTTTCACTCAATAGGCACAACCTATCAGCGAAGTGGTTAAGAGTCGGGCTGCCAACCTCAAGGTCAGCAGTTCGAAACTACCAGCGGTTCTGCGGGAGAAAAGAGTTACAGCTCCCGTAAAGATTTACAGCCTTGGAAACCCTGTACAGTGTCGCTATGAGTGGGAACCGACTCCACAGTACTTAACAACAACAACAACATCACTTATAGGGGACTAGGATAGAGTGTGGCTGAGTTAGGACTCACAACTGGAGATCTCATCTCAGAGTGTCCCCCAAACTCACAGAGGTCTAGGACTGTTTGCCTGATGGAAAGGTGCCTCTGAATTTCTTTCTGGGATGGGAGCATTTAGGCTAAATGTACTTAAACCCCTCCAAGCACTGGAAGTAGGTGGTGTTACTGGGTTTCAAACCTCCACACATGCCCATGAGGACAGAGAGCTCTTCTAGAAATTTATACCACCGCCTCCACCACCACCATCCCCCTTTGCGGGATTCTTTTCTCTTGGGTTCGTGCCTCTTCTATCCACTGCTCTCCGCTCAGCACCATTCAGAGGAATAGGATTCCATGCACAGGCAGTAAGGCCATAGGCATTTCTCCTAAACCACACATTGGGGCCAACCAAGGCCCAGGAGGCAGATCAGCAACAAGGGCTGCCCCACCCTCTCTTCTGGAAAGGTTTCCTCAAGGAGAGGGGTCCAACAAACAGGAGGCTGGAATGGGGATGCTGCCTCTTCCTGTGCTGGGGTGGGGGGGAACAGAAATGGCCTCCCATGGCCCATCCCTGCCCTCAACTTTCCTTTCCATACATCCTGCCCCACCCCCTTGGGTCCTCATCATGGGAGCAGCCAGTTCATAAACAACCTCTGTCCTCCAGGCTCTGCAGCCCCTCCCATCCTCTGCCCACCAGGCCCCCTTAGCTCCCTCAAGCTCTGTGGATCTAGTACTGGGTTTGCTTTCACAAGTGGTCCGTGTTTTAGCGCCCCCTCCCTCCCATTCTCTCTCCTACACACAAGCTGGCTGACACAGACCAGCTCCAGTACTCCCAGGGGAGCTGAAACCCCACCACCTTGACCCCCACCGGAACCGGCCCCACAGAGAAACCAGAGTCAGATCACACCTTGAGACCCCGGCCACTCTCATCCTTTCCCGCCCATGGGGACCCGTAAGGTGCTCCCCTGCAATCTCCAAGTCTCCACCTCAGACCTGGGCATCCCGCACTCTACAAACTGGCTCCCGTGAGCAGGCCCTCAGACTACACCAACTCTCCTGTCAGCCCGCCACCACGCACAGGAGTCGCTCAAATCTCTGATCCACCTCGGAATGTGTGTGAGGTCCCAAAGCCTGGATGGAAGCCAGGGTCACCGTCTCTCCCAACAAATAGGAGGCTGGAATGGGGAGCCTATAGCCTTGCTGGAGAGCAGGCCTTGGAGATCTGATCCCATCCAGCCCCCAGAATCAGGAAGGCTTTGGTAGGGTCTCAGCCAACAAACCAAGAAGGCAGCCCCCAACCTCTCTTCTCCCTGCGAGCTTAGCAGGGTCGCTACCCGCAGCTCTAAAACTCACCTCCGCTCTCTCGACAGCTTGTCTCTGTCCAGCCGCCTGGATCCCGCAGTCCTCGACGTGCGCCCAGCTAGGCGGCCCCCAGTCTTCACGCAGCCCCCGCCCCTTCCCCAGTCCGGATGGCCGCGCTGGCTGCGCCGCCCGGCCGGCCCATGCTCCCAGCCCAGATGTGCGAGTCTGGGGCGGGGCCTGCCTGCGCGGCCTCGCCGAGGGGCCCAGCCCGCCAGTCCAGAGCCCCTCCCTGCGCACCCCCTGCGCCTCCCCTGCTCCGCGAGCAGCCCGGCATGGGGGTGGGGAAGTCAGGGTGAGGAAGGGAGGTGGAGGGGAGGGAAGGAAGAGGAATTCCAGACCCCTCGTTGGCCTCCTGCGGCCCAGCTGCGGAGGGGCTCTCCCGCCCCGTCCCGCCTCAACAGGCCCACCTTGGGGCTCGGCCTAGCAGGGGGAGGGAGGGCTTGCCGGTCTAGACCCCTCACAGCCCCGCCGCCCAGACCCTTTTCCTGCAGTTTCTCTGGTTGAGTCTTCAGACAGAATGGGCAGAACTGGTAATGTTTGAGCCAAAGAGGGAAAGGTTCTCACAGGCTGTGGACCCTCTCCTTGGAACGGAATCACTTCAAACACATCTTGCCTCTGTCAGAGCGCCCATTCCCTTCCCTGTGGGCTTCCTGCCCTATCCTCGTGTTCTTGAGGAAACTGGGACTTGGCCTTCAAACAGGAGGTTTGCCGGCTACCAATGAAGGACCTCCGCACTCCCTAGTACCCCTAGGCCTCTCATGGAGCTCTTAATGTATCTAATTCACCATCACCACCTGCTCCACCCACACACTCACTTATTCACTCTCCTGGTAGGGCCCAGGCCTCTATTCACCCTCTCCTCCCTCTGCCCATTGTACCCAACAGAGACTCAGGCAAGAGGGCAGGGAGGCAAGGACTGTTGGTTAGTTTAAATCTCTGTGCCAGCTTCCTGTCTCTTTCCCTGCCTTATCAGACAAGGACCCACACTTGGTGAGCATCACATTTGTCCTTGTTACTTTCACAAGGACCAATTCACACCCCCAACTGGCTCTCCTTCTTTCTCTCTGCCAATCCAAAAGGCTCCCCAGCTGAAGTGCTACCTCCCTCATTGTCATCAGAGCCACTGCCCCATAGGGATCCCGCAAGCAATTAGGTGGGGAGGGGAGTACTGCACCAGACAATTCTGGATGTAAGAATTATCTTACATCCCTTGGGAGCCAGTAAGAGATCCGACCAACAGGCTCCACTAGGCTGACTCCAAGTATGTGTCTGTGTGAGTGTATACATCTATTAGTGTGTTTCTTTATGTGTATCTGTGTGTATGAATGTGTCTATAAGTGTGTGTGTGTGACAGTGTCTGTGCATGTGTGTATATGAATTACATATGTGTGTCATTGTGTCTTTGTATATGTTTGTCTGTATTTACCTGTCTGGCAGGTCATAATCTTATTGCAGAGGTTGAACAAAACCAGGGAGAATTGAATGGTGACTGTATGTGGGTGTATAGAGAGGTGCTATGAATTGAATTGTTTCTCCACCACCACCCCAAATATGAGTATCCTGGTATAGTGCTGTAGGATAAGCACTGGATTGCTAACCACAAGGTCAGTGGTTCAAACCCACCAGCTGCTCCTCAGAAACCCTATACAGAGTCGCTGTGAGTCAGAACTGACTCAACGGCACTTAACAACCACAAAGCTAAATATGTATTGACATTTTTACCCCCATACCTGTGAATATGACCCTACTAATGGAGACCTGGACTCCTAGTGTGGTGCTGTAGGATCAGCACTGGACTATGAACCACAAGGTTGGTAGGTAGCTCAAACCCACCAGCAGCTCCTTGGAAACCCAATACAGGGTCACTGTGAATCAGAACTGACTTGATGGTACTTGACAACAACAACAATGTAGCCCTAGTGGCACAATGGTTAAGTACTCAGCTGTTAATTGAAAGATCAGCAGTTCAGACCTCAGGAAAGTGATGTGTAGTCTGCTTGCATGATGTTTTACAGCCTTGGAAACGCTACTGGGCCATTCTACTCTGTCCTTTAGGGTAGCTATGAGCTGAAATCTACTTAAAAGTTTAGAAATACGATTTTCTGAGTTATGTTAATGAGGCCATGCCAGACTAGGGTGAATTCTAAATTGAATCACTTCAGAGTTATAAAAAGTGCAGCATGGGCACAGAGACACATATCAGGAAGAAGTCATGTGAAGACAGACACACATGGCAGAAACCTCTATATGCCTAGAAACTCCAAGGATTACCAGTTACTAGAACCTGAATATGGGGTCCTTACACCTTCTAACCAAAAGGCTCAAATCCAGCCAGCTGCTTTAAGGGAGAAAGGTCCTACTGATCTGCTCCCATGGGGATTTGTAGACTAGGAAACTCCACGAGGCAGTTCTAGTCTATCATATCAGGTGCTATGAGTCAGAATCAACTGGACACCACCCAGCAGAATCTGAAATAGACAAAGAAGGGCCTCCTCTTAGAGTCACACTCTGTATCAAGATTCCTGAAGTGTGAGAAAAGACATCTCTGTTCTTAAAAACCACTCACTTGTGCTGTTTTTTGTTACCATAGCCCTAGATAACCCTTATTTGTTGTTAAGTACCATGGAGTTTATCCTGTCTCATAGCTATATTGTATAGATTTTCCAAGGCTGTAAATCTTAGCAGGAGCAGAAAGGTCATCTTCCTCCCGAGGAGCAGTTGGTGGGCTCCAACCTCCGACCTTGTGATTCACAGTCAAGTGCTTATCCTACAGCGCCACTGTGCTTTCTAAGTAACCCTAGGTAAGCAAAAGTCTGCCTCTTGTTTCTTTTTCCCTTCTACCTCTAGTTTTCCTCAATTCCCATCCCCTCTCTGAAAATTGACTTCTCTTGGAGGGCCACTGTGGGACCTCTGGGTAGGAGTAAAGACTCGTGGGTTGGGGGTCCCTAGATTTTGGTGCCTTCTTCTTTGGCAGCTTTCTGTGGCCCTACCACCACACTTCAGGTCCCCTCAGTCTGACAAGGAGTCCCAGGCCCCACCCTTGGGCCGCCTCCAGCATGACACAAGAAGAGAACAGCAAACCAACCCAGTGAGCCAATGGTCTACATTAGAGGAAGTTGGAATCAATGGCCATCAGAAGATTTGGACCCACGTGGGCACAGAAGAGGGTCCTGCAGAGCCTCTGCCCTTTACTGACCTCTCTGTGTCCTTGTACTTTCCCCCTGTAACTCTCCTGGGCCATTGTGGATCTAGCCTCCTACCTCATTGGTTTCTGCTTCTCCAGCGTGGGAACAATCAGCTTTAAACATGTTCCCCGCAAGAGCAGCCAGGTATCCCTTCTCTGGGCCTTTGCTTGGGATCTTATCCTTCCAGTCCATTTCTGCCATGCAACTAGAGGAGACTGTCAAAAACGTACTTCTGGCCTGGTTTCTTTATCACTCCTATACTCTCTATGATTCCCTATTGCCTACACAAGATCTAAGTGATTCAAAGTTTCAACTTCCTTTAGCTGATGCTCTCACACTCCCCTTCCCAGCCCTAACTGCCAAACCTACCTCCTGTCCATGGGCACACCTGCATCCTGTGCTGTGGGCCAGCCCCTGCCCTGACTGCCTCATCAACATCCTTTCTACCTTCAGGAGAAACTGGTCATTTTTGGACTCTGACTGTGTTGGTTCAGAGAACGCAGGCCATGATCTCCATTAATGGGCTTTAGGAAGACTCTGTGTTTGAGAGTCAAGAACAGAGTTCCCCTTTCCATGTGTCCACTGTCTGGCCCCATGTGGCAGGCTGGAGGCATTTTTAGAGCAGAGGGTGAAGTTTGTCTTTAGGATTTGTCATCTCCTCACCTTACTGTGGTGAGGGGCTTAGGTGAGAATCCTTAGGCCTCTTCTTTCCCTCCAGCCCAAGTCTAGCTGCCTCCCTTTCTCAGAGGAGAAGACACAAACACACACAAGACTCACTGCAAGGTGGGCAGAGGCTTTTCCCACCTGGACTCTATTGATGGACCCCATGGTGTGATGGTACCTTACTGAGTACTTAGCCACTTCAGTTACCTATACTTCACACCTTAGGAAAGAAGGGCTCTTTGTCCCCATTCTGGAGATAAGAAAGCTGAGGCTTAGGACAGGACACTACCAGATTGAGGGCTAGTAGGCTGCCCCTGAACTATAGGTTTCAGGAGGCTGGTGATGCAAAGAATGGTATCTGAGCACTCTATGGCAGTCCCCATGGATGGCCACCCAGTCTCACCTGCCCCTTCCTGGGAACTGGAAGTGGGCTACTCCTGGGACAGGTCTCCAGGCTCTAGAGGACTTACGTTTGGTCACCAGATTCCTGAGGTATGAGCTTCCTTCCAGGAATTACTCTGCTTGCCCCACCCAGATAAACTTCCTCTCTGTGGCCCACGGCCTCAGCTGCCTCATTTTCCTTATTGGAAATGGGAGAGGCCCAGCCTCTCCCCAGCTGCCTGCAGGAACCCAGTGGCCAGGAGCTCACGATGCAGTGGTGGTGGTTCCCTGCTTCCACTATTACATGGATGGCTGGCAACATCTCTGTCATAAAACAGAGGTCACCTTTTTGCTGCGTTTCCTCCAAGGCCCATTCCTCAAATGACCTACAAAGCACCAGATGGGACTCATCACCCTCCTCCATCTGCAGCCCCTTCTCCCAGTGTGTGTGCTTCGCCCCCAACAGAGGCATCCAGGAACCTGCTTAAAGGAGCTGTCCCCACTCTGAACCCTGATGGATAATAGAATAAACTAGGCAGAGAAGCAGGAAAGGGCATGGCAGGTGGAGGGAACAGTGCAGACAAAAGTATGGAGGAAAAACTGAGCCGCAGGCTGATGGAATTGAGAGCTAGTTGGATAGGAGGAGGGCTTTGTTTGTTCCTGATGCCCCAGCAGGCATACTGGTCCTTTGCTCATCCCACTCCTTTCAGCCCTGCCCCATTTACTCTGTTTGATTGCCTTTGACTAGGTCTTTCTGGTTCCTTCTACTTGAGCTCTTTAGTCTCTCTATTCCAGTTCTCTGGGAGCTCAGTTTCATCATACAATCCTCACCCTTTCTCTCACTTAGTTTGGTTGTGACCTTTCCTTGCCAGCTCTTGCCCCACAGAATTTCACCTCTGCTGGGCACACAAAGGGAAAAGGAAATATGGGGATGAAAATGAGCTCTGGTAGCATAGTAGTTACTAATCGAGCTGTGAACCGCAAGGTCAACAGTTCGAAACTACTAGCTGCTCCGCGGGAGAAAGATGAGGTGTTCTGCTCCTGTAAAGATTAACAGCCTCAGAAACCCTGTGCAGGGTTGCTATGAGTCGGAACCGACTCTACAGCACATAACAACAACAACAACAATCCTTCCATTTCAGCCATATTGAGTTTGAGAAGGCTGCAGGATTGCTGTGTGGACAATTATTATTGCCGGCCTCTCCTCTCCCCCACCCACCTCCAACCCCCCATCTCTTCTCCTTTCCTATTTAGTAATGGAAACTTCTCTTTCTAGTCATGGGTATAGAATAAAGACTGTATTTTCCAGCCTTCCTTTATACATGTCAGGTGATTAGGTTCTGGACAGTGAGATTAAGTTAAAGTGGTGTTGTGTGGCATCTTCCAGAAACCTTCCTTAAAACACTGCCGATGGGCACCCCTTGTTCCTCATCAACATCCTGCTGCCTGGAATGTTGATGGAATGGCTGGAGCTTTAACTATTTTCTTGGACCAGAATGCTACAGGATATGCTGTAGAAATAGTTGAAGAGTGACCTTCAAGGAGACTGAGTATGTAAGCAGGGTCTCTGGCCTGTACACTTTCCGACTTTTCAGTGTGAAAGAGATATACACTGTTTTGTTCAGGTCCCTGAGTTTGCAGTCTCTGTTACTCACAGCAGAGTGTCATCTTTTCTGATTCAGCTCCAAGGGGAAATGTTGAGTAGGCAGTTAGAAAATGGATCTGGAGGGCCAGAGGACACTTTTAGGGGTTGCGGGTAGAAATCTGGCAGTGTTCTTCATGGAGCTGGTAATTGAAGTCACCACAGTGTATGAGGTCACCCAGTGTGGTGTGAGACGAGAAGGAAAGATGCCTAGAGAGTAGCCTGGTTCCCTCTATCCACCCTTTCTTTGCCCACTAAAGAGAATTCTGAGTTTGCTCACTCAGTTTCCATTCACTCCTTCCAGCTCATGTGCATCGTGAAGAGGGTTCTGCCTCGTCAAAACAGAGCATGGCTTTTATGATGCAGGATCAGAATTCAGGGGGGATCAGAAGGAGGACAAGAGGAATATGGAATAGATAGATTTGGGAGTGTTTTTTTTTTGAGGAGCTTTTAAAGAGCGAGTTGTAAGAGCAGCTATGTAGTACTGTATAGGAGGGATTGTGGATAGGAGGGGATTGTCTTAGTTATCTCATGCTGTAGTAACAGAAATACCACAAGTGGATTATTTTAACAAACAAATGTATTTTCCTAAGAGGCTAGAAGTCCAAATCCAAAGTGTTAACTTTCTCATTCTGGCAGCTCTGGGGGAAGGTCTCTTCTGCTTCTGTTTTCTGGTTCCTTGGCATAAATCTTTTCTCCATCTCTGTTTCTCTGGATTGCTGGTTTAATGTCTTATATCTCAAAAAGATTGACTTGAGGCACATCCTGCACTGATCCTGACTCATTCACGTAATGAAGACAACTTGTCCCCATATGGAATTATAATGACTAGGATTTACAACACATATTTTGGGGGAACATAGTTCAATTCACAACATTATACACTTTGCCCCCTCCCCCAAATTCATGTCACATGCAAAGTACATTCACCCCATTGCATCATTTCATGTCTTAAATAAACTCCAAGTCCCAAATTGTATCTTCTTCTGAATCTAAATCAAATATGGGGGAGATTTTAGGCATATTCCGTCCTAAGGCAAAATTCCTTTTCATCTAGGACCCTGTGAAATCTAGAATATGAGTTATCTGTTTCTCAAGTATAATGGTGGAACAGACACAAGGTAGACGTTTCCATTACAAATGGGAAAACTTGGAGGGGAAGAGGGATAATGGGCACCCAGCAAGTTCAAAATCTAGCAGAACAAATTACATTAGTTTTCCAGGTTTGAAAATAATCTCTGTCCTCTGAGACCAACTGGACAATGGCCCTGCCCACCAGACTGACCCCATCTTGTGGATTCTAGGTGGAGGTCTCTGGGCCCTGGGATTCAGACCTGCCTGCCAGGTCCACTGGGATGGCAAATCTGCTCCCGAGGCTTTGAGTAGCCCCATTCTCCTAATCCAACTAAGTGGGGACCCCACCCCTTTGGTCCCAGCAGACTCCATTCTTCAGCACCTTGGGCATGGCAGACCTGCCCCCTCAGTTTTGAACAGCAGTCCCATCCTCATGGTACATGGTACACCTTAATGACTCTTACTCTTGGATTGAGTTGTTAAAGATCCCATCCTTTGAAACCTAGGAGTCTATGGCCCCACCCTTCGAAACTTAGTAGACCCTGCTTCCCATGCTCTTCCAACCAAATCAAACCAAACCTATTGCCCTTGAGTCTATTCCAACACACAGGTATGTCTATTCCAACTGCCATATAGGGTTCATGCCAATACTTCTACTTTTCTCTGAGCTGCTCCAGCCATGGTTCTTTTCTTCTCTTGGAGGACAAGAGATGTGTTTCCTCTGGTGTGTTTCCTGCCGGTAGAATACCAAGAGGCAGACAATATTCTCTCCTTTCATTCTTCCTCTGTCCCCTTCAGGCTAAGATGATGTGTTTTCTGCTGTGGTAATGGTTAGATCCATTGATCACAGGCTTAATCTCTTTAATGAGAGATTGTATAGCTATGTCCTTGGTGAAAATTTTAGGACATGTGTCTGTAGTTTGTACAACAGCATTTTCCAAATCTCTAAGTTTATTTGTTTTTCATTTTTCATAGTTAATTTTTAAGTCCATTTATATTCTCTTGCATTTTACTCTAAGGAGAAACCATGTGGCCCCTTTAGGATCTGGCTTAGAAATCTCCTCAGCTAAATATCCAGGTCCACCACTTATAAGTTTTACCTTCCATGAGACATTTTAACATGGAAGACATTTAACAGAGAAGTTCTTTGTCACTGAATAAAAAGCATCACCCTTCTTCCATTGTCCAATCACATGTTCATCATTTTCTTTCAAAGTCTCACCAGAAGTACATTTATCATCTACATTTCTAGAAACGTTCTGTTGCTGGAGCAATATGTATTCTTTAAAAAGGTAGCTTTTCTCTATAGGTCTTCTCACTTCCTTCTGAATGTCCATAAGTCTACCAACTGTCTTTTTAAGGCAATTCAGGCTTTTACTAATTGTTGTAGTCTAGTGCCATGGAGTCAGTTCTGACTCATAGTGACCCGGTATAGGATTTCCGAGGCTATATCTTTCTGGGGGCAGAAAGCCTCATCTTTCTCCTGTGGAGCAGCTGGTAGTTTCAAACTGCTGACCTTGGGGTTAGCAGCCTGACTGGTTACTACTATGCTACCAGACTAATTGTTGTTGTTGTTAAGTGCTGTCAAGTTGATTCCTACCCCGTATATGGTTTCCAAGGAGCCACTGGTGAGTTTGAACCGCTGACATTGTGGTTCAAACCAACTTTGCCGTCCAACACATTTACCTACGGCACCACACCAGGACTCACCAGACTAATAGGCACCTTAAAACTCTTCCAGCCTCTACACATTACTCATCTACAAACTGCTTCCACATTTTAGGTATCTGTCAGAGCAGCACTCCACTCTTTCGATAACAAATTCTCTACCTGTTTAATCTCTTTTCTGTTTTTAAAGAGATTGGCTCAAATCACATCCTACATTAAGCCTGGTTTATTTGCAAAACAAAGACATCCTCTTCCCAAATGGGATTACAACCACAGGCATGATGTTGTTGTTATATGACCATTGGTTCAGACTCTTGACAACCCAGCATAGGGTTTCCGAGAAGTGGCTGGTGAGTTTGAACTGCAACCTTGTGGTTCAAACCGACCTTGTGGTCCTGCACTTATTTTACAGCATCATGTTGTTAAGTGACATAGAGTCAATTACAACTCATAGTGACCGTGTATAGGGTTTCCAAGGTGAGTTTGAACTGCCAACCTTGTGGTTCAAGCTGATCTTGCAGTCCAGCACTTTATCCCACAAATGTTGTTATGAAGTGCCATCAAGTTGGTTCTGACCCATAGCGACCCTGTATAGGGTTTCTGAGGAGCAGCTGCTGAGCTTGAACTGCCGACCTTGCAATTCAAATAGCTTTGCAGTCTGGCGCATTAACCCACAGCGCCACACACAAGTCCGTTCCTAGGTAGAATAGAAAGAAATACTGCCAGATCTGTACTATTCTCACAACTGTTGCTATGTATGAGCCCATTGCTGAATACTCCATATCAATCCATCTCACTGAGGGTCTTCTTCCTGTATTTCACTGGCCCTCTACTTTCCAAAGCATAATGTCCTTTCTCAGGGACTGTTACCTCCTGAAAACATGTCCAAAGCATATGAAATTAAATCTTATTATCCTCATTGCAAAAAAGCATTTTAGCTGTACTTCTTCCAAGACAAATTAGTTCATTTTTCATTTAATATTCTTCAACAACATCATGATTCAAGGTACCAATTCTTCTTTGGTATTCCTTGTTCATTTTCCAGGTTTCACATACATATGAGAATAAAAAATACAAGGGTTTGAAAGTACCACATGCATAGAGGGTAGCATTTACAACACATGTTCTTCAGGGACACAATTCTATGAAGTGTAGCTATAATGTGAGTATCACTTTTGTGGTGTTCAGTAAAACACAAATTACTTGTGTTGAAATTGCCTTTTTGTTACTCGACTGGACCTTGGTGGTTACATCATTCTGAGACTGGGCCACTTGGATGATGGCTTTAGTTTTTTTTAGTTAAAGTGTTTGGCAAATAGTAAAAACTAATTAGTGCAGTTTAGGTAAAGGAGGAATTTATGTCAAAGATCTAGGGACCTGTATGTCATAGAGTCTATGGGGCAAGGGGATACATTTGAAGTTCAAGAGGACCTGGAACTAGGAACTGTAAATATGCCAGATCCAGGTGCTCCTGCTCGGACCTCTTTTTTGTCCTCTAAAGCTTAGAGAGGTCCTTGGGTGGTACAAACAGTGGGTTGGCCCTTATCTATTAACCAAAACATTGGCAAGTCAAATCCAGCCAGCAGCAGGAAGAAAGGCCTGGTGATCTACTTCTGTAAGATTGTTATTGCTGCTAAGTGCTGTCAGATTGATTTTGACTCATAGTGATCCTGCATAGAGTTTTCTAGGAGCAGCTGGTGGGTTTGAACCACCGACCTTGTGGCTAGCAATCCAGTGCTTATCCTACGATGCCAGGACTCCCATTGAAAACCCTGTGAGTGCAGTTCTACTTTGACACATGTGGGGTCTCCATGAGCTGGACTCCACTTGATAGCAACGGGCCAGAGCTGCACATTCTCCTCTCTGTTGTTTTCTGCATGCCTGCTAAATTAATCTATTGATTGCCTTTAAACAGTATTGGTATCCTGTTTCATTTTTCTGCGTGTGGAAATCCTGTTAAATTTTCCTAGCATCATTTGTTGACAAAGAGACTCTTCTTGTCCCATCAAATAAACTTAGCACCCTTATAAAAAAATCAGTTCACTTTAGATGTGTGGTTTTATTTCTGGAGTCCTGGTATGGAGCTGTAGGAAGGCACTGGATTGCTAGCTGCAAAATGGTGGTTCAAACCCACCAGCCATGCTTCAGAGGCTCTATACAGGGTCGCTATGAGTTGGAACCAACTCCACGGCACTTAATAGGAATAATTCTATTCCATTGGTCTATGCGTTGTTTGTTAAGCCAGTGTCAGGCTGTTTTGATTACTGTAGCTGTATGCTGTTGTTAAGTGCCATGAAGTCAGTTCTTACTCGTACCAGCCCTGCATATGGTTTCTGAGGAGCTGCTCATGGGTTTGAACCGTCAACCTTACAGTTAGCAGTCCAGTGCTTACCCTACATTACCACACCATTATTCCATTGCTCTGGCTAGGACTTTTAACGCAATATTGAATAGAAGTGTTGAAAGTGGGCACCCTTATCTTGTTTCTGATTTCAAGGGGAAAGATCTCAGTCTTTCTTCATATAATGTTGGTTATTGGCTTTTCAGAAGAACAATCCAATCTGTCTTGGAAGAAGTACAGTAGGAATGGTCCTTAGAACCCAGAATGATGAGACTTCTCTCATGCTTTGGACATGAAACCAGTCCCTGGAGAAGGGCATCATGCTTGGTAAAGTGGAGGGTCAGGAAAAAAGAGGAAGACCCCCAATAAGATGGATAGGCACAGTGGCAGCAGCAATGGACTCCAGTGTATCAATGATTGTGAGAATGGCAGAAGACCAGGTGGTGCTTCATTCTGTTGTGCATAAGGTTGCTATGAGTTGTAACACATTCAACACCACACAACAACAACAACATTGGCTTTTCATACATGCCCTGAATCATACTGAAGAATTTCTATTCTTTTCTAATTTTCTTTAGGGTTTTCATCAAGAAAGGACTTTGGATTTTATCAAATACCTTTTCTGTAACCAGAGAGATGATCATGTGATTCTTTTCTTTTGACCATCTCCACATTCCTGAAATAAATCCCACTTGGTCATGGTGTAGGTAACTTTTTTTAATATGCTGTTAGATTCTGTTCACTAGTATTTTGCTGAGGATTTTTTGTATCTATAGTCATAAAGATATTTTTGGCCTATAGTTTTCTCTTCTTGTGATGTCTTTGATTTTGGTATCAGGTTATGTTTGCTTCATAGAATGAATTAGGGAATAGTTCTTCCTTCTCTATCTTTTGTTGTTGTTGTTTGTTAAGTGTTGTTGAGTCAGTTTTGATTCATAGCAATTTTCTTTGATGAGGCACTCTAGCCGATGTTGGTAGAATTTTCAATTTCTTCATCATTGGCTTTAGTGGTTGGTGCATAAATTTAAATAATAGGCGTATTAACTGGTCTTCATTGTAGGTGTATAGATAGGATCCTATCATTGACAGCATGTACTTCAGGACAGATCTTGAATTGTTCTTTCTGATGATGACTGTGTAGCAATTCTTCTACCATCATTCCCAGCATAGTAGATCATATGATGCAAGGAAGAGAAACTCTGTTTAACAATACCAGTCATTTCAGCTCACTAATGTCTATTTCATATTTGATAACTTCTAATTTTCCTAGATTTATACTTCATACATTCCACATTCTGATTATTGATGGATGCTTGCAGCTGTTTCTTCCCATTTTGAGTTGTGACCCATCAGCAAATGAAGGTCCCGGAAGCTTTAGTCTATTTACATCATTAATGTCAACTCTAAGGATGCAGCTCTTCCCCAGCTGTATTTGTAGGGCTTTCCAACCTGAGAGGCTCATCTTCTGGCATTACATCAGAAACAATGTTCCACTGCTACTCAGAAGGTTTTCAGTGGCAACTTTTTCTGAAGTGGTCTGTCACTTCCTTCTTTCTAGTTCGTCTGCTAAAACCTGTCCAACACACTATGGGTGACCCTGCTGATATTTAAAATAACAGTGGCATAGCTTCCAGCATCACAGCTATGCCCATGTCACCACAGTGCAACAAACTGACAGATGAGTGATGGTTATAAGATATGTTTTGCAAATATTTTCTCCCAGTATGACTTGTCTTTTCATTCCCTTAACAGACTTCCTTTTTGCCATTTTTTCTTCTCCATGCACATGGTAATTCTACAGCTCCTTAATTTATTTGCTCTTCATTTTAGCCACCAAAAGATAAAAAAGAATGTCTCAGTCCAAGTTTCAGATTTGGGGGTAGAAATTATTATCTGGTCCATATGGTAAAATGGACAATTAATAATGTCTGGGTGGGGAGTGGCTTTAAGGTAGTATAAACAAAGCTGCTAGAATCCACTCTTGTGCAGAATGCACTCCACCCCAGTCCCACACTCAGAATGTGTGGTCCCTTGGCAATCTAATAACACTGGCCTAGCCTGGTGGTTTCCTTTTGATAGCTCTCGGAACACAAACACTCCATACAGGTCTTCTGCTAACACTGGTCCCTTGACCTCCTGTGGGTGCCTGCACACCTGCCCAATGATTTTGGCTTACCTGTGCTCTGGAGGGCCATTCCTGTTTCTCTGAGGACTGGGGATCAGTTGTGGCCCAGGCAATTCTTGAACATTGCTTTATCCAGCATGGGATATAGCCACATTTTTCCAGTGAAGGTTGAATTCTATTCTTACTTAGATGCTTCCATCAGCCTTAGAACATCCAGAAAATTTCTCTTTACATTTTAACATTACTCTTTGATTATAGTGTAATACTTATATATATCTAAGTATTTAGTGTATATATATGTGTGTGTGTGTGTATACTAAATTACTAAATGCACCGTGTTTAAATTGTTTCTATCTCCTGAATGGACCCAGACTGATACAAGGTTCAAAGTAATCAGTTGAGCCAGGTATCCTGCAATCAGAAGTAAAGTATATATTATTTCATCACTGCACCCCTGGACTGCCAGCCTCCCATCCTGGGATATTTGTCTTATCCTGATAACCGATTCCTCATGCCTCATGTGTTTGCTGAGGATCTGTTGCTTGTTTGCTAGTAATCCCACTCCTAATACTAATTTTTGATACAAGGAATAGAAACTCTCTGTTTAAGAAAAAAAAAAAGTGTATGTGTGTGTGCGCACGTGCGCGTGTGTGTAGCAATGTTGTAAGATATGTATGAGTCAGGATTCAGTTGCTAGAAATGGAACCCATTTTAGCTACTCAGAGCAGAAAGAGATTTAGTACAGGGAATGAAGTATTTGCAAAACCATTAGAAGGGATGGAGGGATAAGGTTCAGCGTGAGCATTCAGAAAAAACTCCCAAAACATGACTATTAAATTGGACCACCAGAAGAGCTATTGATCACATTAATCAAAGTGGGCCTGGCCTGGAACTGTTGACTTTAAGAGCTCATTACTATCCAGGCAGTGCAGAGGTCAGAGTCATTATCTCCATGACTCTCTGTGGACATTCACAGTACTGGTGGTAGACACAGAGATGGGCACTGAAAAATAACGTTTTGTAAAAGTTGTTACTCTCTCAGTTATGAGTGACCATCAAGTCAGTTACAATTTATGGTGACCCCATGTATGTCAGAGTAGAACTGAGCTCTGTAGGATTTTTAATGCATGATTTTTCTAGAAGTATACCTTCAGGCCTTACTTCCAAAATGTCTCTGGGTGGACTTGAACCTACAACCTTTTATTTATCAACTGAATGCTTTAACTGTTTGTATCACCAAGGGACTCCCTGCTCTGCTTCCAGTTTCTAAATATCATGCTCATGCAGCAAATTCCTAGCGGGGAGGAAGTCAGAAGTGAAATTTAGTTTTCTGATCTCTGCAGTACAGGAAGACAAACAAAGTAGAAGGAGGCAGAATGGACACTGAGTATCAATCTTCCATATAAACACATTGAATAGAGCCCTGTGAGTGGGCAGGAAACTGCTTATAAAACTTAAGTCAGGTCCTGAGTTACCAACGGGACCTGTTCCTAAGTGTGTTTTTAAGTCAAACTTGTAGATTAATTGCAACAGGTGCTGCATATGGTTTTATTTAGTCTTTATTTAGTGCAAAAAAGCCCAGCTAGAAGCCTTTCCAATAATTTAAAAGCTGCACGTGCAACAAGTGAAAGTGATTGTAATGAAGAATTTGTTGCCAGTGGGTTGGTTCAGAGTCCCGGTGTGGTACTGCACTACAAACCACCAGGTGGGAAGTTCAAACCTACGCAGCCACTCCTACAAAACCCTATACAGGGTTGCTATGAGTCAGAATTCACTCAACTAGCACTTAACATTATGGGTTGGTGCAATTGTTTCAAAGTAAAGGACATTAAAGGACAATTAACAACTGTTGAATGTAAAATTAATAATCTTGTCTGTAAACATTCACTCAATCCACAATAAAAGTTAAAGTAAATATATACATTAATAAGGGGAAGAAGGGCAAGTCAGATATTTGTAGAAATCAGATATTTATAACCTGGAATTTATTGTACAAGTTAAAAAAAAATGCAACCAGTATTGCATGAGACTAAATGAAGAGCAGTATTTCCTATTCCCAGTTCAACTCCTGAAGATAATTAAAAAATTATTGCAGCAGTACACTGACAGGATGCTGCCAGAAATTCAAGAGTGATCCAGAAAAGGATGTGGAGCAAGGGGTCAGATGGATCTTGGCTGAATGCAAAGAACACCAGAAAGATGTTTTCTTGTCTTTTATTGACTATGAAAAGATTTTTGACTATGTGGATCATGACAAATTATGGATAACATTGTGAAGAATGGGTATTCTGGAACACTTAATTGTGTTTATGAGGAACTGGTACAAATACCAAGAGGAAGTTGTTAGAACAGAACAAGGGGATAGTGAATAGTTTAAAATCAGGAAAGGTGTGTGCCAGGGTTGTATTGTTTCACCATATTTATTCAATTTGTATACTGAGCAAATAATCCCCAAAGATGGATTATATGAAGAAGAATCTGGCATCAGGATTAGAGGAAGACTCATTAACAACCTGCAATATGCAGATAATACAACCTTGCTTGCTGAAAGTGAAGAGGATTATTTTCTGATGAAGATCAAAGACCATAGCCTTTGGTATAGATTGCACCTTAATGAAAAGAAAGCAAACAATCCTCACCACTGGACCAATAAATAACATCATGATAAATGGAGAAAAGATTGAAGTTGTCAAAGAATTCACTTTGCTTAAATCCATAATTAACACTCATGGAAGCAGCAGGCAAGAAATCAAATCAAATGCATTAGGCAAATCTGTTGCACAAGACCTCTTTAAAGTGTTCAAGAGCAAAGATGATCCATTTGAGGACTAAGGTGCACCTGATTCATTTTCAATAGCCTCATAGGCATGTGAAAGTTGGACAGTAAATAAGGAAGAGCATAGAAGAATCGATGCATCTGAATTATGGTGTTGGACTGCCAGAAGGACAGGGACTGCCAGAAGGACAAACAAATCTGTCTTGGAGGAAGGGAGGCCAGAATGCTCCTTAGAAGCCAGGATAGCAAGGCTTGGTCTCTTATACTTTGGACATGATATCAGAAGAGACCAGTCCCTTGGTAAAGTAGAGGGTCAGTGAAGAAGACCCCCAATGAAATGAATTGACACAGTGGCAGCAGTAATGGGCTTAAGTATAGCAACAATTGTGAGGATAGTGTAGGACTGGGCAGTGTTTCATTCTGTTGCGCATAGGGTCACTATGATTCAAAGCCACCAATTCCAGGTCACTTAACAACTACAATAACAAGTTCCATGACTCAGGAGTCCCTGAGTAGTACAAATGGTTAAGCATTTGACTACTAGCTGAAAGGTTGATGTTTTAATTGGGGTATTTCTTTTTTTCTTGTAATGTGTTGTATTTTCCTATAAATTTTAGAGATTAAACCCTTGTCTGATGTGTCATTGTAAAAATATTTTTTCCTAGTCTGTGGGCTCCCTTTCTACTCTTTTGGTGAAGTCTTTTGATGTACATAAATTTCTAATTTTTAGTATGTCCCAGTCATCTGTTT
>NW_006408822.1:102754-106368 GCF_000296735.1 Chrysochloris asiatica
GCCTTGTTCTTCCATTCCCCTCCCCTAGACTGAGTGTTTTTAACAGATGTTGACTGTGTACACTGTTCTGATATGTAGCAACTGGTTACAGGGTGCAAATGTAGTTTGGCTGTATGGTCGGAGTTGCTGTCTCTTGTTAGGTGAAGCACAAATAGAAACTCCCACAAAAGTAAAAGAAAGGCCAAATTCAAGACTAAACCCCCAAGTCAAATGTTATAAAAACTCAAAAAATATGTTTATAGAAAGTTCTGAGACCCAATAAAATCAAAGAAACAATAACCTAAAATAAATTCAAGGAAAATATGAGTAATTGTTTAGCACCACCTAGTGGAACAAAAAAAGGATTTTAGTCTACAAAGTTGACTGAGACATCTGTCTCAGTTTCCTGTTTGTCCCTGGGGCAAATCCTATCCCCAGCAACTCAGCATATCCTGAACTTTCCCCTGGGGTATGCACTCACCAGTGTGGAGGTGTTCAGAGCAGGCAGAGAAGGCATGATAAGGGAAACGGGTGGGGGGGAGGGAAGATTGAAGGAAAAAAAAATGAAAAAGGACACTTGCTGTTTAGTTTCGTTTCTGCACTGGGAGCAAACTCAGCTACGGACAGCCGTCCAAGTTCAGAAGTCACTTTCTTTAACGCTGCTATTCCAAATCTTTCTCCGGGTAAGCACCTGAGTCACCTCACTGATTTATCACTTTGTATGAAGTTCAGAGTTCTGGGACAGTCCTCCCAATCTGTTTCACCTGGTTTTCCGTGTTTTCACTGACGGGATTCAACATGGTGGCACATCTGCCTATCCCGCCATCAAGCTCTGCCTCCTCTCTCATTAGATACACTTCTATTTGATTTAAGCCTCTGTTATTTTGAGTTTTCTGTCATTTGTTGCCAAACTTATTACTTTTTTTTTGCAGTCAAAAAATTTTGTCTTGGGCAAATCTCCTAACCTCACCATGCCTTGGTTCTCATATCTATACAATGAGAGTAATAGTACCCACTTCACAGACTGTGAATGTTAAATGCATGTGTGACCTATTGAGAAATTTACCTGTTGTTATAGTTGTTAAGTGCCATCAAATCGGTTCGGACTCATAGTTGACCCTGTATAGGGTTTCCAAAGAGTGGCTGGTGAGTTTGAACCACTGACCTTGTGGTTCAAACTGACCTTTTGGTCGAGCACTATCCTACAGGCTCCACCAGGAGTTCATCTTTGTTGTTGTTTTGTTTGAACTTTTTTTGTGTGTGAATTGAATGAAGGTTTATAGAACTGATCATCAGTTTTCCGTTCAATAAATCATAGACTTGGTTTCTTCTCGGTTGCAGTCTTTTGGATGTAACATCACTTATCCCACTTCCTCATTTCTTGTTTCCATTCCTCCTTCTTTTGCCACCCTTTTGAGTTTTGTCCTTCTGAAAAATGCCCTCCTTTTAATCTCAAATGGTTGACCATTCTATAGTGTGAGTACCTCACTAGAGTTGTTGTCCCCCTATATACCTAACTATCCTGCTTGGCTGAAAATTGAGTTGTGGGGGTGAGTTCAGTTCCAAACCTGAAAGATGACCAAGGGCCATAGTCTCAGAGTGCCTCAAGTCTCTTTCTGACCAGTAAGCCTGGTCTTTTTTATGGTTTTGAATTTTCCACATTTTCTCCCACTCAATCCAGAATCTTCTCATATGATCCCTTTTGGAGTACTTGGTAGTGGTAGCCAGGCACCATTTATTTCTTCTGGTATCAGGGTCATGAAGACTGGTGTTCATGTGGTCCATTGCACTAGTGAACTAATTGTTCCAAGTGTCTTCAATTTTCATTATTCCTTTTACCTCTGAATTTACCTAGTACTTCGTACTTATTTACTTTGGCTGCTATATATTCTTGGGAGAAAGAGGAGACTTTCTGCTCCTAAAAAGATTTACACTATGCAGGGTTGCTATGAGTTTGAACTGATTGACTCTACTTAACAACAGTCCTGGTGTGGTGCTGTGTGTTAATGCACTAGACTGCAAAGCCATTTGAACTGCAAGGTCGGCGGTTCAAGCTCACCAGCTGCTCCTCGGAAACCCTATACAGGGTTTGCTATGGGTCAGAATTGACTAGATGGCACTTAACAACGACAACAGCATAGATTCTTAAAGAAGCTATGAAAGGTATGTTCTTTGAACAGGCAAGTGGACAAGTACTTAGAAAAGGTAGGCAAGTGGTATGTGTTGTTCTGGGACTTAGACCTTGTATCAGTTTATTCCTATAGCAATAATGCTATGCAACAAGCAACCACGATATGTTAAGTGCCGTGGAGTCGAATCATACTCATAGTGATCCTGCATAGGGTTTCAATGAGTGGCTGATAGATTTGAATCGCCGACATGTGGTTAGCAGTCCAGTGCAGTATCCCATAATAAGCTCTCCCATCTTCAGGTTAGCTTGGGTCTGACTGATGTAGACTGGATTCAACTGGGTTTTGCTATAGGTTGTAGGTTTGAGTCAGGTCTGTTATGAGTTGACTTATGTACCCCATAAAATATGTGTTGAAATCCTAAACTTTGTGCCTAATAATATTGATATTGGTTGGAAATAGGGTTTGTCATTGTTGTTGTTGTTTTGTTGATAAGGTAATATCAGAGTAGGCTGTGTCTTAAACCTAATCACAGTTGCCAAGGAACACCAAGAAATTCCAAGGAATGCCAAAGATTGCTGGCAGACATCATTAAGGAGATGAAAGGCTCACAAAAGGATGGGCTCGACTGACCCCCTGATTTGGACTTTGAGTTTTCAGCACTGTGAAAATATAATTTTTTTTCCTTTAAAGCCACCCACACGTGGTATTTCTGTTACAACAGTAGTAGGTCACCAAGATAAAGTTTGTTCCAGGTGTCTCTCTTCCTCTTTGGGGCAGTGGATGATCTGGCGTATGCCCTTTGAACAGCACTGGCAGAAATGCAAGAGAGTAAAGTACATTTCAAGACTAGACTTACATTATATCTACTCACAACCGATTGGCTGAAGAAAGTCACATGGATAAACTCAGAATCAAGGATTGTTATTGTTCAGTGCAGTCGTCAATTTCAACTTGTAAAGACCCTGTATAGGGGTTCCAAGGAACAACTGGTGGGTTTGAACTACCAACCTTGCTGTTAACAGTCTAGTGTTTAAACTACAGTGAAGTACATTTCACCTACCATGACACCATGGCTAGGGAATGGATATATACTATCACAGGCCGAAAGCTGTGGTAGTCTCTGGACCAACCAGCCGATGGTTACTGTTGTGGTAAATATTGTTTGGGCAAAAGAAGAAATTACATATACTTAGCTGTAGGAGGGGAGTCCTGGTGTGGCACTGTGGGTTGATGCGCTGAACTGCAAAGTTGGTTTGAACACCAAGGTCGATGGTTCCTCAGAAACTCTGTACAGAGTTGCTATGGGTCAGAACAGACTTGACAACACTTAATAACAACAACAGCAGTTTGTTGTTTTTGTTAGGTGCCATTGAATTGGTACCGACTCATAGCAACTTTATGCACAGCAGAATGAAACACTGCCCAATCCTGGGCCACCCTCACTATTGTTGCCACACTTGAGCCCACTGATGCTGCCACTTGGCCAATCCATCTTGCTGGGAG
>NW_006408822.1:106468-108159 GCF_000296735.1 Chrysochloris asiatica
AAGTCCTTGACAACTTCAATCTTTTCTCCTTATATTAGAGCCCTTAAATTGTCCCTATTTTTTCACTGATAATCCTTATTGTTCTGGGATTTACATTTAGATTTTTAATCCATGTTGAGCTAGTTTTCATATATAGTATTCTTTTGCAAATCATTTTCCAATTTTGCCAGCACCATGTATTGAAGAGACTATCTCTTTCCCATTTAATGCATTTTGACTCTTTGCCAAT
The DNA here is from genome assembly GCF_000296735.1 of Chrysochloris asiatica. Lineage (NCBI taxonomy): Eukaryota > Metazoa > Chordata > Mammalia > Afrosoricida > Chrysochloridae > Chrysochloris > Chrysochloris asiatica. Next base: position 106,698 of record NW_006408822.1, read on the forward strand.
GACCAGTTGACTGTATGTGGATGGATTTACTTTAGGGTTCTCAATTCTGTTCCATTGATCTATGTGTCTTTCATTGTACCAATACTAGGGTATTTTGACTACTGTGGCCCTGTAGTAAATTTTGAAGTCAGGAAGTGAGAGGCCTCCCACTTTGTTCTTTTTCTTAAGCAGTACTTTGCTTATCTGTGGTCTCTTTCTCTTCCAAATAAAGTTCGGATAGTTTTTTCTATCTCTTCAAAGAACGGTGTTGGAATCTAGATTTGGGATTGCATTACACCTGCAGATTGCTATGAGTTGGAACCGACTCCATGGCACACTATCATTACCATCACTACCACCAGGTGTGATTAGGAGATGGGCTTCTCTGTTCACTGCTCTTGCAGTTCCCTGTAGAGTTTTTCGTTTTTAAACTTTTATTGTGAAATTGAGTGATACGGTTTTACACTCAATCAATAGTATTTTGTTTCATTGCAATGATTACAATCCCCTTCATGTACCATTGGTTAACAGTATTTGCCTCTATTCCCCCCACCCTTTTTTATGTAAACAAAAACATGCAGGAATATATAATTGTTTAAACAACCAAATAGCACATTTTGAAAGCCAGCTTCCTGCCTCCCCATACACAGCTTTTCTCTTTCCATGAGTCTAGAGTCCTTAGCTGCTCTCTCTCTCCATGCCATTACCTCGGCCTCTGTCTCCGGTGTCGCTGCTTCTCTGGATAGGTCCCACGTTCTGCTCAAGCTCTTCCCTCTTGATGGTCCTAGGATCCTCTGCTCCTGGATTGTAAATTTTACTACCCCACCCCATCCCCCACCTCACCACACCTTTGTTACAAAACTGGTACCTTTACAGCTGTGATAATTGCAATTAGTCATGATAACAATTACTACTGAATCAGAAGAATCCTATCTCCATTTCCTTTCACCAGGCCCATCTAGATAGTGTTTTTTGTTTTTTTTTTTTAATTTTGTTTTGTTTTTAAATGTTTATTGTGAATTATATGATAGTTTACATGGGAGAAATTAGCTTTACATTCATCCTAAAGTTTCATTGCCATGGTTACAATCCCCTCCATGCATCATCAACCAACCACACACAACCAACCAAGTACACATAGCCCCTTTCCCCTCTACCTCTCTGGGTCTAGAGTCCCCAGCTGCTCTATCTGTCCACATCGTTGCCCACATCGTCATCTCTGCCTCCATCTCTGGTGTCACTGTTTCTCTGAGTAGGGTCCCACATTCTGCTCTTCTCCTTGATGGTCCCAGGGACCTCCGTTCCTGGACTGCAAAGTCAGTCACTTCCCTCCTTTTGCTACAAAATGTCCACCTTTACATTTCCAACCCTCACAATCAGTCCTAATAACAATTATTCACTATTGTATCACAAGGGACCTATCCGCATTTCCTTTCATCAGCCCAGCCTAGACAGATTGGATACTACTCATTGGAGATTCTAC
>NW_006408822.1:116084-155258 GCF_000296735.1 Chrysochloris asiatica
ATGGGCTTCCCTTTTCACTCTTCTTCCTGAGAAATTTCAAGATACCACTGTTGGTCATTTTGACGTAATTTAGGATTTAATTTTCGGCCTGTTTCCTTTTTTGTCTGCTTGTCCCACTCCACAATCCCCATTCAGGCCTTTTTTCTAGTTGGAAACAGTTCAGGGCCATCTGTGGCCATTTGGTTTTAATTGGAACCTGTCTCTTTAAATTTCGAGGAGATCTGTGCACATGCATAGTAGAACCCTCTGAGGGTGGGGCTGGGGCACCCACTAGCTCAGGCACCCCTATAGTCACCAGAATGGAGGTACGCAGGTAGCAAGGGACCAATGAACAGATACCAAAAGAAAAGAATGTCCATACCTTTATCTCAGCGGTTCTGCCAGGCATCTGTGGCCGCTCCGATCCTTTCCCCACGTGGTCTCACCCAAGATGGCGGCTCCTGGAGCAGCTGAGTGTCCCGGACTAGAAAGTGATAGATTTCTTGCTTCTGTCACAAATTCCCCCAGCTCTGACCCTTCCAAACTTCTAAATATTCCTTTATATGTGGTTCAGAGTTCTGGGACCAGCCCCTGAGCCTGCTTGGTCGGGTATTCTGTGTTGTTGTTGGCGGAACAGCTTACTGCACTTCCACCCGATCCGCCATCTTTTTTGTTCTCCCTATTGCCTTTTAATTCCAGTTTCCACAAACTTTTTTGAAGCCCCCTCATAGAGTCCTGGTGTGACGTTGTGGGTTAATGAGCCAGACTGCAAAGCCATTTGAACTGCAAAGTCGGCAGTTCAAGCTCATCAGTCGCTCCTCCGAAACCGGTCGCTATGGGTCAGATCTGACTCGACAGCACTTAACAAAATAGATGCAGGGCTGCAAAGAGGGACAGAGACCTAATAACTCTGGGATCTGAGAATTTCAGAACAGAGTAAGTCACCAGCGGACATCTGACTGGGGCTCTTGGGTCATTCTAATACAAGGTTTCACCTCCTTTTGGATGTACCCACAGGGTGCAGGAGCCCTGGTAGCATAGTGGATTATACATTGGGCTGCGAACCACAAGGTCAGCAGTTCAGTCCACCAGGTGCTCTACAGGAGAAAGATGAGGCTTTCTGCTCCTGTAAGGATTTACAACCTCAGAGACCCTATACAGGGTCACTATGAGTTGGAACTTAACAGCGACAGAATGCAGGGGTCTGATCTACTGAGGTTAGGTAAGAAGCTGAGTGAATGATAGAGAAATGAGTTGTGAAATAAATGTGCTGTCATTTGTTTCCCAGGATGTTGTTGTTAAGTGCCTTCAAGTCGGTTCTGACCCATAGTGACCCTGTATAGTGTTTCCAAGGAGCAGCTGTGAGCTTGAACCGCCAACCTTACAGTTCAAACCAATGTTGCAGCCCAGCACATTAGCCCACAGTGCCACACCAGGACTCCATGAAGCAATTACCATCTGCCCCACTTGATATGTGACTGGCACATAGTAGGCCCTCCAGTATTAGAATGATAACCCAGCGGTGGTGGAATCTTTCCTTTTCTGCCTCAAGGCCTCTGTGTGGGTGCAGGGGGGTGGAAGGGACTTGCTGACATCAGTATGGGAGGGTGGGGATGTAGAAGAGTCGGGGAAGGGAGAGTGGCCAGACATTCATCCAGGCTTCTGGCTGTTTGTCCTGGCTATCTGAGACTCCTGTATCCCCCACACTTTGGGCCTGCTTCTTGGCAGGATCTTCTTAGAGTATCCAGGGGTCTGTAGAGTGATAAAGAGACCCTAAAAGACTTGGAGAATAACTACCCTTGTCTGGGTGCCCTGTAATCCTCTAACCTCACTCTCCTGGGTGGACAGGGCTGGCCTTTGTCCCAGTTATTGGGAGGAACCATGTGTAGAAATCTCCCCCTCTTCTCTCAGACTCCCTAGAATGTTCCAGAGTGGCCCAGAAGGAGAGGGAGTGAACACAGTTGTGAAAAGACAACCCCCACCCCCGCCCCACCATTTCCTACTTTGCCTGATAGGCAATATCAAAGTGAGGCCAGATTCCACTTCTGTTCACAGAGCCCCAAGTCCTGGGCTTTACTGGGGGCCACCCTTTTCAGGAGGCTTTTCCTGACTTGGCATTGCGCAAAGCCTGCAGCTGCTCCCCTAAGCGGCCTCTGGACAGGGCAGTGGGGCTGAGGTCTTGGGGAAAGAGGAAGCAGCTTCTGAGGCTGGATCCTCCTTTCTTGGAGTTGCAGAGCCCCAGTACACCAACAGCATCAAGATCTCCTGGCCTTCCTTCCTGTTCTCCTCTCCCACCGGTTCACCAGCCTTACAGCTGCTGCCTCCTGTAGAGCAGGTATTCCCACTCCTGGGCCTAAAGGGAGAATTGGGGGAGCTGGGAGCCGGGCTGGGCTGAGACTTACTGGGGTGTGTCTAGGTGTGAATGCTGAACCCCAGACCAACCCAAGTCCAAGATACTAATCATAACCCCTCCACAACCCCAAACCTGCCCCAACCCACATTCCAATCCCAGTCCTAACGATCAAATGGACCCCTACTAAAGTCCCAGTTCCATCCCCAACCTTAAACCTCACCCTCACCTCACTTATAGTCCAGCCTCAATGTTTAACCATCACTTTTATTCAACCCAAACCCAACAAAACCCCACCATTGATTGTGCTAATCTCAATCCCAACCCATATCCAGCCCTATCACCATCACCCTAACCTTAGCCCAACCATATCCTAATCATCACCTGAATCCAACTCCAACGTCGACCCTCACCTTAAACCCATCACATCCATTTCAATTCCAACCCTAATACCTATCCTCATCTGATTCCAAACCCCAACCTAACCCTCATTCCAGTCCAGCTTCCATGATATAGCTGGAGGCTTTCCCTCACTCTTAACTCCAGACCCACTCTATTCAGTCATCCTCACTTCATTCATCTGCATGCAGGAACCTTGACATTGCCCAGCTGACCTCAGGGGATGGACTGTCAGTCAGCTCATAGAATTTAAAGCCAGATTCAGAAATACAATGAATTATATATGGCTTCCCGAGTTAAACGTTGGGACTTTCCACTATTTTGAAGAACACACATTCCTGGAATTGATCACCTATACCCGCAAATTTCCCTGATTTCCCATTTATGGGGTGGAGCACTCCAGTTGGCCTTGTTATCCATTTCCCTCCTTGCCAGTCATGAAAGGGAAGTTGGGGAGAAGCACTGGGGTCCAGAAACAGAAACTGAATCCTAAACCCAGCATAATTTCCCACAGTGAAACTATCTTTGCCCTCTCTTCCCCAGGCCAGATGTCAGCCTCTGTAGGACCTTGACCTTGGGTCCCAACTCCCTCTCCAGATGTCCTAGGACACTGGGTCTCATGTGGTCTTATCCTCCCACTTGCTGTCACACAAGCAACAAACATGGGTGCATATTGGGCACCAACTCTGGAACTTTCATGCCAATTCCAAGAGTGAGCATTTTAAACTCTGTTTTCAAAGTACCCAAGGCTTGGAGATGCAAGGATGAACCTCAGGAATTTCCAGTCTTGGGGACAATGTTGTCCAAATGGTCATTGCTCAGGGGAGGAGTTGTCTCAGGGCCACAGAGCTCTCTGCTCGCTCCCCCCCCCCCCCCCCACTACATCTACCCCCTTCCCAATCACCCTTCTACCACTAGGGAACACTGATACTCCTTAGACCACCCAGCTCAGACACAAGCCTGAGGGCACCTTCTCCTCAACACCAAGCTTTCAAAGTGGGACCAGGGCCTCTTTTTCCTGGACCATCCCTGCCTTTCCTGTTCCCAGGACAGTTTTATGGGCCAAAGTTGGTCTTTGGGGTGGAACAGGCTGAGCCAATCAGTTGGATTCCAGAAAACAGACTCACTCCTTTGTTGTTGGGCTTAGGCTAAGCATAGGTAACATCTACATGATGTGGTTTCAGGTGATTCTAAAACACCTCCACATACATTCCCAAAATTCCTGCTACATTCCAGTGTCACTGTGCTCCAGATCCTGCCAGCCCTCCTGTAGGCCCAGCAGTGTCTTGGGGCATCAAGAGAGCTGGGCACAATGTAGACATATTTTGCTGATGTCCCCAGCTGCAGAAGTGCTAACTCTGACACCCTGCATGGCTCTGGGTCTCAGGAGCCAGACCTGCCCTCCAAAGTACCAGCAGGTTGCCATTCCTCCAGGTGAGGAGAAGCACAGCCCCCAGGTCATTTGCCCCAGCCTGAGGGACCAGAAGCCTTTCTGAAGCCAAGGATTTGGTGTTGGTTGTGTCCTTGGAGAGTAGCAGGTTTAGGACTGTCCAAAGAACACTGGACCTCAGCAAAGGACAATACCGACTGCTGGAGCAGCCCAGCAAGATGGCTGGGTCCTCTGAAAACCTTGTGCTTTTCCTATCCTTGTCATGGCTTTGTCTTTGAAGTTGTTGTCATTGTTAAGTGCTGTCAAGTTGGTTCCAATTCATAGTGACTCTCTGTATGAGTTTCCGATTTACCACCAACCTCGTGGTTCAAAGTGACCTTGTGGTTGAATGTTTATCCTGCAGTGCCACACCAGGACTGATTGATATGACATCCCTTCCCCTGTCTGCATTTGGCTAAGTGATGCTTGGCCATCCAGATAGGCATTTCAGACCTTCCCCAGGTCTTGGCCACCACTCGTCTGTCAGTAACTTGCATGTTTTTGTGATGCTAGAAGCGATGCTACAAGTATTTTAAATACCACAGGTTTCAGCAGAGCTTCTAGACTAAGACAGATTAGGAATAAGGAGAGGCGGACCACTTCTGAATTTTTAGTCACTGAAAATCTTATGACAAATTTTACACTAATGAATGAAGACCAGAAGAGTTGTGGGATGGCATCAAGAACATCATATAGGAAGAAAGCAAAAAGCCTTTAAAAGGACAGGAAAGAAAGAAAAAAACAAAACCAAAATGGATGTCAGAAGAAACTCTGGAACTGACTCTTGAGGGTAGAGAAGTTAAAGCAAATGGAAGAAAAGAGGAAATTTAAAAACTGAACAGAAAATTTCAAAGGGCAGCTTGAGAAGACAAAGCATTATAATGAAATGTGCAAAAACCTGGAGTTAGAAAACCAAAGGGAAGAACATACTCAGCATTTCTCAAGCTGAAGGAACTGAAGAAAAAATTTAAGATTCAACTTGAAATATTGAAGGACTCTATGTGCTGGACTGCAAAGTTGGTTTGAACTTCAAGGTCAGCAGTTCAAGCTCACCAGTTACTCCTTAGAAAACTTATACAGGGTTGTTATGGGTCAGAACAGATTTGATGACACTTAACAACAACAACACAACATGGACAAATATTGAATGATGCAGAAAGCATCAAAAGAAGATGGAAGGAATATACAAAAAGAAATGGTTGATGTGCAACCATTTTAAGAGGTAGTATATGATCAATTACTGATGCTACTGCAGGAAGAAGTCCAAGTTGCACTGAAGGCATTCGTGAAAACAAGACTTCAGGGATTGAAGGAATGCAAATTTGAAATCTTTCAACAAACTGATATACTTCTGGAGGCACTCACTCATCTATACCAAGAAATTTGGAAGACGGCTTCCTGGCCAAGGAAGAGATACATATTTGTGCCCAGTCCAAAGAGAGGAGACCCAATTGAATGTGGGAATCATCTAACAATATCATTAATATTGTTGCTGTTGTTAAGTGCTATTGAGTTGGTTTGACTCATAGCAACCCTATATAGGGTTTCTGAGGAGCAGCTGGTGAACTTGAACCACCGACCCTGCAGTGTTTATCCTACAGTGCCACACCAGGACTTCATCATTAATATTACATGCAAGTAAAATATTGCTGGAGATAATTTAAAAAATGATTGCAACAATATGTCAGCAGGGAATTGCCACAGGTTAAAACTGGATTTAGAAGCAGATGTGGAACGAGGGATATCATTGCTGACATCAGATGGATCTTGGCTGAAAACAGAGAATAGATATTTACTTGTGCTTCAGACTATGCAAATGTATTCTGCTGTGTGTATCATGACAAAATATGGATAACACTGTGAAGAATGAGTATTCCAGAACACTTACTGTGCTCATGAGGATACTCCCCATACACCAAGAGTCAGTAATTAGAATAGAACAAAGGAATACTGAATGGTTTCAAATAAGAAACGGTGTGTGCCAGGGTTATATCATTTTACCATGCTTATTCAAAATGTATGCTAAGCAAATAATTTGAGAAACTGGATAATACAAAGAAGAACTTGGCATCAGAATTGGAGGAAGACTCGTTAACAACCTGCAGTATGCAGATGATACAACTTTGCTTACTGGTAGTGACTAGGATCTAAAATACTAATGAAGATAAAAGACTACAGCTTACAGTATGGATGGCACCTCAATGTAAAGAAAACAAAAATCCTCGCAACTGGACCAATACATAACATCTTGATTGTGGTTGTGGTGGTGTGCTGTAGAGTCAGTTCCATCTCATAGTGACCCTGCAAAGGGTTTCCGAGGCTGTAAATATTTACAGGAGCAGAAAGCCTCATCTTTGTCTCATGGAATGGCTAGTAGTTTAGAACTGCTGACCTTGTGGTTAGTAGCCTGACTTGTAACCACTATGCTACCAGAATTCCTTATAAAATCATAATAAGTGAAGAAAATATTGAAATGATCATAGACTTTTCTTTGCTTGGGTCCACAGTCAACACTCATAGAAGCAACAGTCAAGAAATCAAACAGTGTACTGCATTAGGTAAATCTGTTGCACAAGACCTGTTTAAAGTGTTAAAGAGCAAAGATGTCAATCTGATGACTAAGGTGTGTCTGGCCCAAGCTATGGTATTTTCAATAACTTCATTTACATGTGAAAGTTGAACAGTGAATAAGGAAAAGCACAGAGTAGGCAGAAAGGCTGTTAGGACTCTGCAGCAAGGATCTGGAAAAGCAGAAGGGATAGATAAGAGGTGATTGATGAGCGGTGTCAGCTGAAGGAAACCTGCTGCAGCCATCTTGAAAGTTTGTGAACAACTTTAGGGATTAGAACACATATACATGTTGCACAAACCTAGCTGTGGCTTGCAGAGACAAAGGTATGATTTTATTTAAAAAAATTTTTTCCCCTTTTATTCCAACAAGGGTACAACTCCAGGGAATCTCCTGCTTTCCAGGTGGTCAGAGCCTCTCTGAGGTTGTGAGACCCAGGGAGGAGCTATGTACAAAAATCCCACTAGGAAGACTCTGATTCAAATCGTCCACCCTGGCAGCCCTGGAATGGCTCTCACTAGAAGAGGGGGTTTGAACAGATGCATGGGGGAGAGGATAAAGGGAAAAAACAAGGAAGGAAAGGAGGCAGGCGATCTGTGTGGGCCCTCTGGACTCAGCGTAGCCATTTTGAACGTTCTCAGGCAGCTGTGCAGGCAAGAAGCCAGTAGACAACAGAGTGCACTGCTTATTGGCAGAGAGAAAGTCTTTGACTTTAATTTTTTACAGTGTGGGCTGTTTTTTGTTTTTTCTCTTCTTGTACCACACAAGAGAAAGCAACTACACACATATAGTCAAGCCATAGTTGTAGCCTCTATAGCCTCACAAATTGGGTAAGAGCCAATACCAACTCTATACACCAGAACAGCAACAACAGCCAACATCTGCTAAATCCACTCTGAATTGAACAGTATGAACAGTGAACAGAGAAGTTCCTCTCCTGCTCACACCCAATTGGTAAGTGCCTAAAAGGAGGTAATTGGTAAATGCCTAAAAATACACCAACATACTTTCATAAACTTAATACAAATACAACAATACCACAATGTGATAGAAAGCAGCAGAAAGTTTCTGTTCATATGAAGAAACACGACAGACAAGAGGCACTGAAACTACCAGAAAAAGAATTCAGGAAAACAATGTTGAGGTACATCCAAATGTTTCACGGAAAGATTGAGGAAAATGAGGAAAAATTTAGAAAAGCACTATAGGAACAATCAAACAGATGCAGCATTGGAGATAATACAAAACCTGCAAACAGAAGTCCAGAAGCTTAACATTAACATATCAGAAATGGACAATTTGCTAAAAGAGCAAAGGAGGAGAATTAAATCAATGGAAGCCAGAATTAGTGACAAAGAAAAGCACAGAAAAGATAGTTGAAGAGCTGCTGAATGATAATGTCCCTAACATGAAAGATGAGATGATAAGTATTTAAGAAGCTGAACAAACCCCAAACAGGATAGACCCCAAAAGAAAATCACCAAGACTTATCATAATCAAACTTTTCAAAAGCAAAGACAAGGAAAGAATCCTGAAAGCAGCTCAAGAAAAGTCAAATGTTACCTACAAAGGAAAACCAGTAAGATTTAAGTTCTGACTTTTCAGCAGAGACCATGCAAGTGAGAAGGCAATGGGGAGACATATACAAAACGCTGAAAGGAAGAGCACAGAAGAATTTATGCATTTGAATTATGGTATTGGAAAAGAATGTTAAAAGTATCATGGACTGCCAGAAGAACAAATAAATCTGCCTTGAAAAAAGTACAACCAGAATGCTCCTTAGATGCCAAGACTTCATCTCTCATACTATAGACATGCTATATCAGGAGGGATCAGTCCCTGGAGAAGGACATCATTCTTGGTACAGTAGGAGGTCAGTGAAAAAGAGAAAGGCCCCTAACAAGATGGATTGACACAGTGGCAGGAGCAATGGGCTCAAATATAACAGCAGTTGTGAGAATGGCATAGGACTGAGCAGAGTTTCATTCCATTGTGTACAGGGTCACTATGAGTCAGAACCAATTCAACAGCATCCTACCACCCACAACAACCACGCCCTGGGGCTACCCATCGTGCCCCAGGTGTGCCCCTTGGTAGCCCTCAGAATCAGCTGGGCCCAATTCATGAGGTTGCTGGGCTGGAGGCTGGGAGCAGAGATGTCATGAGTTTCCTGTCCCCACTTCCATCTTTCCAGGCTCTCCCTTAACCCTGCTGAGTCAGTATTTAGAACCAGGGAGGATTGCAAAGTTGGCAACAGGTATTTTTGGCACTCTCCCCCTTCTGTCTCACACTTGTGACACCTCTTAGGATTGCCCCCACCCCTTTACCTACCCAGGGACTCTGTATGCCTTTCACAGAGGACCTGCCTTCTCAAGTAAGTAGAAGTAGGTGTTTAACTCATGTATGTGGAATATGTGCTGTACAGGATCCTCATGTTGCCTGTCACACCTAGCCTGGCCCTGCTACCTCCCTGACCTGCCTCAGAATTCCCAAGAACCATGCTCCTATCTCATCCATGGGGAATCTCTGAGGGCCTGAGAACTCTAAACTGCTCAGGGACACATGTCCTAAGTCCCAGGCCCTGAGAAATGGGTGCTGCCAAGCTGCCAAGGACCAAGCATGCAATAAAAGGCTCTGGGGTGGCTTCTGGGATGCTGAAGAGGTGTTTTGTCTGGAAGCTACTTCAAGCTACTCCTTGAATGAGGTTTAGCAGGGAGATGGCAAAGATCACTTGTGTTCGGTGCCCACAGGAGGCAGGACTGACCCTAGAGGTCTGAGGAAGATGCTGGGGCAGGAAATGAGGACCTTCCAAGGATGTATTGGGGCCCATATCTCATGGGCAGTGGGAGCTATAGAATGCTTTGGAGCAGGGAAGTGACTCTTACAGGCAGCACTTTGTTAAGTTCCCTCAGCCCTGTTATGTGCTGCAGCCTGGAAAGCTGGTGGCTGGGACACAAGTCTTAAGTAAGAAATGCTCATTCTTGCTAGGTACCTCTCTGGGTTCCAGTACCTGTTAGCTTGGTGGTGGTTGGGGGTGGGAGGACAGCTGATAATGAAGGGACAACTATTAATCTGCCCAAAGACAAGTTCCCTGAAAGCAGAAGTTGGGTTGCCCACTGTGGGGTGGGGCTGAGTGAACACTGGAGGCTTTCTGGGGCATGTCACTTAGTGAAACATTCTTGGGCAAACCCCGAACTGTGAACTAGGCTCCTGGCTCCCTGTTAGCAGATGCCCCAGAAGTTCCTGGGAGCCCACCCCTCTCTTTAGGGGTGGTCATTACAGCACTTGAGTACACAAGCTTGGACCCTCTGAGGGCTCTGGAGCTGATGTACCTGAGGTGTCTCTAGGAGCCTCTGTGTGCCTACTCAATGTATTCCACCATCCTAGGGCCAGAACCAACCCAAGGACCTGCTATGGGTTTCCCTTTTCAGTTTCTCCTCCTGGCCTCAATCTTCCCATCAGGTAAGTGTTGCTGGCTCATTTTTGAAGGTTCAGCCTCAGGAAGTCACACTGGCCAAGGACTGAGTTACAGATTTGGATGGTGGGGCTGTGGGAGGACACAGTGAGATAGTGGTTGGGAGCTGGGTGGGTATCCCAGTTTCCTAGGAGCTGCCCTGTGAAACTTCTGAGCAGCCCTTGAGCCATAGATTGCCCCTGAGGGTACCCAGAGAGGCTGTGCTGGGGTTATGTTGCTGGCTGAGTTTCTGGGCCCATGTGTGCACTTTATTCTGGGGCACCTCTGTGGTCCATGCAGTGACCCCAGTTATACACTGCCTTCCTCTTGCCCCTCTCCTCATGCTTTTTTAGGCCAGGCCTCATGGGGTGTCTCCAGTTCCCCGAAAGTGCAGGGTGTGAAGGGGTCCTGCCTGGTCATCCCCTGTGTCTTCAGCTTCCCGGCTGAGGTACAGGTACACAACCGAATCACAGCCATCTGGTACTATGACTACTCGGACAAGCGGCTGGTGGCAAGCCACTCAGAGGACCCCGAGCAGGTGGACACTCGTTTCCGTGGCCGCACTCATCTGTTGGGGAAGCTGGAGAACAAAATATGCGACCTGATATTAAAGGACCTGCAGCTTGAGGATGCGGGTGCCTACAACTTCCGCTTTGAAATCAGTGAGGGCAACCGCTGGTCAGATATGAAAGGCACCCAGGTCACTGTGACAGGTGAGGACAGGTGGCTTGATTTTTGCCCAGAGGGGACTTCTTGGGTGTGCCTGAACTGACTGACTCAGCCAAGTCTTTGTCCTGAACTGAAATCCAGCCCCCATCTCTGCCTTGATTTCAGCCCCTATTCTATCTCTGTCTAAGACCAGCTCTAGTCCTGTACCTGACCCAGAGTCAGCCCAGTTCCTGCCCCATCTCTATCCTAGAGTTAGCCCCAGGCCCATCTATGTCCCTGAGTCAGCCCATCCCTGCCCTACGCCCAGCCCCAGGCCTATCTTTGTCTCTAAGTCAGCCCCACCCCTGTTCTAGAGCCAGCCCCAGGCCCATCTCTGTCCCTGAGTCAGTCCATTCCTGTCCTAGGTCCAGCCCTAGCCCCAGGCTCATCTCTGTCCCTAAGTCAGTGCCACCCCCATCCCACACCATCCCCTGTCCCAAAGTTAACCCCAGTGTCTCTGCCTTAGTCCCAGCCCTGATTACCCCCTTGCAATGCACTCAAGTTGGGTTGTGGGTGGACTTCCTTTCTCCTTAAAGCCCTCTACCCAGTGCCTATCCCTCAGCTAGGTTTCCAGGGCAGAGACTATTAGGTGTGGAAAGGAAGTCCTGAGCTCTTTGTTTCTGTTCTCAGAGAAGCCCCTCATGCCCACCATTTCCTTGCCGGCTGAGCTACGTGAAGGCCTGAGTGTGGATTTAAACTGCTCCACTCCCTATGTGTGCCTGACGGAGACCATCACCCTGGAGTGGTCTGGCCAGGATCTGACTCGCTCCACCACTTCCACCATCCAGAATGTGGGGCTTACCAGCACCAGCCACCTGGGGATCCTCCACACGACACTGTCCTGGCAGGACCATGGTCGGAACCTGCACTGTCAGCTCTCAATGGCCAGTGGCAAGGCACAGGCTGATACAAACCTGCAAGTCCAGTGTGAGTAAGCTGGGAGATACACTCTTGTTATTGAGCACAGTGTGTGTCCCTCCTCACAGTAACCAGTCCCTCTCCAGCCCGTGGAAGCAGAAACCTCACCCAGAGGCAAAGCTGGGGCTCATAGGGCAGTGGGTGGACAGAGGCTGCTTTTTTTTCATTTTGTGGCTTCCTTCTAACTCCTACTTGTTCTGAAGGGGACAAATATATTTTTCTTGTCCTCGAAACCAGGCTGGGCCAGGATGACACAGAAGGCCAAGGGAATACGAGATTCTTAGTCAGCTTTGTGGGTCCCAGTTTGTGGCCTGGGATTTAGCCCAGCTCTGGAGGAGGCTGGGAAGTGAGGTTTACACTCTTCTTGCCATAGGCCACTCACATTTGTGGTGACTAGGATTTCACTCAGATATGGCAAAGAGTCAATGGGAAGAAAGCTCACCTTCTCATTTGGTTGCCCATTTTCCCACCCCAGTAAAACAGAGCAACAGGGCAACAGCCTGTTCTAGAAGTACCATTGTTCATGGATTCTGTATCAGGCTGCCTGGCCCCACTGATTTTAGAGGACCAGACCGCAGACAAATCACTTGCCCCTTAGAACCTTTGTTTTCTCATCTACATGTTGTTCTTAAGTGGCATCTAGTCAATTCCAACAGATAACGACCTTATATAGAGTTTCTGAGGCGTGACTGATGGCTTTGAACCACCAACCTTGCAGTTCAAACCAACTTTGTGGTCCAGAGTTTATTCTACAAACCCACATCAGGACTCCTCTCATAATGGAGGAAAAACCCCAGTTGCTGTTAAGTTGATTTTGGTTCATGGTGACTCCACGTGTTTCAAAGTAGAACTGTGCTTCATAGGTTGTTTTTTTTTTTAATGTTTTATTGTGAATTATGTGATAATTTGCATGGGAGAACATTAGCTTTACATTTATCCTATCATATATCGTTTCATTGCCATGGTTACAATCCCCTCCATGCATCACCAACCAACCAAAGGGTATACTCTGCAAGCCTGCCCCCAGGTCATCAGCACACAGCCCCTCTCCCTCTCTGGGTCTAGAGTCCCCAGCTGCTCCATCTCTCCACGCCATCATCTCTGGCATCACTGCTTCTCTCCGCTCTGCTCCCTTGATGGTCCCAGGGACCTCCGCTCCTAGACTACACAGTCAATCACTCCCCTCCTTTTGCTACAAAATGTCTACCTTTACATTTCCAACCCTCACAATCAGTCCTGATAACAATTATTCACTATTGTACCACAAGAGACCTATCCGCATTTCCTTTCATCAGCCTCGCCCAGACAGATTGGATACTACTCAGTGGAGATTCTACCTTCCTCTGTGTCCTCTGGATCTAGGTTCCCTTTTGAAAGTTTGTAAGCCAGTCACTTCTTGCCTTTGTAGCCCCCCAATTTTGGGTAGCCAATGTCCAAGTTGCCCATCCCTGTCTACTCTGTGTATGGAGGGGTTTATAGGGTTTTCAATGGCTGTTTTTTGAAGCAGATTACTAGGTTTTTTCTTCTGAGACACCTCTTGGTGGACTCAAAGTGCCAGTGTTTTAGTTAGCAGCTGAGAGTGTTAACTAGGGACCTAGACAGTAGAGGTAACAATAAGCAGCTTCTGCCTCATAGAATTGTTATGAAAATTTAATGGGATGACACAGTTGTTGTTGTTAAGTTTCATTGAGTCACTTCCAAGTCACTGCGATCCTGTAGACAGATGGTTTCGGAGGTGTGTCTGGTGAGTTTGAACTGCCGACTTTGGGGTTCATATGACTTTGTGGCCCAGTGCTTATCCTACGCGCCACACCAGGACACAGTAAGGTAATCAAAGTAGTGCTTGGAACATATGAAGCACTTGAAAACATCTGCTTTTATTATTATCACCTTTTACATAAACAGTTGTTGTTGTTAAGTGCTGTGGAGTTGGTTCTGACTCATAGTGACCCAGTATAGGATTTCCGAGGCTTTGAATCTTTTCTGAGAGCACAGACCCTCATCTTTCTTCTGAGGAGCAGCTGGTGGACTTGCACTGCTGACCTTGTGGTTTGCAGTCCAGTGCTCATCCTATAGAGCCACTGTGTTCCATTACACAGATTAAGCATGAAAATATTAGCTTTTATTATCATATTTACATAGAGAAAGGATTTGGAACCAAATTTAAGGAACTGTATTTTCTTCATGTTGTTGAATAGTTTGACATTGCCTTTGGTTCACTCCCAAGGAGCCCTGGTGGTATATAGTGAGTTAAGCCCAGTCAGTGGTTCAAACTCACCAGATGCTTCACAGGAGAAAATTGAGGCAGTCTGCTTCTGTGAAAATTTATAGTCTCTGAATCCCTAAAGAGTATTTCTAATCTGTCAGTATGAGTCAGAAACAACTTGATGGCAGCAAATTTGTCTTGGTTTGGTCTCCTCCCATTGACCCCTGACTAACAGCTACTTCAGGCCACTAAAGCAAGCAGGTGATATTCATAATCTTGTCTATGGAACCAGTATCAGTCAACTAAAGGAGACCTGTGTGTGTCAGAGTAAAACTATGCTCCATAGGGTTTTCAATGGTTATTTTTTTGGAAGCAGATCACCAGACATTTCTTCGGAGGTACCGCTGCCACTTGAACTACCAACCTTTCAGTTATAGCTGAGCACATTGTTTGTACCACCTAGGACTTCTGTCCATGGTACCCACCCCCAACTAGAATAGAGGGCACGCATGCCATGAACCCAAATGTCATAGAAGGCAGTTTAGGCTGGATGCTGGATCAAGCTTTAATTTACCTAGGCTTGAAGGGATCAGGAATGCCTCATAGGGGAGGTTGGGGGGGCAGGAGAAGACAGAGCCTGGCTAGACCAAAGAAACTAATGGGACTGATGTTTTATCTGGGTAGGCCACATTAGAATGGAGTTTTAAAGAAAGAGTGGTGTGAATAAGGAAAGAGGAGACATATGCCACGCCATCTTCACATGTCCCTAACCCAATGCCCTCCCTCGCCTTACCTTGCAGATGCCCCTCGAGGCGTGGAGATCCTCCTCAGCCCCTCAGGGCAAAACATCCTCCCAGGCAACCTGGTCACACTCACTTGCCTGGTGAATAGCAGCTACCCAGAGATCAAGTCTGTGCAGTGGGTCAAGGATGGGTCCCCCCTCGAAGCTAAAGATCGTGTGTTACAGTTGCCCAAGGCAACCTGGGCAGATGCTGGCATCTACACCTGCCAAGTTGAAAATGGAGTAGGTTCTGCCACGTCGACTCCTGTCAGCCTCCATGTCTTCAGTGAGTTCTGAATGAGACTGGGTCTGGGCCCCAAAGCAGGGAAGGGTTCAGGCTGCTGGGGCCGAGAGGAGCCAGGCCAGGTCAGAGCCAGAAGCTGGCAAAACTCAGGGCCTCAGGGGGCGTAGGTGTCGAGAAATGAGTTGTGCACTGTCTACACCCTCCCTAAGCAAGTGAAGGCCCCTGAGGGAACAAAGAGGACCCCGTTCTGCAGACAGAGCCATGTCTTACTGTGATACAGATGACAGTATGTCTCTGGGAGGGTGGTATGTTGGGAGGGTCCTGGGGACACAGGTACAGAGGGGGGTAATGTAGACTGTACAGATTCAAGCCCACTAGGTACCCTCCCACAGTACACCCCTGCTGTTCCCACAGTGGCTGAGGTCCAGGTGAGCCCAACTGGTCCCTTCCAAGAAAACCAGACCGTGACGCTGACCTGCAACACGCCCAGCGGGCCGCTCAGTGAGATTCGGTACAGCTGGTACAAGAACCAGCTTCTGTTGGAGGATGCGCACGCCCACACCCTCCAGCTGCACCCAGTCACTAGAGCTGACACCGGCTTCTACTTCTGCGAGGTGCAGAACGCCCAGGGCAGTGAACGCTCAAGTCCTGTTAGCGTGGTAGTCAACCGTAAGTGATCAGGGTAGCATGGTGCTGAGCACTGCCAGTGTTCAGGGAAAGACAGAGGCTGGGGTCCTGGGCACAGGAGCTACAAAGTCACTTCATCTGGACACTGTGTTGCCCAATGGCCTTGAGCTCATTTCCCAGTTCTGCACATCTGCACAAGCCTTTCGCTGTCCTGGGCCTCAGTTTCCTCCCACTTTTTTTGTTGTTGTTGGATAATTTAAATTTTGAAATAATTTCAAACTTACAAAAAGTTGCAAGAATAATACAAAGAATGATACCTTTCATCCCCATAACACATTTGTTAATATTTTGTCATATTTGCTTTCTTCTTATCTTTTAATTCTGCCTTTTCACTAACTTTTTGAAGCTCCCTCATATATGTACATACAATACACCATACTTTCTTTACTTAAACACACACATATACATAGTGTTCATTGTTGTTAACTGACATGGAGTTTCCTCTGATTCAGTGATCCCATGTATAACAGAAGGAACCCCTTAACCAGTCTTGAACATTTCATAACATGATTTTGTACATTTCATGTATGTTTGAGTTCATTCTGTGGTTACTGTGTAATGCCTTCAAATATAGGGGGCTTTCCAGCACTATATCAGATCATATTATATTGTGATCCATAAGGTTTTCATTGGCTATTTCAGAAGTAGATCACCAGATCTTTCTTCCTATCTCAGTCTGGAAACTCTACTAAAACCTGCTTACCATGGGTGACCCAGCTGGTTTTTGAAATACTGATGGTATAGATAGCATCATAGCACCATGCAAGCCACCACTGTATGGCAAATTGAGAAATGGATGGTACATATATATACATATATGTATTCTCTATTTATATATCTGTTTACCTGAACCATTTGAGAATAAATTGCAGATATGATAATCCCCTATGCCTAATTTCCTCAGCATATATTTCCTAATGTTATTCTTTTACATAGCCCAAATCAGGACATTAGACATTGTATTGTCTAATCTATAATTCATATTCAAATTTTCCCAAACTGTCTAATTATTTTTTCCTGGTCCAGGATCCCATCCAGAATCACACTTTGCATTCAGCAGTCATCTTTCTGTATTCTCCTTTACCTGTACCAGTCCCTTAGCCTTTCCTTGTCTTTCTTGGCAGTGACATTTGAAGAGTGCAGGGCAATAATTCAGCATTTGTTGGAATATATTAGGCAGAGACTATGCACTTGGCGATGCGCAGGCGAGATTCTGTGTCTACCTCAGGGCATCATATCAGTAAGCACGTGAGGCCGTTTTGTTCTGTTGTGGGTAGTGTTCACTTGGTCACCTGGTTACAATGCTCTGCTAGGCCTGCTTTGTAGTATTACCACAGCATTCAATTGGAAGAGAGTGGTTTACCCAGGGCAGGGATTGGTACTTAACAAGTGCTCAGGAACTGCTGGGGTTGCCTCTATCTCTCTGGACATTGTGGAACAAGGGGGGCTTAGTGATCATAGGTTAAAAAGGGGGATCCCATGTCTGAGGCCTGACTCTCATCTCCACACAGACCCACCCCTCATTCCGGACCTGACTGCTTTTCTCGAGACGCAGGGCAGGCTCACGGGCATCTTACACTGCTCTGTGGTCAGTGAGCCTCTGGCCACCCTGGTGCTGTCCCATGGAGACCTCATCCTGGCCTCCACCACCGGGAAAGGAGACTACAGCCCACGTTTCAGTGTCTCTTCTACTCCCAACTCCCTGCGCCTGGAGATTCGAGAGCTGGAGCCCACTGACAGTGGAGAATATATGTGCTCAGCCACCAACTCACTTGGAAAAGCATCCTCCAAGCTGGACTTCCATGCCAATGGTAAGAGGGTACTCGAGGGCTGGCTGAGGGAGACTGAGGAGGGGCCTGCACTGGCCTCTTCCTTCTAGGAGTCCAGAGGGTTCAATGGAGGGACTGAGCCAGCTGGTAAAAGTCACATCAAAGGCTTGAGCTGTACAGTCGTCCCAACCTCAGAGGTTCCTGGATGTCAAGGCAAAAAGGGAAACAAAACAGGCTGCATTATTACTTTTGTGCATTCTGAATTGGGAGAGTCCTTCATGTGCATTCCTTTATTTTTTATTGATTTAGTTTTGTGGGCAGGTTCTGTGCCAGGAATCAAATGTGGGAGGCAAAATGGTACATGTGCTGCTCTTCCCTCTTTCCAAAGCCATGGTGGACACAGCTAGTCCATCAAGGCAGGGTTTTCTTTTTAAATTGTAATAAAATATATAGTTATTGTTATCAGGTGCTATTGAGTTGATTCTGCCTCATAGCAACACCATGTACACTGGAACAAAATGCCGCCTGGACAAGTAGATGTAACATGAATTTGGCATTTAAAAACTTTAAACTGTACAATTCAGTGGCATTAATTACATTCATAATGTTATGCAACCATCACCACTATTGGTTTCTACAAAATTTTTATTCCCCCAAACAGAAATTCTGTATTCACTTCCCTCTTCCCTCAACCTGTTCAGTTCTAATCTACTCTTTGCCTATGCATTTGCCTATTCTAGATATTTCATATAAGTGAGATCCTACAAAATACGTTCTTTTATGTGTCTTCTTTCACTCAGCATAATGTTTCACAGGTTTATCCTTTTTTTTTTTTTTAGAGTTTTTATTATGAATTGAGTGATAGCTTAGTTTACATGGGAGAACATCAGTTTTACACTCATCATTTCATTGCAATGATTACAATCTCCTCTGTGCATCATCCTTCAACAGCATTTTCTTTTATTCCCTCTAGTTTTTGTTTTTTGTTTTTTTGGCTGAAGGGGATATACACAAAAACACTCAGGAATATATAATCATTTTAACAACCATAGGGCACCTCCTGGACACCGGCTCTCAGTCCCTCTCTTTCCAGGAGTCCTTAGCTTCTCCCTCTCTCCATGTCCTCATCTCTACCCCATCTCTGGTGTCGTTGCTTCTCTGGATAGGGTCCCACATTCTGTTTGAGCTCTTCCTTCATGGTCCTAGGATACTCAATTCCTGGACTGTAAGACTAACTACTCCCCTCTTTTTGTTACAAAACTTCTACACAGGTTTATCCTTGTTGCATCAGACTTCATTTCTCTGTATGGCTGAAAAATATTCCATTTTTGTTTATCTGTTCAACTGTTGATGGACACTTAGGTGGTTTCCACCTTTTGACTATTGTGAATAATACTGCAATGGTGTGTTGAGTATCTGTTTGAGTCCCTGCTTTCAATTATTTTGGGTATGTACTACTCAGGAGTGGAATTGCTGAGTCATATGGTAGTTTATATGGATTCCTGGTGTGGTGGTGTAGGATCAGCACTACACTGCAAACACAAGGTTGGCAGTTCAAACCCACCAGCTGCTCTTTGGAAACCCTATACAGGGTCGCTATAGACAGAACCGACTTGGTGGCATTTAACAACAACATGATAGTTCTAATAACAAAAGAGCCCTGGTGGCACTGTAGGATAAGCACTGGACTGCTAACCAAAAGGCTGGCATTTCAAACCCCTCAACCTATCTGCAAAAGAAATATGAGGTTTTAGTTCTCACAAAGATTTACAGTTTTGTTGTTGTTGTTGTTAGATGCCATTGAATCATTACTGACTCATAGCGACCTTATGCACAACAGAATGAAACACTGCCCGATCCTGGGCCAACCTCACTATTTTTGCCACGCTTGAGTCCATTGATGCTGCCACTTTGCCAGTCCATCTCGCTGGGGGTTTTCCTCTTTTTCTCTGACTCTCCAACTTATCAAACATGATATCCTTCTCCAGCAACTGGTCCCTCCTGACAATATGTCTGAAGTATGAGAGACAAAGTTTGGCCATCCTGGCCTGCAAGGAGCACTCTGGCTATACTTCTTCCAACACAGATCTATTGGTTCTTTTGGCAGCCCATAACACTTTCAAGATTCTCCTCCAATACCATAACTCAAAAGCATCAGTTCTTCTGTGGTCTTCCTTATTCACTTCATATGCATATGAGGTTATTGAAAATACCATGGCTTGGGTCAGGTGCACCTTAGTCCTCAAGCTGATATCTTTGTTCTTCAACACTTAAAAAAGGTCTTGTGCATTAGATTTGAGAACCCTATAAAGGGTCACTATGACTTGGAACTGACTTGATGAGAATAAATTCTCTGTTTAACTTTCTGAGGAACCACCAAACTGTTCTCCATAATAGCAGTACTATTTTACAACCCCATCAGCAATGGATTAAGCTGCTAATTTCTCCATGTTCTCAAGGCAGGTTTTTGATTTAAGCATGGGATCTGGTTCAGAATCCTCAACCATGCTGCCGTCAGATCTGAACTAGGATTCAAGACTGAGCCCTCCTGATCTACTAGAGAGACACAGAGCTGACATAGTCATGTGGGGAGAGGAGAACCTGGGGGGCTTCCTGCAGCTGGTAGCAGGGCTCCACAGACACTCACTGCCTCTCTTCCTCTCCCCGCAGCTGCCCGCCTCCTCATCAGCCCTGCCGCAGAAGTGGTGGAAGGGCAGGCAGTGACGCTGACCTGTCGCAGTGGCCTGAGCCCCATGCCTGACACCCGCTTCTTCTGGTATCGGAATGGAGTCCTGCTTCATGAAGGGCCCAGCAGCAGCCTCGTCCTCCCCGCGGCCTCCAGCACAGATGACGCTGGTTCATATCATTGTCGGGCCCAGGATGGCCACAGCTCCAGCGGCCCTTCCTCACCTGCCGTCCTCACGGTGCTCTGTGAGCAACCTGTCTACCTTTCACTGTCCACCCTGGGGAGGATCAGGCCCCTGGGGCCAAACAACCACCTCCACCTCTTCCAGGCCCTCCTGACCTTGGTCTAGACCAAGAGGGTAGCCACAGGTCTGAGCACCAAGTATTTTCCCACTTCTCTACCTAGGGCTGAAGTTTGGAGAGCAAGCTGAGTGAGGCTTCCTCTATCTCCCTACAGCTCATCCTCCAATCCCAGTCCCTTTTGGAGCTGCTTCTAGTCTCTAACCCACTGTGGGTACCATATCCAAGCTTTATCCTCTTAGAACACAAACTCCTATTAAGTGTACATGCCTCATAGGCTACATCCTCTTGCAGGCTCCCACAAGTACGAAGGCAGAACACTGCCTCCTGTCAAGGGTGGGTATTCCATGGTAGCCTATTGTTGAGGAGCACTTCAACCAGAAAGCCATCCCTGATATCTGCAGAGTGATGTCACAGACTACCAGAGTGGGATCACGTGGGGGCCCTGACTATTGGCTCTCTTTTGATCATCCATCTCTAGAAAGATGGCATGCCAAGCATTGTCTGAGTATGAGGGGAGCTAGCTTGGAGATCAGAGATGAGGGGCAGGAAAGGTCTTAGAGGAATGTTCCATGGTAGGGGTGGGGAGCAAGGTGAGAGCAGAGAGCAAGACTCAGGAATTGTGTGAGCACCTGGCTCACTAGCAGGTGGTGCTCCTGCCAGGCGACTGCTAGTCCATACAGTGACGGTGTTCCAATCAGAAAACGGTGCTCCTTCCTCTGGGAAGACTCAGCCTCATGCCTAGCTTAGCATGAGGAACATGGGCTGAGTTCCACTTGTCTTTGTCTGACTGCTCTTGAACAGGGCACATGCTTTAGGCCAATGTGCCCTTGGAGCCTAGAAGACCTGGATGGACCTAAGGTGGGGGATGAGACCCTGAGAGTGGCGTGGGATGATCATCCATGCTCTTCCTTCCTACAGATGCCCCACGCCAGCCCATGCTTACCACCCGACTCGACCCAAATGCTGCTGGAACTGGGGCTGGACGTCGGGCTCTCCTCTTGTGCCGTGTGGATAGCGACCCTCCAGCCCAGCTTCAGCTGCTCCACGGGGACCGCTTTGTGGCCTCTTCCCTGCCATCGTGTGGGGGCTGTTCACCGAGCATCAAAGTCACTAGAGGCCCCAACTTGCTGCGTGTGGAGATTCAGAACCCGATGCTGGAGGATGAGGGCGAGTACCAGTGTGAGGCCAGCAATGCCATGGGCAATGCCTCAGCCTCAGCCACCTTGGATGCCCAGGGTGAGTCAGTCAGAAGAGGCTGTCAGGGTGTCGGTGGTCCTGAATCTGTTCCTCTGCAGGCCCCACTCCACGAAGGGCTGGATGGGTAGAAAACATTTCTGTTCAGCTGTGGGAGGAGGGAAAGCTGTCCACAGTGATGAGTGGAAGTCCCCAGAGCCTTGCTCCCTCCCTACACACTGAGGGAGGCCAAAACTGCTCAGACCTGGGGTTCTGTGAGCTCCATGGGGCCACCTTGTCTTCTTTTCCCTTTACTGACCCCCTCTTTGATCAGGTTCCCACACTCCCCAGGACCCACTCCACAGAGGCTCCCTGGTATCACACAGGGGTTTTGGCCACCTGAGGGTCACACTGCATTTTGGACTGGCCTCCCCCCTCTTACCGGGTACCTCCAACAGTCTCCTCACACATAGGGTCTGGGCAGGCTGAGAGGCTGGGTCACTGGGCCTTGACTTTGCCTCAGTGGAGTCTGTGGTTTTGCTTTCCAGCCACTGTTCTGGTCATCACACCATCGAACACGCTACGGGAGGGCACAGCTGCCAACCTGACCTGTAATGTGAGCCGTGAAACTGCTGGCAGCCCTGCCAACTTCTCCTGGTTCCGGGATGGGGCGCTGTGGACCCAGGGACCCCTGGAAACTGTAACTCTGCTGCCCGTGGCCCGGACCGATTCTGCTCTCTATGCTTGCCACATCCTCACCACACCTGAGGCCCGGCTCTCTGCCCCTGTGGCCCTGAATGTGCAGTGTGGGTGATGGGCAAGGGCAGAGTTGGGGACTAGGAAGGCTGTAGGAGTGGGTTCAGGCACAGGAGCGGGGCTGGGTTGGGATAAGGGTGAACTGTGTGTATGTGGAGTCAGGGAGTAGAACACTGTGTGGTGTTTGGGTCATGGAGAATGGTTTGGGGTAGCCTGAATTCTCCTTGTCCCTGCAGATCCTCCAGATCCTCCAAAACTGTCGGCTCTCCTGGACGTGGGTCAGGGCCATGTGGCTGTGTTCATCTGCACAGTCGACAGCCACCCCTCTGCCCAGCTGGCCCTGTTTCATGGGGAGCGACTCCTGGTCACTAGCCCAGGGCCTCAACTCCCACCCTATGGCAGGCTCCATGTCAAGTCCACAACCAACTCCCTGCAGCTGGAAGTCCGAGAACTGGGCCTTGGGGACTCTGGCAGCTACCATTGCAAAGCCACAAATGTTTTTGGATCAACCAACACCTCACTCTTCTTCCAGGTTCGAGGTGAGTGCCAGTCCTCTGAAGGTGTGACAGCCCCTAGTGGCATGAGAGTCACTGGCCAAGCTTTGAGTTGAGTGGTATGGATTTTGTGCAGAAATATGTGTACTTTTCAACCCTGGCCACAGGACAGTGTCTCTAGTTAGGGGTTTTCACCCATAATAACTGCAGCAGCCACTAGGAGGCAGTGGCAATTTCACCAGGTGGCTTGATTAATTTCTGCTAGATAACTTCTTTTTGTAATAATATAATTTTGTTATATAATGCAATTTACAAACAAACCCACATATATCTAGATATACATGTGCACACGTGTGTATATGTATAGATATAGATATATATAATTTCCTTCTTTAAAAATCTTCCCTAAGCAAATCAGCTCGAAACAATGAAAGACAATACTTACAAAGCCAAAATCCAAGAGAAATGCACACTTGCTGTCCTACGATGACAAACAGCTTCAAATGCAGCTCTTGTGTGGACAGACATATAATTCCAGACTGGGATGGTACAGCAGAGAGCCCTCACCTACTCTTGGTTTCTTCCTGCAGGAGCCTGGGTTCAGGTATCACCATCGCCTGAACTCCAGGAGGGCCAGGAGGTAGTTCTGAGATGCCAGGCACCCTCAGGGGTCCCAGATGGAACCTCATACCGCTGGTATCGGAATGGTCAACTCCTTCAAGAGCCTACCTCAGCTACACTCCACATTGCAGCCATTGCTTCAAGCCAAGCTGGAGCCTACCACTGCCAAGCTCAGGCCCCAGGCTCAGCCATCACGAGTCTGGCCACCCCCGTCAACCTCCATGTGTCCTGTAAGAACTTTCATCCTGTCCACAT
This sequence comes from Chrysochloris asiatica, assembly GCF_000296735.1. NCBI lineage: Eukaryota > Metazoa > Chordata > Mammalia > Afrosoricida > Chrysochloridae > Chrysochloris > Chrysochloris asiatica. Next base: position 139,865 of record NW_006408822.1, read on the forward strand.
AGGGGTGGGGATGCCCCTGGTCTGAGGCTCTGCCTCAATGAGGCAGCCTTGAATGAGGGACCACCTGGCTGAGCCCTGACTGCTCCCTCCCCTGTGTAGATGCGCCCCGCCAGGCCACGCTCATTACCCTAATGGACACAGGCCCTGAGCGACTGGGCCTTCTTGTGTGCCGTGTGGATAGTGACCCTCCAGCCCAGCTGCAGCTGCTCCACGGGGACCACCTCGTGGCCTCTACCGCAAAGGGGTTGGCAGAGCCTGCAGGTAGTTCTTCCCAGATGCAGCTGACGGTGGCCCCCAATGTCTTGCGCCTGGAGATCCATGGTGCGATGCTGGAGGATGAGGGCACCTACACCTGTGAGGCCACCAATGCCCTGGGCCGGGCTATGGCTACAACCAACTTTGATGCCCAGGGTCAGTATGCGGGTGAGAGTGTGTGTGAGGGTGACTCTTTCAAGAGAGGAGAGGAGGTGGGAGATGGTGCCAGAGACTGGGGTACAGGCAGGAGGGCAGAACATAAAGACAGTCTCCATTCCTCACTCCATACCTCCTCAAGGCAGCAGTTGTTATATGAGACTTATATGTTATGTGAGACTAATGTCTCATGGAAGAACCCTTTTTTTTTTACCTATTATTGTGACTTGAGTGAAGATTTACAGAGCAGATCATCAGTTTTATAATCAATGATTCATTCATTTTGCTTCATTACAATGACTGCAATCCCCTCCATGTGCCATCAGTTACCAGCATTTACTTCTATTCAGTTCTATTCACTCCTTGTGTCTCCTGCTGCCTTTGCTTCCCTCTGCTAACTTTCTTCTTGTTGTATATTGCCCACCCTGTCACTCATGTTAACATGTGTCTGCCCTCTAGTCCATGAATAATTTCTCTCCTCCTCCCAACCCAGTAACCATCATAGAATGTTTCTTCTATCAAGAAAACCTTTTCCTAACTTTTCACCACAGTGGTCTCATACAATATTTTTACTATTGTGATTGTCTAGTTTCACTCAGCATAATGTTCTCCAGGTTCATGGAAGAGCCTTTTAAAAAAACAAAACAGAATTCTACACATCTACCCAGTCGGTGGTGTGGCGCTGTGGGTTAATGAGCTGGACTCCAAAGCTGGTTTGAACTGCAAGGTTGGCAGTTCAAGCTCACTAGTCCCTCCTCAGAAACCATATACAGGGTCAGTATGGGACAGAACTGACTCAACAGCACTTAACAACAACAATAACCCAGTCCACAAAATTTGTCAGAGAAGGGGTTCTCCAGGGGAAAGAGGGCAGGGTGGTCTGTGTATAACCTCAACCAGGCAGAGGACCCTCCACCAGGACCAAGCACTCCAGGCTTCTAGAGCTCCTCTAGATAGTTCCTGAGAGATGATGATGACCTCGGAGCCCCATTTGTAGTTAGTCCCCTAAGGGCCACAGAGGCTGACTCAGCAGTAGGAGCTGCTCTTACTTATGTGGACAGGTGGCTGTTTTGCACGGTCCAGGGTCTTGATGGGTGTCCCCATGCCCTCCCTCTATCTCCAGCTGTGACTGTGCAGGTGTGGCCCAAGGCCACGGTGTATGAGGGGCAGCTGGTGAACCTGACCTGCCTGGTGTGGACCCACCTAACTCCGCTCAACTACACGTGGTACCAGGATGGACAACAGCGACCGGGTGCCCGTTCCATCCTCCTGCCCAATGTCACTGTCACGGATGCTGCCTCCTACCGCTGTGGCGTGGAGACCCCTGGCCAAGCACCCTGCTTTTCCAGACCTGTCTCCCTGGACATCCTCTGTGAGTTTGTTGAATGCAGTGTGGGATAACGGGGAATGGCTTGGTATCCTGACAGGCTGTCCTCAACAGCACACAGGAATCAGGTATGGCCAGAGCCCTACAGCTGCCCAGTCAAGAGAGCACTGGACAAGGAGCAGGAGAGTTGGTGGCCAATAGGGATATATTCTTTCTGGGCAAAGGAGCAGTGCCCCAGACTGGACAACTGGGGGACCTTGAGATGGTAGCCGGGGCCCTGCTGAGTTTGAATGCCCCCTTCTCTTCCTCTTATGCCCCTACAGATGCACCCCGTGCCCTGCATCTGACCTACCTCCTGGAGAGCCGGGGTGGGCGGTTAGTCCTGCTCCTGTGCACCGTGGACAGTCGTCCCCCTGCTCAGCTGGCCCTTAGCCATGCTGGCAACCTCCTAGCGGTCTCCACCAAAGATTCTCTCCCCAACACCTTGCGCCTGGAACTGTGGGAGCCCCGGCCCAGTGATGAGGGTCTTTACAGCTGCTACGCCCATAGTCCTCTGGGCCAGGCCAACATGACCCTGGAGCTGCATCTGGAGGGTGAGGCTGGATCCAGGGCAAGTCTGCCAGGTGGGGACCAGCTGGGCTTGACTGACTCTGGTCTCCTTGGTAACAGGAGTGCAGGTGACCTTGGCTCCATCAGCTGCTGTGCCTGAGGGGACCCCTGTGATGGTGACCTGTGAAGACCCTGCTGCCCAACCACCCACCCTCTATGCCTGGTATCACAATGGCCATTGGCTACAGGAAGGGTCAGCTGCTTCCCTCTCATTTCCGGTGACTACACGGACTCACGCAGGCGCCTACTCCTGTCAGGCCCAGGATGCTCAGGGCACACGCAGTTCCCGGCCTGCTGCCCTACAAGTCCTCTGTGAGCTGGGGTGTCCTGGGTAGAGGGGGGAGCACAGGAGCGCAGTGGACATGGGAATAGGCACCCAGGGGGTAACAGGACATAGGTGATGAGGAAAGGCCCGGGCCTTGGGTGGAATGGGGAAGGCTGCTCAGATGAACCTGCTCACAGCATTCCTGAGAAGATGTCACTTCTAGGAGGCTGCAGGCATGTGGGCTGTGTACAGTCCAAAGGTGTCAAGGAAGGCCCTCAACTGTACCCTCCCCTCCCCCAGATGCCCCCCACGATGCCGTCCTATCCTTCTTCCGGGACTCACGGACCAGACCTGCAACCATAGTGCAGTGCACTGTGGACAGCGAGCCGCCAGCCGAGCTGACCCTGTCCTTTGATGGTCAGGTTCTGGCCACCAGCCAGGGGGCCCATGGCTCGGCATTGGGGACAGGTTCTGTCCAGGTGGCCCGCAATTCCCTCCGGTTTCAGGTGCACAAAGTGTCGGCAGGGGACAAGGATACCTATGTCTGTACAGCCCGAAACTCTCTGGGCTCAGTCAGCACCAGTGGGCAGCTACAGGCCGAAGGTGAGTGGGTGGGAGCAGGGCCCAGGCACATGACCTCAACGTGTGACCCCACATGGGCTCACATGCTGTGGGGTTGAAGTTCACAGGAGGGCTGGGGCTCCCACCAAGGAGATAAGATAGAGCCCTGCCTCCAGATGCCTAATCTGAGGAAGGAGGCCCAGCCCCTGCTCCAGGGACTGCCTAGGCGACAGGAGAAAACACAGCTTCGCCTGTAAAGCAGTACATGCAGCTGTGACAGAGCCCTACCCTGGGGAAGCCTGGGGGTGGGGGGAAGTGGAAAGAGACAGCCCACCCTCAGGGAGCCCTGTCTGAGGAAGAAGGCATAGCCCCTCATCCATCAGAAAGCCTGGCATGATGAAGAGGGCACAGCTTTGCCTTGGGGCCTCCAGTTCAAGGGTGAGAGCCAGCCCTGTTCTCAGGGGAGATATAGTCCCACCTTGGAAGACCAAGGTCCTAGTCCAATTCAGACCTTTCCACAAGGCCTCTCTCAAACCCAGATTGACCCAGAGGTGTGCAGACCCCAGCTACCTTCCATCTCCTCTGCAGGTGTGCATGTGGTGGCAGAGCCAGGCCTGGATTTACCTGAGGGCACTGCGATGAACCTCAGCTGCTGCCTCCCAGATGGCCACGGGCCCTTGGGCAACACGACCTTCACTTGGTACTGGAATGGCCGGCACCTACATACCATGCCTGTGCCCACACTCTCCTTCCCCTTTGTGGCTCGTGCCCAGGCTGGGATGTACCAGTGTAAGGCCGAGCTACCTTCTGGAGCTGCCACTTCCACTCCAGTCATGCTCCATGTGCTCTGTGAGTGTGAACCTCTGCCTCAGTCTCCCCACCCCGTATATACTCACCTCAGATCCTCCTCCTCAGTCTGCAAAGAACAGGGAACTTTACAGCTACACAGGCCTAGGCTAGATCCTGGCTCTTCCACTGACTGGTGTGTGATCTTGTGCACTCGTGCCTCAGTTTCCTCATCTGTAAAAATGGGGAATATATCAGTTTGATCATCTTGTGAGGCATATAGAAGAAAAAGCACTCAGAATGCCTGGAACACAATAGGCCCTACCCAGTCTTCATCCTCTACTCCCTTCTTGACCAGGGTCCCATACCATTTTGGTCAGCTCTTGCTATATAACAAACCACCTCAAAACCCAGTGCTTAAAGCAACAACCACTTTATTTGCTCATATTCTGTGGGTGAGGAATCAGGGTGGGCTTCTCTGAGCAGTTCTGCTGGTCTCACCTCATATGAATGCAGTTAGGTCGTCTAAGGTGGCCTCACCCTAATTGCTGCTGGTTGGGGCTGCCTGTTGGTTTGGTGCTCCAGCAGGCAAGCCTGGGCTTACCATATGGTTGTGTTCCAAGAAGGGGACTCTTGGGGTCTAATCCCTAAGTCACTCAACACTTCTTCTATTGATCAAAGCAAGTCACAGCCTCAAGTGGTGGGGAAATCAGCTTCTCCCCTTAATGGGAATTGCAGCTAAGCCACTTAGCATGCAGGGAGGGGAGACAGTTGTGATTTTTATTGCAGTCACTACTCTCCCTTCCCTCCCACAGACCCTCCTGAGACACCTACCTTGACAATCTTTATAGAGCCCGAGAGTGGCCTCTGGGGCATCCTGGACTGCCGAGTGGACAGTGAGCCACGTGCTAGCCTGACTCTCCACCTCGGCAGTCGGTTGGTGGCATCTAGTCAGGCCTGGGGCATGCCTGCAGAGTCACACATCCATGTCTCAGCCTCCACCAATGCCCTGAGGGTGGACATCCAGGAGCTGAAGGCCAGCGACCAGGGGCAATATGTGTGCTCTGCCTCCAACGCCCTGGGCTCTGCCTCGGCCTCTACCTACTTCGGGACTAGAGGTGAGGTGGTGGCCACTGTGCATAAAGGCCTAGCTTGTATGTTCAAAGGCTTGCCTCTGCGTCTTTCCCAAACCCCTTCTGCTGCTATATAACTTATCTGTCTAGATAGACGGCTTACTTGGAGATCCCCTGTGCAGGGGGCTTTATCAATGATGTGAGAGTTAGAATAGAAGGTTTCATGGCATGGGAGGCATAGGAGAGGGCACTGGAGGCCTAGATTCATGGTTGACCCTTAACTCCACCCTGCATTCCAGCCCTGCACCGCCTCCATCTGTTCCAGCAGCTCCTTTGGGTCCTGGGAGCACTGGCAGGCATCCTGTTCCTGTTGTTGGGCCTTGGGGCCTTGTACGCCTGGAGGTGGGTGTGGAGCTGGGGAGATGGATGGTTCCTGCCTTTCCCCCCAACATGCACCCCAGGTCCTTTAGAAGATCCTCCCTCCTTCCAAATTCATAGGCTCCATAACTTCCCCTCCAAATTTGGTAATACCATCTAGAATTGTCCCTAAATCCATCTTGCTGTAGTTTTCCTCTTCCCTTGATCAAGTCTGTACTGAAAAAGGGCTGGGGAGGAAGAAAGATAAGGTACCCCCCCCCTTCCTGTAGCTCTGGGCACAGCAAGCAGTCTGGGTCAGGCCTGTTGGGAAAGAAGGAGTGGGGAGGGAGGCCGGCAAGGAAGGGGAGAGGCTCACTGAGTCCACTCTTACCCTCCGCAGAAAGAGGCTCTTTCACAAGCAGAGCTTGGGTCAGAATTTGGTGGAGATGGCTTTCCAGAAGGAGACTGCACAGGTATACATTCAACAGACATATGCACACACAGGCAAATACCTGGGTAGCTCACAGCGGTGATGGTGGGATGGTGGCTGGGGTTGGGGGAGGCTAGGAAGAGAGTGTAGGAGCCAGGTCCCCTGAAGAGCCATAATCTGATTCTGGGGGATGGGGGGGGGGCGGATAGTAGATGAGCGTTTGCTGGGTGGCTGAATGGCTGTCCTGGGTCGGCTTCCTGGACTTAGCTGCAGCACCTACACTTCCAAGACACATTTTCTGATTCCTCTGGTAGCGTAGTGGTTACGAATCGAGCTGCGAACCTTAAGGTCAGCGGTATGAAACTACCAGCTGCTCCGCGGGAGAAAGATGAGGCTTTCTACTCCCGTAAAGATTTACACCCTCGGAAACCTTATACAGGGTCGCTATGGGTCGGAAACGACTCGATGGCACATAACAACAACCACCTATTTTTAAAATTTCTTTCCCCACTTCTGATCCTGCTAATCACCTGGGCTGGGGGACATGCCCCTTTCTGGAGATAGTCCATTGGGTCTAGCTATCCCCACTTTCACCCATCCCCCTGGGCTGTGCCCTAAAGTTGGCAGCACTGGAGGGCTGCCCTTGTCCAGAATGAAGGGTCAGGTGAGGACTGCACCCAGGGTCCTCCTGTGACTGGGGTTTTCTCTGTGGAAAGCTCATTGATCCTGACTCGACCACATTTGAGATGAACTGTGCTCCGATCCTAAACTGACCAGTGGTGCTGACGGCCTCAGGAGAAGGACATTGGAACCTGTGGTGACATGGGTGCTGTGAACCAGGCTGTGTTCTGCTGCACCTGTGTCAGTGGAAACAGCTCTAGGACATCTGATTCCCTATGATTTGGCTCCAAGCCTCTTGCCCTCAAGAAATGATGGGTGATGAGAGGTGGGATGAACCCCAATCTATCCAGGAAGGTGTTCCCTGGATATGACCCTGGGAACTCAGAATAGAAATGAATTAATTGTGTTGTCCATGTCTCTCTCTTACTCTTTTCTCTTCATTCCATTTCTCCTCCAAGCTCAGCAGGACTTTTTGCACTCTCTGCATCCTCAGAGGTTGACCGATGGACTCTGTACTAGAATATGTTAGTCTGCTCTCATAAGAGCTCCAGTACAGTGACTTCAACATGAAATCATTTTATTTTTCTCTTCCATACTAGTTTGGGTGTGTTATTGTGGTTCAAAGTGTCAGGGCTCAGGATCCTTCTATGTTATATTTTCCTCTATCCCTAAAGTGTTGCTTTTGATTATGGAGTTTCATCATGACCCTACAGTGTCCATTTTCCCACCAGCAAGATGAAAGAAGAGTGGAAGTAAAATATACACCTGCCCTTTGTAGGCACAACCCAGAAGCCGCATATCAGTTCTACTTACTTCCTATTGGCTGGATATGAGTCACATGGCCATTCCAAGCTTCAAGGGAAGGCGGGAAATACAGTCTTTAGTCTTAGTTCAGAATTGTGGTTATTGTTGTTGTTGTTAAGTGCCATCAAGTCGATTCCGACCCATAGTGACCCTGTATAGGGTTTCCGAGGAGCAGCTGGTGAGCTTGAACTGCCAACCTTGCAGTTCAAACGGCTTTACAGTCTGGTGTATTAACCCACAACGCCACGGAAAATCTATTTCTAAAGGAATCTCAATTTGTAGGATTGCCTTTGGGATTGACATTGTGCCCATGTGCTACCCACTACCCTACTCCACCTCAGCCATTTTGGTCCTTCATGAGCTTCTGTACAAGGTAGTCCTGTTCATACAATAAGACAGAGTGAGTGAGCAAGGAGTGCTGGTGGCTCAGTGCTTAAGTACTCAGCTGATAACTGAAAGGTTGGTGATTCCAACCTACCAGCTGCTCCGAAGGAGAAAGAAGTGTCCATCTATTTCTCAGCCTAAGATCACAGCCTAAGAAACCCACTGGGATTGCTGAGTTTGCATCCACTTTACAGCAATGAATTTGGGAAGGAGAGGCCATACCAGGCAGGAGGTTGCCTGCTTAGGAGACCTGGGTTCAGCTCCCAGCCAGTGCCCCTCATGAACACTACAGTGGGGGCTTGCGTGCTGCTCTGATGCTGGACAGCATTCAGCAAGCTTCCAGGCTAGGAAGAAAACCTGGTAATCTACTAAAAACCAGTCAATGAAAACCCTATGGCCCACAAACGATCCACAATAATCCACGAGGCATCGGGATGGCACAGGTCTGCACAGTGTTTCATTTCATTATGCATGGCATTGCCATGCATTTGGGGCTGACTTGAGAACACCTAACAACATTCCCACAGGCTAGGCCCTGCCTTATAGGCTATTTCAACCCTGTGTCTCTCATCAAGCAGTCTTGTTTCTGGTCCAGGAAAATTTCTCTCCATGACCAAGTGAGCTCCTGAACTTTTCCTAGAGACTGGAGGGCCAGGGGCTGTTAAAGGGAATAAGGACTAGCAAGAAAGAATAGTGCTTCCAAGAAATGAGGGATACAGAAGAGCCAGTCCTCAGGTGGGCTAGTGAATGCCTATCATAGACTGGGGGTAATGGTGGGAGCAACAATGAGCTGCTGCTCTGGGATTTGGGTTGAGAAACCTAGAGAACAGTAGGCAGTTGGTATAAGAGCTAATAGACTGGGAAGAGGTTGGAGACCAGATGAACTTCAAGTAGTCAAGCTTGGGCCCTTCCTTGTTCCAGGCTCTATTTCTTTTCATGTCTGATGTCTGAATTCTTTCTGGAAGCCTCCCCAGCATGTCCTTCCAATAAAGTTCCATCCTGTCACAAACCTTGAGTGAGCCTCTTTCTTGTCACCCAAACTATTGCTCTGGAACATAGAGGATGGAAATGTTGGTAAGGTGTCTTCAGGAGGTAGCCAGCACTAAAAATTATATGACATTTTCCACAAACCGTCTTTCCCTCAGTGAATGTGTGTTCCTTCCTCCTCCTCGAGGCTCTGAATGTGCCACCCTATTGCCCACAGTGACTGGCACAGTGCTTAGCATCCTGTGGGTGAACAATTAGTAAGCACTTGTTTATCTACATTGCAGTTGAGTGGGAGGGTAGAAAGTGCTAGCTAAATTCAGAAATGATATAAGAAGAGAGCAAGCCAAAAGCAGCTCCATGTTTGGAGGTATCTCAGGAAGAGAAGGTGAGTGGAGGCCCACAGGTGGCTGCTTGGGGTGGCTACTGGGGAAATCTGGGGACATTTGACTAAGGAGTCTTCACTTGATTCTGTATATCTCCAAGGGGACATAATGTCCACCTTCGATTCCAGTGTTCTCAGAGGGATTAATTGTATCTACCCCAGTGGTCCAAGCCACTCCAAAAGTTTTAAATAAACTTTAAAAAACATTTTATTGTGGTAAACTATGGTGTGGCACTGTGCGTCAATGTGCTGGACTACAAGGTCGGTTTGAACTTCAAGGTCAGCTGTTCAAGCTCATCAGCTACTCCCTGGAAACCCTACACAAGGTCGCTATGAGTCAGAACAACAACATATATAACAAAAATTTGCTGTTTCATCCATTTTTACATGTCCAATTCAGTGGCATTATGTTCACTATGTTGAACAGCCATCACCGCTATCTGTTCCCAAATTCTTTCATCACTCAGACAGAAACAAGTGTTCCTTAAAACATAATCCTCTTGGTCTTTTGGTGGGTAGTTGGCCCTATTGATCCTGAACTTCCCAACCCCCACTCAGAGTTAATTTCCCACCCTACCTCTACCCCACAACCCTCATCCCTATTACAATCCCAGATCCCAAGCCTGATCTACAAAAACCGGTCAATCACATGCAAAGGAGGGTGGTGGAATTGGACAGGATAGAAGGGTAGGGGCAGGGCCAGCCATGATGGTGGCCAGGGGAGGACAAAGCTAGGCGGGTGGGTGGTTTGGGGAGGGTAGAGTGACCCACACCTCTATCCAGGACAGGTTCTAGCCCTGGTGCTGGTGGTTGCTTTGTGGGGTGGTATGCAGCTGCCGCTGAGGCAGGCCTCCGCTGGCCTACAGAAAGTTCATGAACATACCTGAGTACTTGATATCTTTTGTCCTCAACCAGTGGGGCTCCCTTCTTTAGTACCTCACAGACTAACCCTATTTGTATCCATCTGTAACTCTTTGGCCATCATCTTCATGCTGATTGTTGGTAAAGGTAGATACTTGGAGACGATATGGTGGAAAACTGGCAGTTGCAGGCGTGATGCTCACCACAGCAGGAATTGCATTCAGCTTCATTAACTCAGTGAGCAAGACCCAGGGGCAACCTTCTATCCTTTGTGTGGGTAGAATCCACTCTCCAGCTCTGCTGCCTCCAGGAAGTCCCTGCCCTATGAGATGCAGACGTGAGCAGAAATACAGTACTTCCCTTCTCTGAACCTCAGCTTCCTCATCTTTCATCACTGCCTCATGAATCACAGTGTGAGAATAGAACAAAAACTCTGTAATTTACAGCTGCTGTTCAGCTGCTAGGCTTGATCACAAGACACTTCATACTCACCCTCAGCAGTTTCCTTCCTGCTGCCATCTCAGGCCAGCACTCAGCCCCTATTACTACAAGGAGGCTTCAAAAAGTTTGTGGAAAAATGAAAAGGTAATGGAATTTCCCCACAAGTTTTTTAAAGCCCCCTTGTTTGGCTTGATCTGGGCCATTGTAGCAGCAGGATGGGTGAACTGCAGTGCCCCCACAGTCTGGAGAGAGCACTGCAGTTTTGAATTTAAAACGGAAAGTGGAGGTCCCAGGGCCCAGACTAAGAGAGTCAGGTGAATAGATGGGATGGAACTGAGGGAAGGAGTGGTAGGTAGGTGAGATATTGGTTAGCTTTGCCTTTCCTACTAACAAGGTGGGCAGGATTCCTCAATTACCAGCTCCTCTTAAACAGTAAGATAACTGTGAACCTCAGCCCTTCCCAACTCCAGCTTAGCTCTGTGCCTAGATAGCGTTCAATGGATCCGTAGTAAACAGGTAAAAACAGAACTTTCAGTTGACGTGCAATATAATACAGAAAAATAAACACTGTTAATTGTACAGCTCAATGGCTTTTCAAAAAGTGAACACACCCATGTAACCAGCACTTAAATTGTGAAGCAGATCACTACCAGTACTCTAGAGATCCCCCCTCACATCCTATCCTAGCTGCAACCTCCAGAGAGAAACTACTAGTTAACTTATATATCATAGATCTGGTTTGCCTAGTTTTGAACTTTGTATAAATGGAATCATACTTTGGAAAACTGTTGAGTACTATCTATTAAAGTTAAAACATGCCTGCCCTTTAACGTTCAAATTCTACCTCTGGGCATTTACCTAGGAGGAATGAGGGTTTATATTCATCATAAGACTTGTACTCAAATGTTCACAGCATTGCTATTTATAATAACCCCAAACTGGAATCGGCAAATATACTTCAACAATACAGTACACATCCACTCTGCTACGTCCATCTAATGGAATAGCAAACAGCAATGAGAATCAGCTACAACTGCAGCAACAATATGGCGATGTTCCCTGTAAGAATGTGTGGGGGCAGTGTCTGACCTCCTCTAACTTCTCTGGAGAAGAAACAATCATCATCAGCATCAGCCAGCCCAAGGTTGATTCCCATAATGCAGAGGTCGGACATGTCTCCATCCTCTAGCCATTTTTATTTATTTATTTTATCAATTCTGACACCACACCACTCTCTTCTTCTGTGTTAGGTTCAAGAAGTCATTGCAATGGCCACAAAGAATTCACAGACAATACTCACAGTTGAGTATTGGAGTTTATGAAGGTTACAATTCAGGATCAGAAATGTTGAGGATACAGTTCTTCCATTAGGACAACCTCTTCTCAGCCATGCCCACTCTTTCTGATCTTGCTCAGGTAAGTGTTACAAAGCTCTGCCATTAAATGCGCTAAAGCATCTCATTCTGCCAGCAAGCCTCCTGTACACAGGCACTCAGCTTTCTTAATCAGTGGGTCCACAAGCCCCACTGCATCATCTCTTTTGGTTCTTTCGGTTCTGTTGTCTCCGCTGCCACCAATTCTCTGCTATTATTTCTTGCCATCTCTAGTGTCACAGTTCTCTGTCTCCTGTATTGAGGAAGTACAGTGCAGTGATCTCGGATCCAAAGGATACTCTTTACTCCTGGATCTTCTTCCTTGATGGGACTGAGATCCCCTTTCCACCTCTGGGATACTTCATTTTAAACTTAGTGGGATGGCATCACTAACTAATCCCCTTGTTAGGGTTTCATACGGCTTTATTCGCCTGGTCCCACCCTATAATCGTGCCATGTATCTTCTTTTGCTGTTGTTGTTATTATGTACGTCAAGTCCATTCTGATTCATAGCAACCCTGTGTAGGCTTTCCAAGAGCAGCGGGTGGATATGAACTTATTAATTACCAAGCTATCCAATCTCCTAAAAGCCTAGTTCTACTCAGTCATTTGGTGGGAGTTACGAAGACTAGTTAGAAGGGCCATATCAAACAACTCATTGTACCACACTCTTAAACAAGATGTTCAGTGGAAGAATGCAAACACTTTTAGAGCACAGCCTCTATGACTCTACTTTTTAAAATGAAATTCAAGAATAGGCAAAGTTAATAAATGGTGATAGAAGTCAGAATAGTGGCTGTCTATGAGGGAAGGTGAAGTTCCCAGCTAGTACAAAAAAGGAATGCGCTCAGCTGCTAAACAAGAGGTTGTTTTGGTTCAAGTCCACTCAGAAATGCCTCAAGAGAAAGGTCCAGCGATCCACTTCTAAACAAATCCCATGGAGCATGATCCTACTCTGACATACATGGTGTCACCACGAGCTAGAACTGACGTGATGGCACCTGGTTGGTTTGTTTAATAGGGGAAGGTAATGATTAAGAGGGGTCATAAAGATTTCTGTGGGGCTGGAAATGTGCTATTTCTTGGTCTGGGTGCAGGTTACATGGGTGTGTTAAGTTTGTGAAATTTTGTTGAGCAACAGATGTACAACATGTGTACTTTTCTGAATGTATACTTTAATAAGAAAGCTCTTCAAAATCCCCACCCTTCATGTGGATACCTAGGCCAGTCTACCATGATCCTGGCTGGTCATTCAGTTTGTAAGCAGCCCTTTGACTTTTCAAGGAGTATCACATTCCCCCTTAATCTGTGTTGTGGGACCCTCCATTCACTCACGTAAGTTCCTGGTGCACCCACGCATTAGCCAGTAATCTCCATGGGCTGGAGTTGGCAGTACCTCCCTCAGACACTCTGTTCCAGTTCATTCCTTCTGATGAGTCATGTTTACAGATGATGGGAGTTGTCCATAAAGTACTTGGGTTTAACTCTCTCCTCAGTTCATCTTGTTCCCAAAGCAATTCTCAGTATCTTTTTAGAGAGTGAAACCCACAAATCATTTGACAAATTGTCTTTCCACAGTGTTATTAGGGATAAAGACAGAGCTGATCAGAGGCTTTTCTAAAACCCACTTTTTTCCACTTTGGTCCCACCGTCCCATGTCTTTCGGTGAAATCTCAGAATGTAAACAGTTGCTCTGAGATTTCCACAGAAAATTCCTTTGACCCACTGGGACATAATTCATCTGGGTTTGAGAGGCAGCAACTTTGCAACAACTCTGGTCCCCACATGGCTCTTAGGCTTACATGCCCTACGAGTCAGGCTGCTAACCTCAAGGTCAGCAGTACGAAATTACCAGCTGTTTCATGGGAGAAAGATGAGGCTTTTTGCTCCTGTAAAGATTTACAGCCTTGGAAACTCTATACAGTGTCACTAAGAGTTGGAACCAATTCCATGGCACATAACAAACCAACCAATAGGCCAAGAGATGAGTAATGAATAAGACATCCTTCCAGACCACAAGGAGCTCATCCTCTGGGGGAGATGAATGAGGAAATGGACAGCTGGAGTATCACACAGATGTGGTACTATGAGAAGTATAGTGCAGGGGACACTAACCTAGGACTGTAGTATAAGAAGGAGTTTGTCAGTTTTTTGGTTTTTTTTAAGTTTTTATTGTGATACTTTTATGTGATAGTTTACATGCGAGAACATTAGCTTTACATTCATCCTATCGTATATCATTTCATTGCCATGGTTACAATACCCTCCATGCATCATCAAACAACCAAAGGGTATACCCTGCAAGCCTGCCCGCCTCAATCCCCTGGCCCCTGGTCGTCAACACACAGCCCCTCTCCCTCTCTGGGTCTAAAGTCCCCAGCCACTCCATCTCTCTGCGTCATCATCTCTGCCTCCATCCCCGGCCTCACTGCTTCTCTTGGTAGGGTCCCGCTCTCGCTTTCTGCTCTTCTCTCTTGATGGTCCGCTCCTGGACTGCAAAGTCAATCACTCCCCTCCTTTTGCTACAAAATGTCTACCTATACATTTCCAATCCTCATTGTCAGTCCTGATAACAATTATTCACTATTGTATCACAAGAGACCTATCTGCATCTCCTTTCATCAGCCCCGCCTTAACAGATTGGATACCACTCCATGGGGAAGAGTTTGTTAGTTTGTCTTATCCTTGTCAGAGAAGCTCCTTGAGGGGCCCTGTCTTCTCTGCTCTGATAACCACATCAAAATTGCCCTCTCCTTGTTTAGAGTCTTGCTTTGGGCACAGCGGAGGAGACTCATTGAGGGATCTCTCTAAGGATCTTGTCTACTTTGGGGATCCCCAGCTTGAGCTCATCCAAAACCATCATTCAAAGCATGGTCAGTGTGCACAGTTGGCATGACCCTGTTACCATCTGTGGTCTCTGGGACTTTCTTAGCTTAACTTCCTCTCTCTTTTCTTTCTCTTTATGTCTGTTTCTATTATCACAGTAAGGATTTGTGTTTTCATGATTGCCCATTTCTCAGGATCCACATGTTTTTTTCTAGAATCTCCAGCTATGCTTGTGGATGAAGATAGAATCTCTATCTTTCTATCTGCTACTATTCTTCAAGTCCTTCCAGAATAAGCCAAGAAATGCCAGGTTGTCTCACTTTCTGCCACTATCAGGAGAAACAGGGAATTTAGTCCTAAAGGAGTGGGCTCTGATGCTGTCAGCACACAGGGGACCCCAATAAGTCATCCACAGGATGAGGGGTTGATGTCTCTCTATCTTGAAGCCTACAACAAGACCAGAGCCATCATTGTCTGTATTAAGGCTCGTTTCTGAGAAGATAATTCACGTGCAAGTAACTTGTTAAGGATGTACTTCCAGGGAGGACCAGCAAAAGAATGGGGAGGCAGAGGAGGCAAGATGAGGACGCTAAGGACATAAGAACCTAAATGTCCAAAGCAGCATTTTTTTTTCTTAAATGTTTTATTGTGAATTATGTGATAGTTTACATGGGAGAACATTAATTTTACATTCATTCTATTGTATATCGTCTCATTGTCATGGTTACAATCCCCTCCATGCATCATCAACCAACCAAAGGGTATACCCTGCAATCCTGGCCCCCGTACCCCCAGGTCTTCAGCACACAGTTGCTCTCCCTCTCTGGATCTAAAGTCTCCAGCTCAAAGCAGCATTTTTTTTTTAACCCCTTCTTCTTCTTCTTTTTTTTTTTTTT
>NW_006408822.1:159623-163540 GCF_000296735.1 Chrysochloris asiatica
TGGTGGAGCTCTCTGCTATACGTCCACCCGATCCGCCATCTTGTTTGTTCTCTCAAAGCAGCATTTTAAAAAATATAACATTGCCAATTAGAAAGTACCAAAAATGTCCAGCAACAGTAGATGTGATGGGGGAAAAATGCATTTGTAGTCATACAAATGAGTCATTGGATGGTACTGAAAGATTCATGGGTCAAACCTACCCATAGATTCTTAGAAAGAAGGGCCTGGAAGTTTATGAAAACCCTATGGAATGCAGTTCTCCTCTGAAGCACATGAGGTCACCATTAATCAGAATTGATTCCACAGCAACTGATTTGGTTGTTCTTTTTATTCATAAAATGAATATGACTGAACTAGGTCCACATGCAACAAACTGAATACATTTTGCAAACTGGAATAACTATTGGCAACACATACTTGGGATAGAAGATTGTTGTTATAGTTGTTAAGTGCTGTCAAGTTGGTTCTGCCTCATAGCAAGCCTCTATAGAGTTTCCGAGGAGCAGCTGGTGGGTTTGAACAGTTAACCTTGTGGTGAGTAGTCCAGTGTTTATCCTTAGTGCCACACCAGGATAAAAGTTTACTCTCCCTTAAATACACAGCATTCCTTAAATTGTTAATAGGAAGACCAACATCTCAATAGACAAAGGGCTGTAGATATAATTAAGCAGTTCAGGGCAAAAGAAATATGTACAAGTGGCTTTTAAACATTTGAACAAATATTCAAAATCACTCAAAAGAAATGCTTTCACCTTTAAGACTAGTAAATATCACAAAGTTGATATACATTGTGCTGGTAAAGTTGTGGGGAAACGGGTACTTTCATATTACTGGTACACAAGTAAATAGGTACAAATTGGAGGGCAATTTGACCATCTACCCAAATCACAACCTATTCTGAAGATATACTTGCATATAAGATTACTCATTGAAGCACTGTTTATAATAGCAAAAGATTGGAAACCACTTAGATGCCTAAGAGGGACCCTATATGAAGAACATTTGTTGTTGTTGTTGTTAAGTGCCATCGAGTCGGTTCCGACCCATAGCGACCCTGTACAGGGTTTCCGAGGGTGTAAATCCTTACGGGAGTAGAAAGCCTCATCTTTCTCCCGCAGAGCGGCTGGTAGTTTCGAACCGCTGACCTTAAGGTTCGTAGCCTGATTCGTAACCACTACACTACTAGAGCTCCTTATGAAGAACATTTAGCCATAAGAAAATAATGAAGTTGTCCTAAGATACAACAATTGGTCTCTCTTCACCAGAAGCAACAGAGGAAGAAGACTCAGGAGGAACTGGAGAAGGAAATGGACTGCAGGTCTAATCACCTCCATGAGCTACTACTTCCTTTGATGTAAGACCAGAAGAACTGGATGGTGCCAGGCTACCATTACTAAACATTTTGATGAAGGATCCAACAGATGGATCCTGATCAAAAGGAGAAAAATAGTGGAACAGAACTTCACATTCTTATGGAAACCAGACTTACTGGATCTATTGAGGCTGGGGAACTCCTGAATCTATTGCCTAGAAACCACTTTTAAACCTTGAATTTACACTATCCCATGAAATCATCTTTAAACAACAGTTTAATTTAACTAACAAAGAATGTTGGTCACTAGCATTGCACTCTTTTCAAGATTTACCTATATGAGATAAAATTTGACGACAGTAGCTCTACAACACAGAAGAGAGCTTGTTGTTAAGTAAGTGCCATCAAGTTGGTTCCGACCCATAGCAACCCTGTATAGGGTTTCTGAGGAGCAGCTGGTCAGTTTGAACTGCTGACCTTGCGGTAGAGTGCTTATCTTACAGCGCCACACCAATTTAACAATGATGAAACAATATAGGTAGAGATAGTGACAATGATGACACATGTGAAGTATGTAATTACTGTCACTGAACTGTTGTTGTTGTTGTTGTTGTTAAGTGCTGTCTAGTCGGTTCCAACCCATAGCGACCCTGAACAGGGTTGCCGAGGCTGTAAATCTTTATGGAGCAGAAAGCCTCATCTTTCTCCTGTGGAACAGCTGGTAGTTTTGAACTGCTGACCTTGCGATTTGCAGCCCGATTCGTAACCACTACGCTACCAGAGCTCCTGTCATTGAACTGTACAAATAAAAATTGTTGAATGGATGTATGTTTTGTCAGTTTGAGGACTAAGGTGTGTCTGGCCCAAGCCATAGTATTTTCAATAACTTCAATTGAATATGAAATTTGGACATGAATAATGAAGACCGTAGAAGAACTGATGCATTTGAGTTATGGTGCTAAAGGAATATATTAAAATTACCACAGACTACCAAAAGAACAAAGTAATCTGTGTTGGAAGAAGTACAGCCAGAATGCTCCTTGGAAGCCAAGATGGCCAGACTTCATTTCTCATTGTTGTTGTTAGAGCCATTGAGTTGGTTCTGACCCTGTGTAGGGTTCCCAAGGAGCAGCTGGTGGGTTTGAACCACCATCTTGAGTTCAAATAGACCTTGTGGTCCAGTGCATTATCCTGCAGTGCCACACATTTCAGACATATTATCAGGAGGGAACAGTCCCTGGAGAAGAACACCATACTTGGTAAAGTGGAGGGCAGGAAAAAAAAAGAAAGATTCCCAATGAGGTGGATTGGTACAGTAGCAGCAGCAATGGCTCAATTGTAGCAACAGTTGAGAGGTTGGCGCAGGATTAGGCAGTGTTTTGTTCTGTTGTTCAGAGTGTTGCGATGAGTTGGTACTGACTATGGCACCTAACAAAAAATAACAAATTTCACCAAAAATTAAAAATGAGGGTGAACTATGGTTCTGTAGGATAAGCACTACACTGCTAACCACAAAGTCGGCGGGTTCAGCCCACCAGTTGTTCCACTGGAGAAAGATGAGGTTTTCTGCTCCTGATAAGACTGATAAGCTTCTGAAACCCTACGGAGGGTCACCATGAGATGAAATCGACTTGACGACACTTAACAACAACACACCATTAGAATGACTAAAGTAAGAAGACTGGCAATACTAAACGCTGGTGAGGATGTGAAGGAATTGAAACTCTCATCCATTGCTGGTGGGGATGTAAGATGGTACAGACACTTTGGAAAATAGTTTGAGAGTGTCTTTAAAAAATTAAATATACACTTACCTTCCAGTTTGCAGTAAAGTTAATTCTGACTCATGCTGACCCATGTGTGTCAGAGGAGAACTTTGCTGCGTGGGTTTTCAATAGCTGATTTTTTGTCAGTAGATTGCCTGAGGTATCTCTGGGTGGATTTGAACCACCAAGCTTTCAGTTAATATTGAGCACATTGACTTGCACCATTATCATATGATCCTGCAAATCCATGTCGACATATTTACAGATGAGAAATGAAAATATATGTCCACACAAACACTCGTATGGCAGTTTTCTAGCAGCTGTAGTTATAAGAACTCCAAACTGGAAAAGAACCCAAGTACTCCTACTAACTGGAGGATAGAGAAACCACGGTTCACTCATACTATACACTAATTCTCAGCAAAACAAAAGAACACACTACCAATACATGAAACGATACAGACAAAATCTCATGAAGAGGGAAGAAAGCCAGACACAATACAGGCTCGATGGTTCCACTTCTATGAAGTTCTAGAACTTCAGGTAAAACTTGTCTAAAGAGAGAGTAGCTATCCATGGTTTCTAGGGTTGAGAGTGGGAGAGACTGACCGGGAAGGGCCACAAGAGAACTTTTGGGAAGTAAAGAAAATGTATTTTGATTTCAGTGGTGGTTCACAGGTGTATACGTTTATAAAACCTCACGTCACTGGACACCTAACATAGATGTATTTTGTTATATGTAAGTTAAACCTTAAGAAAGTTTATACTTTAAAAAACAACAATAAGTAATATAATAGAAATAATTGCAATAAAAAACAACAATCATGGGATTGGCGTGG
>NW_006408822.1:163731-183656 GCF_000296735.1 Chrysochloris asiatica
TAAGTCTTTAAGGGAGCAGAAAGCCTCATCTTTCTCCCAAGGAACAGCTGGTAGTTTCAAACTGCTGACATAAAGGTTCACAGCCCGATTCATAACCATTACGCTACCAGAGTATAATTACATAATTATAATAAAAACAGCAATCATGAGGGCACTCTAAATACACAGATATGAAAGAATCCCAAAATGTATTAAGTGAAAAAAAAATCAAAGTGCAGAAAAATGTGAATGGATGGAAAATGTCTGTATTGTCTTGTGTATGCATAAAAACAATCTAAAAACCTTTTACTGATAAACATCCTATGATGGTTATCGTGGTGGGGAGGACAGAATTATTCAGGGGCTAAAAGGTAGACACTAATATGAATGATAGGGCAGGCAATATACAACAAGCAGGAGGTTGACTGAGGAAAGATGAAGGTAGCAGGAGACACAAGGAGAAATATGAGTTAAAGTGAATAGAGGTAAAGACTGTTAATTGATGGTGGGGATTGCAATTATTGTAATGAAGTAATGGTTTATTGTTTGTAAAACTGATGATCTGCTCTATAAACCTTCACTCAATTCACAATAAAAAGTTTTAAAAGTAAAAGTTATTCATAGTAAAATAATTTGTAGGCATAGTAAAACCTCATTAACTGATTTGAGTTAGCTGCTATCATCTTTGACATGGAAAAAGTTAAGTAAAGGTTACTTGAAAATTGAATTTTTTTTTTTTTAATCTAAAAACCTATATAAGAAGCTTGAGGCCTGTGAGCTAGGTTTTTTAAAAAAGATTTTATTGTGATAATTTTATGTGATAGTTTACATGGGAGAACATTAGCTAATTCATCCTATCATATATTGTTTCATTGCCATGACTACAATCCTCTCCATGCATCATCAAACAACCAAAGGGTATACCCTGCAAGTCTGCCCCTCAGTCATCAGCACACAGCCCCTCTCCCTCTCTGGGTCTAGAGTCCCCAGCTGCTCCATCTCTCCACATCATCATCTCTGCCTCCATCTCTGGAGTCACTGCTTCTCTGGGTAGGGCCCCAAACTCCGCTCTTCTCCCTTGATGGTCCCAGGGGCCTCCGCTCCTGGACTGCAAAGTCAACCATTCTCCTCCTTTTGCTACAAAACATCTACCTTTACATTTCCAACCCTCACAGTCAGTCCTGATAACAATTATTCACTATTGTACCGCAAGAGACCTATCCCCTTCTCCTTTCATCAGCCCTGCCCAGACAGATTGGATATTACTCACTGGAGAATCTACCTTCCTCCACGCCCTCTGGATCTAGGCTCCCTCTTGAAAGCTTGTAAGCCAGTCACTTCTTGCTTTTGTAGTCCCCCACCCCCCCCCAAAAAAAAATTTGGGTAGCCAATGTCCAAGTTGCCCATCCCTGTCTACTCTGTATATGGAGGGGGTGGGAATGATCCTCGCTGTAAAGATTTGTTCCCTCTTTTGAGCTACTGTATCCATAGGTATAGGTCAAGTTCATCAAATTGTATCAGATTACTCTTTTTTTTCTCTTCTTTCTTCTTCTAGTTGAGTTCTGGTCATCCAGCCGTTGAAGCCAGGTCAGCTAGGTATTATCTGCAAATGTAGATGTTCTTGTGCCAATTCCTTCACTTCTTATCAGCTGGACACTTCACTCTCCACTCTAGTCCTCTGTGGCTATGTCACTGTCTCTGGGCCCAGGAGTCCCCAGGTCTTGCCACACTGCTGGCCAACTAGGTCTCCACCTGGGTTCACATTTGTCTATTGAAGTTGATCGGACTTAGCTCACAACTTCATTGCTGTTTTTCCCTCACTTCCCTTTATCAGTGACCAATGTGGTCACCAGTCAGACTGCATGCCTGCTCGTGTATTCCCCTTGAGTCTTAGCCTTGGAAGGGGTTTTCCCTGAAGGGGCCCGACCACTTGTCTTGATGTCTCCTGGGTGAGCAACTTGCTTGCTTGTTCTTGTAGTAGTCAGTTGGACTGCCATTATTGTTTTTTATTTTTTCTGTCGGTCTTTCTTTCAAGAAGTATCTTCTTTTCTTCTAGCCACTCCAAGCTGGTCTGCTTGTCTTTTCAAGTGGAGATTTCTCACCTCAGAAGATTCTGGGTGGGGTTCAGGATTCCACCTACGGTCTCATGCAATGCAAAGGCTCCACAGGAAGCCTCCTTCACTGGGCAAGTTGTAGCCCCATTTTAGGTATTCCAATCAGTTACAGGCAGAAGACGGATTTACAAGCTTTGAATGGTGATACTTTCTCTCCCCCTTAATTGTCTATTTTACAATGATATGCCAGGGAAAACAAGATTCAAAAAGACAGCCAAGTATCTTAACATTATTCCCCCCTTTTACCCATTCAAACCATGCCTCAATCCCTGTATCCCAGACCCCTGTTGTTCAAGGTTGTGCATACATCATTATTTACCTCTGTCCCACTTAGCCCATGCAAACTCATCTTATAGTTTTGACACTTAATCACTTGAATGTACCTTTGTCTCTGCTGTAGCTCTTGCTAACTGAATTCTTGATTTCCAGATCCTAAGAAAGTTAACATTCCTTGGTATCCAAATACTTGCCACTGGTGTTCGAGTTTATTATCTATTATAACAAAGCAAAACAATAACTTTAAAACAAGAAACAGATATTCCTGGTGTGACGCTGTGGGTTAATGCGCCAGATTGCAAAGCCGTTTGAACTGCAAGGTGTGCGGTTCAAGCTCACCAGCTGCTCCTCGAAAACCCTGTAAATCGTCGTTATAGGTCCGAATCAACTCGAAGGCACTTAACAACAACAACAATAGACTGCCAACGGCTTTGAACTACTTTCCTTCAGCTCCAGGAACAACCATGCCCCACTCCCCCACCGCATGTCCATCCTCGCTTGACCCACCGCATCGCGTTTGGGCAGCACTGAAGCCCCCAGGGCCTGGCCTCCACGCGCTCGGGTCACCCACCCACGTGTGCGTCGGCACCAGCAACCGCTGTGGCACCAGCTGACAATCTCTGGACTGGCTGCACCTGCCTGTCGCGGTCGCCCGGCCTCTTTTTCACGAGACATCCAAAGCCTTTAGAGGACCTGGTTCGACCTCCGCCTGGTGCTCTCTGGGGGTTTCTGGACTGGACCGGTGGCAGGGCAAGCAAGGACAGAGGTCGGGTCCAGGACGCCACGAAGTGGGGCGCTCTCTGGGCAGACGCGAGCAGCAGCCGGCAGACCGGCTTCAGTGTCCCGAGCTGAGGTCCTCAAAGGTGCTTCCCCACGGTTCCCGCCCTATTTCCACCCTCTGACCCCGCGAGTAAGAGGGAAACCGAGGAGTCACATCGATTCCACCCAGCCCAGCGCTTCTCTCTCGACGGCCGCTCCCTCCCGGAGGGTAGTCCCGGCTCCCCGCGGGCGCACCGGCTATATTCCGCTGACCAGGGTAAGAAGTCGAGCGGCTGCGGTCCGCGCGGGGAGGGGCGCGGGAGGGTCTGGCGGCGGCAGGCCGGGCTGCCCTGGGCGTGGGGAGGCTGCGATCCAGCCCAGCCGGGGCGGAGCCGAGAGCCAGAGCCGCAACTTAGAGGCGGAGGTGCTCACAGCCATGCACCCGGGGTCCCGGAGAGGTCGGGGGTCGCAGGCGCCGCTGCTGTTGCTGCTGTGGCTAGTGCGGGAGCCTCGGGCTCTTCAAGGTGAGGACGTGGGCGGGGTGTGCCCTGAGGGGCAGACAAATGGGACAGGAGGACAGGGAGTGGAGATGGCCTAGGTGGGTCTCCATCTGATCTGACCAGGGATCCTCAACAGTGCTTTGGTTGGGCGCCCGCGCAACCAACTTGCTGACACTCTGTCAGTTGCCACCCCTCCGTGGGCAAAGCACAGGGGCAGAACCCCTTCCCCTTTCAGAAGCTCCACCTTCCCTCATCCTCCCATGCCCCTCGGCCAAAATACTCCACTCATCTCCCAGCACCCAGTCCCAGGGTGAACCGATGCACCTCTCTGCCGCTTAGGGCCAAGGGGATCTCCCAGCTCTGGGAAGTTCCCCATCTTGAGAGTCCCCAAACTGCCTTTAGACTACAGGACTAGCTATGGCCTCCACCCCACACTCACTGGTCACCCCTTGAACATTGTTTATATTGTTGCCTTGTTTGGTTAGATAGAGGACTTCTCGGTACTGACGTGCTTGTTTAGCATGCCCTTCCCAGTGTAACCAGCTGTCTCTGAAGCAGGAATGGAAGTCCTGTACATCGAGTGCCTGGGGGAGGGGACACGGAGGCAACCCTGAAGCACGGAGCTGAGCCAGCTTTCCAGAGGGAGAGAGGGCTACTGCTGTCTGCTGTCTGGCTGAGCACGGACCCAGGCCTGACCAAGCAGTCTGTCTAGGGACTCCACCCCTTCACCTTTTCACTCTGCTTCGGGTCCCAAGGGAGAGGAATGAAGCCTTTGTGCCTTTGGAGATGGTCCCTGGGCATTTCTGCTCTTCCCTTCTCCTTGAGACCTCTGGGAGGAGTGGGGAAGGGCTCAATGCTCCCCACCACTGTCCCCAGTTTCCACTTCCATCCACCTAGTTACCACAGCCTCATATCTACCCTCCACTAAGGGGCCAGTAGCAGTGTATGTGTGCAGTGCTGTGTGAAAAACATCCATACATGCACACAGGCACACCTTTCCCCTTAATATACACTTGGAGGCCTGGGGCCAGCAAGTGCTGACTCTCCACACCCAGTTAAGTCCTTACTGGGCTGAGAGATCCCCACCTCACTCTCTCCCCAAGACTCTTTCCAGCCCCTCTTCATACAGGCCCCTTTAGCCTCTCCCAAGACTGTGGAGTTCCCAGACCCTCACTACCTGATGACAGACAATTCAGGTCCTGGGAGAGGAGGTGGTGGTGGTTATGTGCCGTGGAGTTGGTTCCGACTCATAGCAACCCGCTATAGGGTTTCGGAGCCTATACATCTTTACAGGAGCAGAAAGCCTTATCTTTCTCCTGCAAAATGGCTGGTAGTTTTGAATTACTGACAGTGAGATTAGCAGCCTGACTGGTAACCACTACCATACCAGAGCTTCTTGGGAAAGGAGGTTAAGGTCAGGCAGCGACTGAGACACTTCCACAGGCAGCCAGTCTGGGTGGGTGGCTGCTCTGGGAGCTGAGCCGGCCTCAGGACTTGGTGTTAGAGGGGTGGGAGGACTGGCAGAAACTCTGGGCTGCTTTGGGCTTGGCTTCTACAGGGTGGGGCCTGGTGAGTTGTTGGGACCCAGTGATGGAGCTGGGGAATATTCCAGGGGGAACATTCCAGTGTCTTCTTGGCTTTGGAATTCCTCCTGGAGCCCCCTAGTCCCACTCAGCCAGCAGCCATCTGTCCCCCAGGCCCCTTCCAGTCTGTAGACAAGAGGAGGAGGATTTGGGACCAGGGTAGAGCCTTGTCCCCAGCATGAAGGGATAAGGTGTGCCTTCTAAAGCAGTATCTGGCTATTGTTATTGCTCCCACAGGGTGGGGAACTGGGGAGACACTGGTATTCACTCTCAGGATCTCTCATCCTAAAGGCATCTGCAGCCTGATCTAAAAATATCTCAGCTACCTCCTCCTTGCCCTTCTTCTCTTGGGGGGGAGGGGTATGAGCCTTTTCCCGTGACCTCTGACCTCAAGCCCTCCCCTTCAATGGGGCTCTTTCCTCCTTAGCTGAGCGCTCCCTTCCCAGGCTCTGCTGCCTCTCTGCCTATTGGGCCCTCAGTTCCAGAATGTCCCATGGGTACCCATCCTTCTCCAGGCTAAACATATCTCCAAGCCCAGCTCTCTGTCCCTTAGGCCCTTCCCTCACCCTGAGTTTGTTCTTACTGCAGGAGATGCTCCTGGAGAACTGACCACCCCCCACTGGGTCCTGGATGGACACAAAGTCACCCTGGAGGAGTCGGTCAGTGGCATATTACCCATTCCTTTGCCCAGAACCGGGGGTCTCCCAGTACCTTAGGCCCTTCCTGAATCCCGGCTTGGCAGGTTTGCTGGGGTCCCCAGAACCACCCAATCACAACTTTGTCAGTCCCCTTCCGGGCGTGGGGGGTGGGGAGGGTGGGGAAACTTCGAGATCTCGTGAGCCTGCACACATGGAAATCATTTTTAGGCTTCCTCCCCTCCCCCTCTTCCTTTCCCTCTCTTCCCAAGATGCGGCTGCCCCAACCCCCAGCACACAGAGGAGGGTCCTAAGAGTTGTGTGGCCTGAAACTCTTCAGGGGCTTCTTCAAGAAATACCTTCTTTTTGCAAAGTTTAACAGGACATATGACTCTATAGACACATTATTGCCCCCTTCTCCCCCTCCCACCCCCAGGGTACTACCACTGAGGGGCCAGGAGCCTCACAGAATCCATTTCTGGTTACTCTCCTGGTGCCCCCCGAATAGAGTCCCACCCCCTTTTGCTTCTCCAGGATGCTTGGGCCTTGCCTCCTCCCAACATCTGCCCATTACACACTTTCAGAATAATGAGCCCCATCTGTAGGCACCGCCACGCCTATAATGCAAACCAGGAGGTGGGCACCCTTGGTATGCCCAGTTTACAGAGGAGCGTGAAGCTCAGAGAAGTAGGGAGAGTTGCCCATGGTCATCTAGCTCTTTGGCATGGGACAACTTCACCCCACCAACCACTTGAACCTCGAGAGAGTTCTACCCGCGATTTCTAGGCGAGAGAGGACAGCCCCACTATCCAAGCCCAGAGATGAGGGAGGAAGGAGAGAGATGCCATGAAGGCTGGGATGCCCCCAGAGGTCCAGCAGTTTCCAACCTGGCCCTAAGTGAGGCTTCCCTAAGCCCTCAAGTTCCCCCAGACCCTTAGGGCCCCCCATGAAGAGGTCAAACCTGAAAACAACCCTAAATTTTGGGGGTTGTTCTCCTAGACATAATTGGGTGAGGGGAAGGGGAACACACATTTGGGTCACCCTGACTGTGCACATCTCTCCCTGCCTGTGATCCAGGGGAATGGGGGTAATCCCAGAGCACCTCTCTCTTACTTACTGGCCCCTGTCCCAGGAAATCGCCAAAGAAAAAGAAGGCAGAACTGAGGCAAGAGAGTCCTCTCCAAGAAAATACATTTCATGCTGGGGTTGGAGTGCAGAGAGAGGGGGCAGGATCACCAGAAAGACAAGAATGAAGACAGCAGGGGCCACAGAGGGATAGAGAGAGGGGAACCCAGGGCAGCCCCAGAGGAGACTTGGAGACCTCCAGTTTGCCCTTCCATCTGGGCCCCCCGCCTTTCCCCAGCACAAATGTTTCCCCAATAAAGCAAGTGGCATTCCAGCCACATGAGCTCATGGCTGAGGCCTTGGAGGGCCTGTTGCCAGGGAGGCAGGGCTGTCTGCTCCCCACCTGAAGAGATGGGCCCCCTTAAAACTCTGAGTCCCTTGGCGGGTGTCCGAGCCCAGGGCATTTTGGGATAAAAGAGGAGGGCCAGCAAGGGTGGAACAAACAATTTGTAGATTCAGCAGCCCCCCAGGAGGCTACTGGGCCAGATCAACTCTGGGATCCAGCCAGGCTGAGTGGACAAGGGGGCACAAATTAGGTATCCCTGCAGGGAGGAGGCAGGCAGCAAAGAGACAGTGGGGCAGGGGTGGGGTAGGGAGTATCGGGGAGCTGATCAAGGCCCACCATCCTGACATCAAGCAGAGGAAACGAATGCTTTTCTCTTGTTTACTAGGGGGGCTCAGTGAAGCAGTTGTGGCGTGGACATGCTGAAGACCAAGGGAAACTTTTTAGCAGGGGGTGGGAGGGTGAAACTGCCAGAATCCTCCCAGATCCCACAGGGAGTAAAGGGGCTACAAATACAGACTCAAACCCTTAGACAGCATAGTGGCTGGGAGGAGACCCGAACCAAGGTCACTCAGTGCCTCAGGATCCCACTGTCCCCTGCCTAGAGAATCCTTCCTGTCATGAGCAAGGAAGGAGGGCCCAGAGGAAAGGCCCAGGAACTTGGGCAAGGTGGGCACCTGTCTGGGTTCCCTCACCTCCCAGGCAGTGACTTGTCAGGTGGATGTCAGGGCACAAAAGTCCTCATTTGGGAATATCTTTGTCTTCATGACTCACTTGTACACCCTTCCACACCCACCGTGACACTTGGGGTGGGGGGAGGTCTGCTGTCCCTCCCCTCTGAGTCCTCATGAATTCCCTCCCTGGCCAGCTCCACATCCTACTTGCTCCCTGGTAGGCCTCAAGTCCACCCCAGCTCTACACTCTTTCTCATCCAGGTCTCAAAGATAGACATGGGGCTGGTGGCCTTAGAGGCTGAAGGTCAGGAGCTTCTGCTTGAGCTGGAGAAGAACCAGTAAGTACCATGCTGGAGCAGGGTCTGGGAACCTCTCTATGGTGGGGACAGCAGGAACTGACACGAGCCTCTGAGGGAGGCTATATGGGGAGAGGGTCCTGGAGGAGGTACAGGGGACATCAGGCCCATGGCTGCCTCTTTGGAGGCTGTATCAGCTACAATGTGGGACAGGTCCCTCAAATTACCAGTAGCAGCTTGGCAGCACCAGGCTTCCTGCCAGAGATGAGTGAGCACCACCTAGTGGGTACCCACAGAGTTATGTAAGTGAAAAGAAAATCCAAGCCCAGAATCTAAAGGGGTTGATAGAATTTGGAGGGTATTCCAGACTGAGGTAATGGCAGAAACAAAGCTGAAGTGGTTGCAACATTCAACCATGAGCAACAATGTGTCTGATTTGTCTGGCAAGTCACCAGCTACAGGAGAGAGAGCAGAGAGCAGGCAGAAAGCCTCCCACTCCCCTTCAGGGCCAGATCACAGAAGGTCAGGAATGTTGTTTTAATGCTCAGTGTCCTGGAAGCCTAAGATTTTGTGCTGGTGGGTAAGCAGGCAATCCCAGGCTCAGAACTGTGCCCTGGGCTGGGCAGATGGTGTCTTAAATGGAGCCTGTGAGGAACTCTTATAACCATCCAGCTATGATTTACTGCCTGCTGCTATTCATAAGTTTTTCACTGGTCAGTTATTTTTTGTTGTTGTTTTTGTTTTTTTAATGTTTTATTGTGAATTATGTGATAGTTTACATGGGAGAACATTAGTTTTACATTCATCCTATTGTATATTGTTTCATTGCCATGGTTACAATCCCCTCAATGCATCATCAACCAACCAAAGGGTATACACTACAAGCCTGCTCCTTGGTCATCAGCACACAGTCCCTCTCCCTCTCTGTGTCTAAAGTGCCCAGCTGTTCCATCTCTCCACTGCTCAGTTATTTTTGTAAGTAGATCCCCAGTTCTTTCATCTTTGTCTGTCTTAGTCTGGAAGTTCTGAGGAAACCTGTCTGCCATAGTATTTGAAATACTGATGACATCATGCAACATGCAAGTCACCACAGTAAGACAGACAGATGAGCAGTAGATTATATGAGGAAGATAGTTTCAGAATTGGAGGAAGACCCTTTAATTATACACAGACAACACAACCTTGCTTGCTGAAAGTAAACAGGATTTGAAGTATAGACATGAAAGATTACAGCCTTCTGTATGGATTACACCTCAATGTAAAGAACACAAAAATCCTCAGACCTGGACTGACAAACAACATTATGGTAAACAGAGAAAATATTGAAGTTGTCAAGGATTTCATTTTACTTGGATCCACAATTAACACACATGGGAGCAACTGTTTAAAAAGCAAATACTGGACAAATCTGTCCCAAAAGACCTCTTTAAAGAGTTAAAAAGCAAAGCTGGCACTTTGAGGACTAAGGTGTGCCTCACCCAGACCAGAGTATTTTCAGTCACCTCATGTGCATGAATAAGTATGGTGAAAGAATACAACCTTGTAGCACACCTTTATTAATTTAAATAATTCAGTGTTCTCATGTTCTGTTCAAACAATGACTTTTGGTCCATGTACAGATTCCTCATGAGCACAATTAAGTATTCCCAAATACTCATACTTTGCAATGTTGTTCATTGCTTGTCATGATCCACACAATCAAAAGCCTTTGTGTAGTCAATAAAGCACAGATAAACATCTTTCTGGTATTCTCTGCTTTCAGCCAAGATCCATCTGATGTCAGCAGTGATATCCCTTGTTCCACGTCCTCTTCTGAATCCAGCTTGAACCTCTGGAAGTTCTCTGTCAATGTATGCTTGCAGCCGTTTCTGTATTACCTTTAGCAAAACTTTACTTGCATGGGATATCAAACATATCGTCCAATGCTTTCCACATTCCGTTGCGTCATCTCTCTTTGGAATGGACACAAATATGGATCTCTTCCAATTAGTCAGCCAGATAGTTGTCTTCCAAATTTCTTGTCAGAAAACTGTGGCACCAGAATTGGAGGAAGACTCATTAACAACCTGTGATATGCAGATGATACAACCTTGCTTGCTGAAAGTGAAGAAGACAAAGTATTCACTGATGAAGATCAAAGAGCATAGTCTTCAGTATGGGTTGCATCTCAGTGTAAAGAAAACAAAAATCCTCACCACCAGTGGTGAACAACATTCTTATCAACAGAGAAAACATTGAAGTTGTTAAGGGTTTCATTCTTCTTGGATCAACTATCAACACTCATGGAAGCAGCAGTCAAGAAATCAAACGATGTATTGCATTAGGCAAATCTGCTGCACAAGACCTTTTTAAAGTGTTGAAGAGCAAAGATGTCAGCTTGAGGACTAAGGTGCACCTTAGTCCTTAGACTCAAGCTATGGTATTTTCAATAGCCTCATATGCATGCTAAAGCTGGACAGTGAATAAGGAAGACTGTAGAGGAATTTATGCATTTGAGTTATGGTGTTGGAAGAGAATATTGAAAGTGCCATGGGTGGCCAAAAGAACCAATAGATCTGTGTTGGAAGAAGTGCAGTCAGAGTACTCCTTGGAGTCCAGGATGGCCAGACTTTGTCTCTCATATTTCAGACATATTGTCAGGAGAGACCAGTCACTGGAGAAGGATATCATGTTTGGTAAGGTGGAGGGTCAGAGAAGAAGAACCCCAGAGAGATGGATTGGCAAAATGGCAGCATCAATGGGCTCAAGCATGGCAACAGTAGTGAGGATGGCCCAGGACTGGCCAGTGTTTCATTCTGTTGTACACAGGGTCGCTATGAGTCAGTATAGACTCGATGGCACCTAACAACAACAACAACATATGTATGAAAGGCTGGACAATGAATAAGGAGGAGATGAGAAGACATGAAGCATTTGAAATATGGTGGTGATAAAGAATATTGAATACACCATGGACTGTCAGAAGAACAAACTTGTCTTGGAAGTAGTATTACAGTCTCACATCCTTTGGACATATTATCAGGAAGGACCAGTTTTCTATCAATTTATCAAGGCGAAAGACATCATGCTTAGTAGAAGGTCAGTGAAAAAGAGAAAGACACATGGCTACAACAATGGGCTCAAACATAACACTTGTGAGGATGGTGCAGGACCGGGCAGTGTTTCATTCTGTTGTGCATAGAGTCACAGTGAGTCAGAACTGACTCAATGGCACCTAACAACATTATTTACTGGGAGTCCCTGGTAGTGTTTCTGCTGCTGACTGAAATACAGGAAGTCTGAAGTTTGCTCAGAGATGACTTGGAAGTATGGCCTGATAATTTATTTCACAAAAGTCAGCCAGTGAAAACCTCATATATAGGCTCTCCAAGAACCTTATATAGAAGTGTTCAATTATCATTGAGGAAGGGCCTTCTGGGGGCAGTGGGGCTAGACTGGGTGATTCCTATAACACCTTTTCCCTGCAGGCTGCTGGTCCCTGGATACACAGAAACCCATTACAGCTCAGATGGGCAGCCAGTGGTGCTGGTCCCCGAATACATGGTGAGACATCTCCTTGTCTCCATGTGCTCTGAGGATGGGGTGGGTGTGCTGGGGGGCTCAAACTTGAGGACACCCTTCCACTTCCTGTTACTCAATTCTTCTGTTTCTAAGGAGAGGTTGGAGTCAGTCCTCCACCATGCCCTCTATCTGACCCCACCTACTTCAGTCCTGGCTGAAATTTAGGGCTACGCTCCTTCCTTTTCAGGATCACTGCCATTACCAGGGGCATGTGAGGGGTTACCCTGATTCCTGGATAATCCTCAGTACCTGCTTTGGGATGAGGTGAGGAGCTCATTGGGAGGGACCAGGGGTAGGTTGGGGATGGGGCAAGAGCTCCCTCACTCACATCCCCTCTGCATCCCCAGTGGTATCATCGTACTTAACAGCAGTGCCAGCTATTATCTTCGACCCTGGCCACTTTCAGTCTCCAAGGACCCCTGGACCCACAAGATCTCCCGGACGGAGCAGCTGCTGAACTGGAAAGGGGCCTGTGGCCACAGGCACTCCAGTAACAAAAGAGACACTGCTGATCTCCCTCGTGTCCCCCAGACCAGGGTGAGGAGCACAGATGGGGCGGAAGTGGGAATGCGGTATCCACAACCCTCTCAATCAGAAGATACAGAAATCCAGGGAATATTTATATTGAGATTGAGGAAACAAGTCTAGAAAGTTCTTAACCTTAACTTTGTTCCTTTGGGGAATTGGGGCGGGTCAGGGCTCAAGGCCAGCAGTCTTCCCTAGGAGTCACCACTGCCCCTCCCCAGGAGAGGCGAGAGGCCCCCAGGAGCCGGAGGTACCTGGAGCTGTTCATAGTGGCTGACCACGCCCTGGTGAGGGGATGGATGCCCAAGGACCGGTGCGGGGCCAGGCTGGGACCAATTCAGCCCCTCACGCCGCCGCTGTGTTGCTGTCCTCCCAGTACCTGACACAACACCGGAACTTGAATCGAACCAAACAGCGTCTCCTGGAGATCGCCAACTATGTGGATCAGGTTGAGTACAGCTGCGGCAGGGGCAGATCGGTCTTAGTGGGGCGGCGGGCTAGTGAGAAGAGAAAACCGAGTAGAGACACAACCCCACGGGTAAGCACGGGTCCAAGTGGGGCTCCGGGTTCCTGGCTTCAGCTCCGTCCCGTCCTCAGTTCCTTAGGACTCTGGACATTCAGGTGGCGCTTACCGGCCTGGAAGTGTGGACAGAGCATGACCTGAGCCGCGTCACACCGGACGCGAACGCCACACTCTGGGCCTTCCTGCAGTGGCGTCGCGGGCTGTGGGCACTGCGGCCACACGACTCCACGCAGCTGCTCACGTGGGTAGTCCCGTCTCCCACGAGGGTCCCGGGTCGAGCTGGGCGGTGTTGACTCCGGCCCCACCTAGTCATGCCGCGCTCCACCCTCAGGGGCCGCACCTTCAGGGGCGCCACAGTGGGCCTGGCGCCAGTCCAGGGCATGTGCAATTCGGAGAGCTCCGGAGGCGTGAGCACGGTGAGGCCCAGTAACGGTGGGGTGGGCGTTGGCGAGGAGCGCGGGCTGCGGGCTGCGGTGACCTCCCTCCTCCCTTTCGTCCTCCAGGACCACTCGGAGCTCCCTATTGGCGCTGCAGCCACCATGGCCCACGAGATAGGCCACAGTCTCGGCCTCAGTCATGATTCCGACGGCTGCTGCATGGAGGCCGAGGCCGAGCAGGGAGGCTGCGTCATGGCAGCGGCCATGGGGTGCGGGAGCTGGGGTGGAGCTAGGAGGGAAGGGCGGAAGGGGCAGGGGTGGTCGACTTGGAAACTGCTTTTGGGTGCCACATCCCTGGTGGCACAAGTTATTATTGATAAACTATCTTGGAGTCCTGGTGTGGCGCTGTAGGATAAGCGCTGAACTGCTTACCACAATGCTGGCAGTTCAACCCCACTAGCTACTCCTTGGAAACCCTGTACAGGGTCGCTATGAGTCGGAACCAACTCTATGGTACTTAACAACAACAACCCCCTGGTAGCGTAGTGCATTATGACCTGGGCTGCAAACCACAAGGTCAGTATCTATCAATCAGATGAGCTTTTCCACACAGCCACTACCACCATTAAACAAAAGGTTGGCGTTGAAATTTACTTAGCCGCTCAGCGGAAAATAAGTCTGGCAATCTGCGGCCATAAAGATTACCCGCGCTGTTTTTTGTTTTTTGTTTTTGTTTTTTTTGCGGGGGGAGGGCATTTTGGTTGTTTATGAGACTTAAATGGCGGAACATAGTTTAGGAACAACCTAGCTATGTTATTCCAACTGCAGCGCTGGGTCAGGAGTCAATCTTGGGTCCTGGATTGCCCACTCTTCACGTGTCACCCTCTCCAGCCTTCGGCTATCTGTATAATTTTAAAATCACATCCCCAACATGAACAGTTTCCGAGAGGATCCCAGCCGCCCGAGACGCAGGCTGGTTAGCAGGCTGTGTGGCCAAGTACAGGGGTGGGGGCGCAGATGAGCCGCGGTGAGGGTGGTTCCTGCAAACCCGACGACCCCGCCCCGCCCCGCCCGCAGGCGTCCTTTTCCGCGGGTGTTCAGCGCCTGCAGCCGCCGCCAGCTACGCTCCTTCTTCCGAAAGGGAGGTGGCGCGTGCCTCTCCAACGCCCGGGATCCCGGGCTCCTGGTGCCGCGGGAGCGCTGCGGGAACGGCTTTGTGGATGAGGGCGAAGAGTGTGACTGCGGCGCTCCTCAGGTCAGATCCCAGGGCCCAGCCCGAGAGCCCCAGGCTGCCCTTGCTCGTCTCAGCCCCGGGGGCCTGGGGTGCTGGGAGACCTGATCTGATGCCCCCTTGTCTTTCCGACGCAGGAATGCTCGGACGACTGCTGCCTAGCTCACAACTGCTCGCTGCGCACTGGAGCCCAATGCGCCCACGGGGATTGCTGTGCGCACTGCCGGGTGAGAGTAGGGGAAACTCGGGGGGTGCAGGTTAACTGGCCCTACTCTCTCTCCCCTTCAACGCTTGGGAACTCGCCTGCCGATCTTGGCCGATTGGCGTCAGATGCTGTCTCTGCTTTGTGCGTAGGTTCATTTGGCTCTGCCCGGGCTCCTCTGCCTTGAAGCCGCGCTCTCTTGTAATGGATTTCTCACTGTCCATTATTTCTTTGTGCCTCGGCCTCCCTCCCTTTTGCCTCCATCCCTAACCCCTATCACTTGCGTAGCTGAAGCCGGCTGGCGCGCCGTGCCGCCGTGCCGCGGGCGATTGTGACCTCCCGGAATTCTGCACGGGCGCTTCCCCCCACTGTCCCCCAGATGTTTACGCACTGGATGGTTCACCCTGTGCCAGGGGCCATGGCTACTGCCGGGACGGTGCGTGTCCCACACTCCAGCAACAGTGTGAGCAGCTCTGGGGGCCAGGTGAGTCGGCAAATGCGTCCTAGCAACCTGGTTCTCCTCTTGGAGCCTGCTCAGATATCAGCTTGGGGGTGGGGATGAGAATGAGGCCTGGTCAATCCCCAGCCCTACCCATGTTTCCCCAGGCGCTCGCCCAGCCCCAGAGCCCTGTTTTCAAGTTGTGAACTCAGCGGGAGACGCCCACGGGAACTGTGGTCAAGACAGTCAGGGACGCTTTGTGCCCTGTGCACAGAGGTGGGTACTTGTGCACTGTGGATTCGAGGCAGAGGAAGCAGGGTAGTGGGTGAGTTGGAGGACGTGCACCGCTTCCTGCTCTTTGACCATTCTCATTCCGTTTCCAGGGATGCACAGTGTGGGAAGCTGCAGTGTCAGGGCAGGGAGCAGGGTCCTCGGGTGCCACACGCTGTGCCTGTGGACTCCATCATCAGCTTCGATGGCAAGAAGATGACCTGCAGAGGAGCTCTTTCACTCACTGGGGCCCCACTGGATCTGCTGGACTTGGGCCTAGTAGAGATAGGCACCCAGTGTGGACCTAAAATGGTGAGCTCTGCTCCCCAGAACCCTCCCTCCCTTCCTTTGGCAGGCATAACTCTATTCCCTCACTGCCCAGTGTGCACACTGTCTATAGGTATGCCAGGACAGGCGCTGCCAGAATGCCACCTTCCCAGAGCTGGAGTATTGCCTAGCAATGTGCCATGCCCATGGGGTGAGTAGCCTACAAGGTGGGGAGCCTGGAAGCCTCTGATGCCATTTAACCCTCCTTCCCTCCTACTCTCCTGTCTGCAGGTTTGTAATAGCAACTACAATTGTCACTGTGCTCCTGGCTGGGCACCACCCTTCTGTGATCAGCCAGGGTTGGGAGGCAGCATAGACAGTGGCCCCATGCAGCTTGCAAGTGCGAGAATGGGACAGGAGGGAAGGGGTTGGGCAAGTGAACCTGCTCAGAACTCAGTCCCACGATGTCCTTGGCAGCCTACAATGCCTTCCTGCTGACCATGATCCTCAGCATTCTGCTGCCTCTGCTCCTTGGGGTTGGCCTGGCCTGGTGCTGTTACCGGTGCCCAAGGTCCTGTCTCCAGCAGTAAGTACCTGTGGGGCTCGAGGAGGGGTCCTGCTCGAAGTGGGTAGGTTCTGAGTACCACACATCTGAGGGCTAAGGGTCTTGCTCCTCAGAGCTCTGCTGGGACGACTGGGAGCTGGAACAGGGGTCTCAGGTCTTTCCCAGGGTCTGTGAGGTCGTCAGGCCAAGCCAGCTGGAGACATTAGAGAGGAACCCTGAGCAGGAAGTCCTAGTGGCCTCCTAATCAAGCCCAAAGCCTGGGTTCCCAACCTCCGACACCACCTTAGGGCAGGATCCTGGGAGCCCCATTACTGTGATCTGTCCTCCTTGTCCACACCTCCTGTTTTTGTCACCAGATGACTGCTTCACCCTTCGCTTTGCTCAGTGTCTCCACCAGCTCCTAAAAAGGTTGGGACTCCACTGTGCCCTTCAAGGCCTCCCCAACTGTCACCTGAGTTTCCAAGCTTCTGCCACTTTCTCTTCAGTTACACCTTCAAGTCCCCAAATACTAGGCCCAGCACATCTTTTCACTGTGTCAGCTGTGATGCCCACCCCTCATCCAGTCTTCTGTCCATCTCACATCAAGCATGATTGACCTAGGGCAGCCCTAGGCAAGGCAGGCCTCTGACCATGTCTGATCCAGCCTGGCCTTGAGGGTGCTCTAAGTGAGTTGTGGGAGAGGACAGCGTCTGGGCTGGACCTGGAGATGTCACTGACTGGTGAGGGGGCAGAGGGCATCCCCCAGGGGAGCAGGGTACCAACTGGGTCTCAGGCAGCTGAGAGACATTGGCATGATGAGCAGTAATGGCGGGTGTATGGGCAGAACTCAGCTTGGTAGCATGAGGGGAGGGGACTACAACTCCTCACCAGGCCACCAGAGCAAAATCATGAGGACAATGGAGACTGTCATGAAGAGACATGGAAGGAAGTAGCAAAACCCAGAGCAAGTTGGCACTAGCAGATAAAGTTAGCTTGGCGTCATCCTTTGGGACTTGAGCAGTGTTCATGTCTGGAGGAGCCAGGATGCTGGGGTAGCGCCAGGGCTTGGGGGACAGTCCAGGCTGGGTAGTGGAGGGGCAGGCAGTCATGGGAGGGAACTCAGGGTTCTTCTCTGGATGATGCATGCAGGAAGAGGGTCGGAGCGGGTGACTTGGAGCAGAATGGTGTTGACTCAGAGCTCATGCTGGGCGCTATGCCACTGCTTGTGGAGAAGCAGAGTCACTAGTCCAGCCTCCTGGCTTCTTATCCTGCTGCTTAGATCTAAAGCTGGCCCATACAGGGATGGCCCACTGGGCAGCCTTCGTCCCATGGAGCTTGGCTCAATAGCTGCTGGAATGCCCTGGCCCCTGGGTGAGTGAATACTGGGTAGGGGAGGGAAAGGAAGAGACTGACTCTTGAGTTCTGAATTCTTCCCCAAGGTTTCCCCTCTTCCCAATCTAATACCCAAACACCTTGAGTACCCTGAGCTTCACCCCAAAACAGGAACCCCCTCCCCGCATTGCTCCCTAGACCTTGAGAACTCTGTCAGAGCCCAACAGCCACTCTGAGAAGCCCGCACCTCCAAGGTAGGTGGACACCCTGACTGAGGACCCTCTCCCATGGCACACCCACACCCTCTTAGACCTCATGTTCTCTTACCCTGAGGTCTCTGAGCATGAGTGATGGTGGAAATGAGGCCTGCTCTCTTGGAGAAGATGTTGACATAAGATGGCATGCTGGAGGCCGCCAGGGTTGGGGAGGGAGGAGTCCTAGCTCCTCTTTGGTCAGTCATCTGCACTGAGGGAGGTCCAGGGGTTCTTGCTTCCTCTTTTACCTTCTCAGACATCCAGGAGCCAAGACCTGATAGCTGGCAAGAGGCAGCCTCTCTGCACAAACTTCAAGACAGGTGGCCTCTGACATCCACTCCAGGAACTTGAACCCCTAAGAGCACAGCCAGGGAGTCAGCTGACCTCTTGTACCTTCAGGCAACTGGAGTTCTTCCCGCAGCAGAGCCCTGCCCTATCCACTCCAAGACCTAGAGCATTAGCACAAGTTGTCTTAGCTGCCCTTGCCCCTTAGGGCTGGGGGACCCTTTAGGGTACACCCTCCAGCTCAGGAACCTGTCAGTCCAAGGAGGGGAGGTCCTACAGTCACCAAGCTACCCTATCAGGGGAGTCTGGGTCACGCTAGGTATCCAGAGACCTGTTCTGGGATCCTGAGTGAGTGTGCCCCATTCATGGTCTGTATATCCAGACTCAGTGTTGTGCAGAGAAGCGACTGCTGAGCCAGGAGCTGAGACGCTGGTCTTACATTTCAGGTCTGGTTCATACTGCCCAGCAAACGAACGAAAGAACAACAAATAAGCACACATTACGACCTTCCCTCCTGCTCCATCTTCTTATCCTCCTGGACACTTTCTTGACCCACACCCTATTCCTAGTCATCTCACTGAGGCATTGGGGGGAGTATAGGTCTGCTGCACCCCCTCAACTCCTCTTCATTCCTGGTGAGGGGACAGAAGAAGCCAGCCACTTCAGAAAGGACACCTGAATAGCAGTAAAAATAAGACCTGTTGCCCTTGGACCTCTATGAGTCTTTTCTGTCTGTAAATTCAACCCTATGGGAACCCCCAGAGGTTAATAATGTTGTGGTGGGAGGAATCGCAGATGGCAGCCAGGACTCCATATTTGAGCTTAGGATGCTGCTACCTCACTTGAATAACTCCTTTGCCACCCACCCTTCCCCACTCCCATCCCTTGGACATTGTCAAAAGCCACTCAGTTCTTAACTTCGACAAGACATGCTGTATCAGTCAGCTGTTGCTGCACAACATAACCACCTCAAAACTCAATGGCTTAAGACAAAGTAAGCTTTTGTTCTGATTCTGAGAGTTAGCAAATTAGGTTGAGCCAAGGTGGGTGGTTTATTAGGTTTCAACTCACTTAATTATATTTTTTGTATTTAATAACATATCTTTATTATTTTTTGTATGTTATAGATCTCTTCCCTTTTTCCAAATTTCATAAATCATTTAAGTTGATGCAAACCATAAAACACATATACATTGGGCTGAGGATGCTTGGAGAAAATTAGCTAGTAATTTCCACATGGTTGTTATGTTATTTATAAAAAAAGATACATTTTGTAAATGACAATTCTTGAATTACTAAAAGATCAACCATTATTTTAGTAAATTTCACTATTGTAGGCACCATTCTTGTTTATTTTTTAGCTATGTTTCTGCTATGCAGCCATATAAAGAAGTAAGCAGCATTGAAGTTTGGGGGTATTTGGATCATTAATATAGTAATGATAACAACAAATAAACTAGGTTCTTCACCCAGTCTCACCCAATGAATTAGAGGTGTAGACAATCAGTAATTGCTAAAGTACAAAGAGGAAACTATTGAGATTAATTAATTGTTACTACTAGGCATTGTCAAGTTGGTTCTGACTCACAGCAATGCTATGCACAACAGAATGAAACACTGCCTGGTCCTGTGCCAACCTCACAATCTTTGCTACTTTTGAGCCCATTGTTGCTGCCATTGTGTCAGTCCATTTCCTTGGGGGTCATCCTCTATTTTGCTGACCCTCCACTTTACCAAGGATCATGTCCTTCTCCAGGGACTGGCCCCTACTGATAGCATTTCCAAAGCATAAGAGATGAAGTCTCACCTTCCTGGCTTCTAAGGAGCAATGTGGTTTTACTTCTTCCTACACATATTTGTTTGTTCTCTTGGCAGTCCAGAGTAGTTTTTT
>NW_006408822.1:186802-191019 GCF_000296735.1 Chrysochloris asiatica
CTTCCAACCTTGTAAATATTTCTTTATATGTGGTTCAGAGTTCTGCGACCATCCCCTGAGCCTGCTTGGTCAGGTATTCTGTGTTGTTGCTGGCGGGACTCTTTACTGCACTTCCACCCGGTCCGCCATCTTGTTTGTTCTCCTCAACTCACTTGACGTTTGCAGTCAACTGACAGTTGTGGGGTTGGCTGGGGTAAGGGTGACTGGGCCATTTGTCTTATTCTCCAGAGGCTAGCCCAGGCTTGTTCATATGACAGCTAGGGAAGGTTCCATGAGAGCAGGACCAGGACTCCGGTGAGGTACTTACTTCAGATGAAAAATTTAAGAGAACACAAAAAATCCCTCAGTACTCAAGAAAAAGATACAGAATATTTTCATTCAATGTTTTTAAAAATCAAAGGTAATGCAAAATGCCACGATGCACAAAATACCATACTTTTAAATAAAAGCATTAACAGTACCAGGCCATGTTGGAGTCTGAGGTGAAGTGAAGGCTCAGTACTGGTGATCCTAAGGCCAGTGCTTTGCTTGCCTTACTCGCTCCACTCCAGTCCTGGCCGTGGAGGCCTGCAAGGAGCTGACATCCTTCTCATTTCTGTCTCATTCTATTGATCCAGACTAGTTCCAGCAAAAGAGTCTGCGTCTTAATGGGAGGAAAAGCAAAATCACATGGCAAAGGATGTGGAGGGCTGGGGAATGTTTGTTATCTGCCACTCCTTTCATTGGCAGGCTCAGGCTTGCTTCCATTCTGTAAGTCCAGAGCCCTCAGTGACACAGCTTTCTAAAGTCCCCACTTTTGCCCTCTAGGAGGGGGTGTATGGACTTTTTGGCCCCCCAGCTACAAAGGACCTTAGTGGTGGTGTGGTTGTGTGTCATCAAGTCAGTTCTGACTTAAAGTGACCCTGTGTAGGCTGTAAACCTTTACAGGAGCAGAAAACCTCATCTTTCTCTCATTCAGAGGCTGGTAGATTCAAACTGCTGACCTTGTGGTTAGCAGCCCAACTCACTACACTACCAGGGTTCCTTACAAAGGACACTGTTGTTGTTGTTGTTGAGTGCTGTGGAGTCAGTTCTGACTCATAACGACCCTGTATAGGGTTTTTGAGGAGAAGCTGGTGCATTTGAACCACTGACTTTGTGGTTATCAAGTGCTTATTCTACAACACCACACCAAAAGGCCCAAGTGGAGGCCAAACTCTGTCTTGTTGACTATTGCCTAAGATTGCTCAGGGCCCATAATCCCCTCCCCCATCCAGTGCAGAGTCCTAGGAAGGGCCATATGGGAAGGAAAAAGGGCGATTTGAGCATAAGTTTCAGGTTGAGAGGGGAAGCACATATGGGGCCTGGGATTACCTGGCTCAGAGGACTTGAGAAAAAAGACTTAGGAAAACAGGACTGGCTTCAGGTTATTAGCAGAAACATTAGGGGTGCAGATGGTGAATAGAAGGCAACCACACCACCTTAGAGCTGATTGAGGGGCATTCAACCGGGGAGAGATGAGGGATCCCCCTCTTTTTATGGAGAACTCTACTGGAACTCAAGTTCTCAATAAATAAATAATCTTCCTGAATGTTGTTAAGTGCTGTTGAGTCGATTCCAACCCATAGTGACCCTGTATAAGGTTTCTGAGGAGTGGCTGGTGAGCTTGAACCACCGATCCTGTGGTTCACACTGACTGTAATAAACTGTCAACTGTGCTCAAATTCATGTGTAGATCTGTAATAGCTCCAATACACATCCAAACATAGTTTTTATTTTCTTTTGAGTTTGACAGAATGCTTCTAAAATACATATGGAATAGCAAAGGCCAAGAAGAGCCAAAAGGGGTGGGGAGAACTTAAGAGGAAACCAAAATGCAAAATGGGACATTTGTACTACAGACATCAAGATTTACTGTAAAGCTATAGTCATTAGAACAAGGAGCTCTGTTAGTGTAGTGGTTATGAGTCGGACTGTTAACTGTTCAAAACTACCAGCAGTTTGAAACTACCAGCCATTCTGCAGGAGAAAGATGAGGCTTTCTGCTCCCGTAAAGATTTGCAGCCTCAGAAAACCCTACACAGGATTGCTATGAGTCAGAGCGAACTCTACCACACACAACCACCACCACCATAGTCATTAGAACAGTGAGGTGTCAAAAAGAGGTACACAAATACATCAATGGAGTGCCCAGGAGAGACAAGTGATTTTGTTTAGCAGGACAAATGACAGCACAAAGGTTCTACTAGCCAAGAAAATGGAACAAATAGATATGTGGGCAATGAAGAGTCTCTTTATCATACAACTTTATGCCAATAAGTTTTAAAAGAAACTAATGGGATGGTTGGTTAAGTGCTGTGGAGTCTGTTCCGACTCTATGTACAACAGAAGGGAACACTATGCGGTCCTGCACTATCACAAATGTTACGTTTGAGCCCATTGGTGCTGCCACTGTGTTAATCCATCTCATTGGGGGTTCTTCCTCCTTTTCACTGCCCCCCCCCCCAACTTTACCAGGAATCCTAGTGTGGCACTGTAGGATACGGACTGGACTGCTAACTACAAACCCATATATTTGCTCTTTAACATATTAAAGAGGTCTTTTGTAGCAGATTTGCCTAATGCAATACGTCATTTGCTTTCTTGACTGCTGCTTCCATGAGTGTTGGTTGTGGAGCCAAACATAATGAAGTCTTTGATAACTTCGATCTTTTCTGTTTATCAAAATGTTGATCCAGTTGTGAGGATTTTTGTTTTCTTTATGTTGAGTGCAATCCATACTGAAGTCTGCAGTTGTTGATCTTCATCAGTATTTTAAGGACTTTGAGGTTGTATCATCTGTATATTATAGGTTGTTCATTAATCTTCCTCCAATCCTGATGTCACATTTTTCACGTAATCCAGTTTCTTTGATTATTTGCTTAGCA
The DNA here is from genome assembly GCF_000296735.1 of Chrysochloris asiatica. NCBI lineage: Eukaryota > Metazoa > Chordata > Mammalia > Afrosoricida > Chrysochloridae > Chrysochloris > Chrysochloris asiatica. The sequence goes on from NW_006408822.1 coordinate 189,709, forward strand.
TACAGATGGAATAAGTATGGTGAAAAAATACAACACTAGTGCTTACCTTTCATGTTTTTAAACCACTCAGTATCTCCTTGTTCTGTTCAAATGAGTGGCTTTTGGCCTATGCAACTAAGTGTGTGCAATGTTATCCAAAATGTTATGGTCCATGTAGTCGAATGCCTTTGCATAGTCAATAAAGCACATCTTTCTGGTATTCCCTGCTTGCAGCCAAGGTCCGTCTGATGTCAGTAATGTTATCCCTTGTTCCACATCCTCTTCCAACACCTCTTCTGAACCTGGCTTGATTTTTTGGTAGTTCCCTGTTGGTGTACTGCAGAAACCATTTTTGAATTATCTTTAGCAGAGTTTTACTTGTATGTGTTCTTAATGATATTGTTAGATTATTTCCACATTCCATTGGATCACCTTTCTTTGGAATGGACACAAATATAGCTCTCTTCTAATTGGTTGGCCAGGTAGCTGTCTTCCAAGTTTCTTGGCATAGAGAATGAGTATGTTCAGTGCTGCATCAGTTTGATACCACCCAAAAATAACTTATTAGGAATGTATACAGAAGTACGGCACATAACAACAACAACAAAAGAAGAAGAAATGGAAAGATTGATTAAACTTTTAAACTCTTAATTAGAGTTGAGAGTTAGAAATTTACTTATCAAAATCAACTGTAGCTTCTGGGATATTCCATAAATGAGCTCTACTGAACATCTGAAGGGCAGCTAATTACAATCTTATTTATAATCCTGTAAAATAAATAAAAGGGAAGATGCCCAACTCATTTTGGCCCTGGTAGCACAGTGGTTACGTATTGGACTCCTAACTGAAAGGTCAGCAGTCAATGTACCAGTCACTGCCAGGGAGAAAAATGAGGCTTTTGCTTCCGTAAAGATTTATAGCCCCAGAAACTTTATATAAGGATGTTTTGAGTTGGAATTGACTGAATGCCACACCACTACCACAAACTGTGAATGCCACACCATCAAATTCTGTTGAAGACATAATGAGGAAAGAAAATTATGGCCCATTCTCTTTCTTATGAACATAGATGTAAAATTCCACAACAAATTAAGTCCAGAAAAAAAAAAAAAAGGTTTAGTCTAACTCATAAAGAATATTACTAGTCAAAATCAACTCAGTGAAACCTGTACTGAACATCTATATGTGTGTGGTGTTGCTGTTAAGTGCCGTTGAGTCAGTTCTAATCCATAGCAACCCTGTATAGGGTTTCTAAACAGTAGCTAGTGAGTGGGTTTGAACTGGTGACCTTGCAGTTAGTAGTCCAATGCTTATCCTTCAAAAAGCACCACA
>NW_006408822.1:191279-193190 GCF_000296735.1 Chrysochloris asiatica
TCATCTGTAGTTGCATTTAAAAGTATTAGTGCCTGTTACCCTATATGCACCAAGAAGAACACACAAATATTCATAGAAACATTTTCAATAGCTAAAGATTAGAAACATTTAAACATCCATCATTAGGAGATTGGATTAAGAATGGCATATTGATGCAGTATAATATTATGCGGCAGACAAAAAGGGATGAACTATTTTATAAACACGAACATGAATAACCCTAAAATATAATGTTGCACAAAACAATCAATGAAATGTACAATAAACCATTTATATCGACTCTAACCAAAACCAAAACCCATTGTTGTCAGTCGATTTCCACTCATAGTAATGCTATAGAGCAGAGTAGAACTGCCCCATGGGGTTTTCAAGACTGTCATCTTTACAGAAGCAGCTTACCCCATCTTTCTTCTATGGAGTGGCAGTAGGGTTTGAATTACTAACCTTTTGGTTAGCAGTCAAGCACTTAACCACTGTAATACAAAAACATATAAAGTGTGTACATATGCAAAACACTACTGCATCTACTATTTAGGCATATATACATATACATGATGAAGACAAACAGCAAAGTAGTAACTGGAGTAGTATGAATAGGATTGCAGATAGACACAGGAATTGTCAGGGGACACAGGACATGTATCAACTCTATTATGGCTTATTCTTTATACCATTAGTCTATCCGTGTGGTACCGTGGTGCTTACATGTTGCTATAATGTTAGAAGCTATGCCATCAGTGTTTCAAACACCAGCAGAGTTACCCATAGTGGATAGGTTTCAGTGGAACTTCCAGACTAAGACAAAGAAGAGTGGCCTGGTGATCTTCTTCTGAAAGTTAGCCAATTAACCTACCCTAAACTGAGCTGTATGAGCTGGCCCAGGATCGGGCAGTGTTTCATTCTGTTGTGCATAGGGTCGCTATGACTTGGTACCAACTCAATGGCACCTAACAACAACAACAAAAACTAAGTTGCATGAACAGGAAAGGGAGAGCTGTGCATACAATTCCATTATCTAATCACACTTGCCAGAAAGACATCAACATAAAACCATCAATTAAATACAACTATAACAACATCACAACAGACAATTTCCATTCACTCAAAGAAATAAAACAGTGGCTCAAACAAGTGACCAAGATGCAGAAACATAAAACGTTTCTGAGGAAGAAAAGGTATTGAAACTACCTAATAAAGTATTCAAAAGGGATTAAGAGAAAGATTGAAGAAATCAAGGAGAACACAGAAAAAACTTTCAAATAATAATTAAAAAAAAAAAAAAGAAAAAGAAACAACCAGCAAGAACAAATGAATAAAATAAATAAATAATTAGAAACAATTCAAAATCTGCAAATAGAAATCCTGAAGATTAATACTAAGATTTCAGAAGCTGATAATACACTGAAAGTGCTAAGGAGATTTGAATTAATGGAAGCCTGCTTTAGTGAGCTTGAAGATAAATCTCTTGATCCTAGAATGCTAGAACAACAGTCAGAAAAACAGAAGGGAAAAATCTGAAGAAAACCAAAGATTTATGTGGGACATCATGAAAAGGAATAATTTACAGGTGACCAGAATTCCAGAATTCATATGCAAGTTCAGACTGGAGCTGAAAAAAATGAAAACAAGTACATGAGAGCCAAAATATGACTTTGAGCATATCCCACCTGTATTTAGAGATCAACTCAAAAATAGATTTGATGAATTAGACATTAATGACCGAAGAACAGAAGAGTTGTGGGATGACATCAAGAACATTATATAAGAAGAAAGCAAAAGGTCATTAAAAAGATAAGAAACAAGGAAAAGACCAAAATGAATGTCAGAAGAGACTCTGAAACTTACTCTCCAGGGAAGAGATGCTAAAACAAATGGAAGAAAAGAAGAAGTAAAAGAGTTGAACAGAAAATT
>NW_006408822.1:199335-209294 GCF_000296735.1 Chrysochloris asiatica
TCTTACAAGTTTTTAAGAGGTTAGTTACAGAGTGTGCAGGGGAAAGCAGAATCCTCACTGAATAGTTTTCATCTTGTCTAGATGGGTCTGGTGAAAAGAGATGGAGATAAGATTCTTATGAGTCAATAGTAATTGTCATCATGATGAATTGCGTTTGTCACAACTGTAAAGGTTGAAGTTTTTAACATAAATAGGGGAGTAGTTAATCTTACAGTCCAGGAACAGAGAACCCTAGGATCATCAAAGGAGTAGAGCACGAGGGGAATGTGGGACGCTATCCAGAGAAGTAGCAATACCAGAGATGGAGGCAGAGATGATGATGTGGAGAGATAGAGCAGCTGAGGACTCTTGATTTATGGAAAGAGAAAGGCTGTGTACTGGCATCCAGGAGGAAGGCTTGCAGAATATGCCCTTTAGCTGTTTAAATAATTATATATTCCTGAGTGTTTTTGTGTACATAAAAACAAAACAACAACAAAAAAATGGAATAGAAGCAAATACTGTTGAATGATGATGCACAGAATGGATTATAATCATTGAAATGAAATGAAATATAATAGGATGAGCATAAAATCGATGCTCTCCCTTGTAACCTATCATTCAAAAACTTAAAGAAAAAATAAAAAACTCTTATCCTAGTCTAAGTCTTCTCTTTGGAAATGTTACAAATGCTTGTAGCAAAACTATAATGAAGTGTATATTTATTCCCTAACAAATTAAAATTCAGTTAAAGTGAATCACAAACTTTCTTTTTGTGATATAAAAACTGTCTTGATTTCAATGATCATACTAATAAATATTTTTAATTGAAAAAAAAAAGATAGAAGGAATACACAGAGTCACTGTACCAAAAAGAAATAACTGATGTGCAACCATTTCAAGAGGTAGCATATGATCAAGAGCCAATGATACTGAAGGAAGAAGTCCAAGGTGCATCGAAGGAATTAGCAAAGAACAGACACTGGAAATTGATGGAATACAAATTGAAATATTTCAACAAACTGATATGGCACTGGAGGCACTCACTCATCTATGCTAAGAAATTTGGAAGACAGCTACCTGGCCAACTGATTGGAAGAGATCCATATTTGTGCCCATTCAAGAGAGGTGACCCAATGGAATGTGGAAATCATTGGATTATTGCATGCAAGTAAAATTTTGCCAGGTAATTTAAAAATTGCTGCAACAGTTCATTAACAGAGAACTGCTGGGGGTTCAAGTCAGATTCAGACAAGGACATGGAACAAGGGATATCACATGGATCTTGGCTGAAAGCAGAGATGACCAGAAAGATGTCTACCTGTGCTTTATTGACTACTGAAAGCCTCTCAATTGTGTGGATCATGACAAGTGATGGGCAACATTACAGAGAATGAGTATTCTAGAACACTTATTTGGGCTCAGGAGGAACCTGTATATAGACCAAGAAGCAACTGTTTAAACAGAACAAGGGAACACTGAATGGTTTTAAATTAGGAGAAGTATGCACCAGGATTGTATTCTTTCACCATACTTATTCAATCTGTACATTGAGCAAAAAATTTGAGGAACTGGTTTATATGAAGAAGTATGCGACATCAGGGTTCAAAGAAGACTCATTAACAACCTGTGATATGTAGATGATGATATAACCTTGCTTACTGAAAGTGAAGAGAACTTAAAATACTGATGAAGATAAAGATCACAATCTTCTATATGGGTTGTACCTCAATGGTTAAAAAAAAAAAAAATCATCACCACTGGACTAATAAGTAACATCAAAATAAACAGAAAAGATTGCAGTTGTCAAAGACTTCATTCTGCTTGGATCAACCAACACTCTTGAAAGCAGCAGTCAAGAAACCAAATGAAGTATTGAATTAGGCAAATCTGCTGCACAAGACCTCATTAAAGTGTTCAAGAGCAAAGATGTCAAGTTTTTGTGCACCTGACCCAAGACATGGTATTTTCAGTCACATCATATGCATGTGAAAGTTGGACAGTGAATAAAGAACACCGTAGAAGAATTGATGCATTTGAGCAATGGTGTTTGAGGAGAATGTTAAAAATACCGTAGACTGCCAAAAGAACAAACCAATCTGTGTTGGAAGAATTACAGCTGCAATGATCCTTAGAAGCCTGGATGGCTAGATTTCATCTCTCATACTTCAGACATATTATTAGGAGGGACCAGTCCCTGGAGAAGGACTTCATGCTTGGTAAAGTGAAAGGTCAGCAAAAAAGAGGAAGACCCTCAACGAGATGGATTGTCACAATGGCAGCAGCAATGGGCTCAAGCATAGCATGGTTGGCGGTTCAAGCTCACCAGCTGCTCCTCAGAAACCCTAACAGAGTAGCTATGGGTTGGAACCAATTCGATGGCACTTAACAACAACATCAATATTGTTTCTTGAATTCGCTCTGTTTTTTTTTTTTTTTAAAAAAACAAACTTTTATTGTGAACTGAGCGACGGTTTACAGAGCAGATCATCAATTTCACATTTACAAATCATAACTTATTGCAATTCGCTCAACGTAACTTCCCGTATTCCACTGCTGCCCTGCATTTCTTGTTTTCATTCCTCTTTCTTTCCCCCACCCTTCTGAATTTTGTATTTAAGTAATTGCTGCCTTTTACTTTGGGGAGAAAATTATCATTAGGGAAAGCTGAATAAAAGGTATACTAAAGAGAGCTAACATTTTGAAGACTATTCTGCCAGTCTAAAATAAGTTCACACTATAACGGTAAGAAATTAAATTATTTTTTGAAGGAGCAGAACAATGTTGTTTTGTCCAGGCAAAGTCTGTGTGTGTGTGTGTTGGGATTTCTGGGATCTACAGCTAAGGCTTGGCTTGGGGTGAATGCCAAGGGGTGTGTGTGTCACTAGTACTACGCAGGCTCCTCCTGCTTGGAGTGCACTTGTTAGCGTAGAGACACCTGGGTTTCCACTGCGCACTCCAGCACCATGGGTACTGGGAAGGGCTCACCCGTTCATCTGGGGCTCTTACCCAGGCTGATTCCCTCCCTTTGCTGCTGGCATGGCCGGATGTTTAGGATTTGCAATACCACTGCTGCTGCTGCTGTTGCTGGGTGAGCACATGTCTCCTCCTTTGGGCCCTTTTATTCTCTCTCCCTCCTCAGGATCTGTGGGAAGGAAGGACTAGGAGACAATTGGGGGCTGGGAAGGGAGAGGAGAAACACAATTCAAGGTGACAAGGACAGCTGTGCAAGTGTCTGTAGCTTGTGTGAGGGGTGCAGGGATGCCTAGTAGCTGACCCCTCTCTATTGGGCGCCACTACACCCTGCAAGCACTTTTGATCCCTGCAGCAGACTCCCCCTCCCAAGTCCAGCCAGCATCTCTGTCCCAGGAACTTTCCTGTTGCCTCCCTCTCCCAGCCTTCCAAATTCCATCTTCCAGCTCCCATGCCTTTTGTCCTGCTTGATGTTCCTTTACCATCTTGGGACATCACGGAGGGAAGGGTCACTTTAATAGGTGGGGTGGATAGAATGGAACCTGGCAAAGTTTATGGCAGAGGAGCTCTTTGGGCTGTGATGTGGTTTGAGGATGGAAACCAGGTAAGGTACTTCTGGTGAAGGTAGAAGGTAGATACATAAACAAAGGAGCAGAGAGACGAACAAAGTGAACCTGCTGTTCTGTGGTCCCCAGGGGACTGGCATTCTCTCCGGTCTACTCCCTCTATATACCCTCTGCAAGCTCTCAGCATCTGTCTGCCCATCATTCCAGAGAAGCGGACAGTGCTGAAGCTATGAAAAGAATTACCACGACTCTTATATCCCAGTCCATGACACAGCAAGACGAGGTGCTTGAGAGGAGCTCCACTCCCAGCCTAGGGCTAGAGACAGCCCCACCCCAACATGTAAAGCAGAATGAATATGGGGCCAGGCTAGGCACTTTGTTCAGATTGGTGTCATTAGTGCCCTCAAGTCCATTCTGACTCAGAGTGATCCTGTATATATACAAGGTTTCCAAGGAGCGGCTGATGAGTTTGAATTCCTGATCTTCTGATTACCAGTCCATTGCTTATCCTACAGCACCACACCAGGACCCCTTGGCTCAGATTAGGATGGCAGAAAGACTTCTTGTCTGAATGAAGTGCCCCCAAGAGTAAAGGCAGGCAGGGGCATGAGGAGAGGGATCCTGGTTTGGGAGACTCAGGACCTAGGAAGGGACTGTCAAGTCCTGACATCCTGAGACACTGACTTGCTGGACAGCCCTGGTCATGGTCCATCTGGTGTTCCATGTTGTGTGACTCGGCCATGCCAGGCATCCTCTCTGTTCCCAACATCATCATCGGGCTGCACCTTCCCTGGAATCACTGATGAATCCTTGGATTCTGTAGCTCAGGACAGCCTGGGGCTCAGCTGAAGCTTCCCTAAGACCTGAATGGGCCCTACATTGGCTAGAGCCCTCATGGGGACTCTCCCTTTCACCTTGGCTAGTGGAGGCCAGGAGGTAGCCAGTATACAGACTGAGTGGGTAGGAGTAGGTAGGGGGTTAGGCCCAAGGGAAAGAGACAGACAGAGATGGTATCATGAAGGATTGATGAGGGGAGGTGCGTGGGCAGGAGGAGGCTCAGAGAGGAAGGAGAACCAGCAATCTATAGACCCACCCTAAAGGTCTGGGGGGGGGGGGAAGGAAGAGGGAGGGTCAGGTGTCCCAGAGCATCAAGAAAAGGAGGTGGAGTGGCCACTGTTCACAGCGCTATTTCTAATATGTCTCCATTGACCAGGTCCCCAGAAGGCTCTGTTTCCCAGGTCAAGAAAAGTCCCAGAGGGTGCGAGAATCCCCAAAGACTTTTCTTTGTATGAGTGTGGCAGTTCAAGGGCACTACCTGGGGAGAATGGGACTTCAGTTTCTGGGAGAGGCCAGGCCCAACCTCGGTGCGCCCTAGCCATCCCTAATATGTTGCAAGGAATCTGGAAGCACGCCGTTCATTCCCACAGTGGAGAGCCGGCCGTGCCAGTCCGTCGTGTCTTCGGGCCACAATTTGTTCCCCTCTCCTAGAGTTTGAGCGCCCACCCCACAGCGGAGGGTGCGGATTGGTAGAGGGTGAAACGTGCAAGTAGGGCGCCCCCGGAATTGCAGCCTGCCTGCTCCCCTCACCACCAGGGTCCGAAAGCTCGGCCGGAGGTAACCGATGTGTGGCCGCGGCAGAGGCATGCTCGGCAGATGTGCGGTGCCAGCCGTTGCGCACCGAGTACGTGGTGCAGTGCTTGGGGCGGGCTACTTCAGGGGTCTGCCCCCGCGCCCGCTGCCACCGCGCCCTGCGCCGCTTCTTCGCCCACGGGCCGCCGGCTCTCACCCTCGCACTACTCTTTTGCCCATGTGTGGATGCCGCGTGCGCCGAGCGCCGCCGCCAGACCATCGTGCCTGCCTGTGCCTTCTTGGGGCCCGGCTTAGGGCCGCCCTCCTGCCTAGCAACTCTAGAAGCCTGCGAACACAGCGGAGTCTGCAGGTGGGCGTGGGGTGGGGTGGGGGGCGGGGCGTGGGGCGTGGGCGGTCGCTCACTGCCCCGCCCCATCCACAGGCCCCGCCTCCGTGCTTTCCAGGCCTCGTGCCTGCCCTCCCAGGTCGCCCCGGATGTCTGCCCACCGGAGCAGGCCACCAGCTGCCGGCGCGCCTACGCCAGCCTTGTGGGTACGAAGGTGGGAGCCTGGCGTGGGTGGGGCTCACAAGGGGGATACTTATGCCTGGGTGGGCCGATGACCCCTCCTTGGCGCCCCCCGCAGGCACAGCCGTCACGCCCAACTACGTGGACAACGAGAGTTCGCGTGTGGCACTCTGGTGCGACTGCGGAGCCAGTGGTAACCAGCATGAAGAGTGTGAAGACTTCCGGGGGCTCTTTACAAGGAACTTCTGCTTGGGTGAGGGGCCCAGGCAGGGCAGTTGGCACGTACTGCCTACTCCCTTAGTTGCTTGGCCCCGCGGGAGCCCATCTTAGAGGAGAGGAAACTGAGGCTCTTTGTCAGGAAGGCTCACTCACCCTGTCCAGATGTCTCTGGGGGCCAGGTCATAGACTCTAAGTAGAATCCTAGCGGTGTCAAACCTGGTGTCCCTGAAGGTCGGAAGCGAGAAGGGTGGTGTGGTTGTTGTTGTTATGTGCCGTAGAGTCGGTCCAACTCATAGCGACCCTACACAGGGTTTCCGAGGCTGTAAATCTTTCCGGGAGCAGACCGCCTCATTTTTCTCCCGCGGAACCACTGGTAGTTTCGAACTGCTGACCTTGCGGCTCACAGCCTGATTCGTGGTGGGTGCAGTTAAACCGTTTGTTTCCAATACCCTGGAATTGAACTGGGTGCCTAGGCCACTTTTGAGGTGGTGCCAACCCTGCAACTCCCCTCTTCTCCCTACTCTGGTTAGCTCGGCGATTAGCTGCCAGAGTTAGGAAGCCTCAGTTGGACCAGCCACTTTTACAGACACAAAAAGGCATGTGAACTACTTCATGCCTTTTTGTGTCTGTAAAACTGGGAGGATAGTCACCCTGCTTTGTAAGGATGGAACTTAGCCAGGTGTCTTTCTCATTTTATGATTATTTCTTACTCTGGTCTTCTGTTCCATAGTCAGTCCTTGCAAATGTCCTGTCCTCCTATTCTTTGTGCATGGGGGAAGAGGGGACTCATGTGTACTGTCAGGAGGCTCTCAGTTTGTGCTAAGGGTGCCCAGTTGATCCTACCTGGATCTCTCCCTCTGTAGACAGAGCCATACAGGCCTTTGAGAGCCAGTGGCCCCCAACCCTGCAGGACCACTCCCAGGACCCTGGGCACCACCCCTCACAGGTAAGTGCAAGGTAGCTCCTGAATTGCCTCCTTCCAAACCCTTCCATGCCAGATGTGGAGACATGACTGGCCTGCGTTGGCGGTGCAATTTATCTCAAGCTCACAGCTCTGTCCCCCACTCCTAAGGTGTCCTCTGCAGACTGGCTTCTGGAGGGGAGCTCTCTGCTCTTCATGCTCCTGGCCCTGACTCTCTGGCCCCTACTCTGGTGAGGACTGCAGACAGTAGACAAGAGTGCCAAACATTCCATCCCTTCCTCAGATCTCAGGGCCGTGTCTGTGGCCTATAACCCCACTGAAAATGATCTGGCTTACCCTCCACGCTGGCCCTAGTGCTTCTGCCCTGCTGCCTTTTTCAGGTGTGGATACCCTGTACCCCTGTCCCTTGGAGCTAGGGGTGTGTGGGGCAGGAGGCTGACTGCAAAACCCTGGCTTCTTTCTCTTTCAGTATATTGCTAGGTTGTAGGTCCCATTCTTTACCAACCTTGCAAGAATTGGGGTCTTCATTGGGTAGGGATAGAAGAGAGGAAAGTAAGACTTTTTGTGGCATGAGAGTCATTTTGTATCTGAAGTCTTCTGGAGCTTTAGATCACCTAGAGATAGCCAAACATAATTTAGGAAATTTAATCCTGTGCATGAAATGACCCCCACATTGCACTGATGGTCACATGGCCATCTTCCCTATGGTTTAACCCAGCACTAGGAATGGTATACCCAGTTCATCAATAAATCACTTGCACAGAAACTGACCTTGTTTTCATGTGGTCTGTGTCTTGGGAGCTTGGAGACCATCTTCCACAGGTATGTGACTTCAGATTACCTCAAAACATCTCTGAGCTTCAGCATTCACCTACATTTGAGGCTTTGGAGCTGAATCAACTTTCAGGTCCTGGTGGCAGGAAGTTTTGTTGCTTGTTCTTAGCTGATGTTGAATTAATTCTAATTCATGGCAACCTGGCAATCCCATGCACCAGTGGGTTTTCCAGTTTGTAATCTTTTTGGAAGCAGGCTACAAGCCTATTTTCTGAGGACCCTCTTTGTTGTTGTTAGGTGCCATCGAGTAGGTACCAACCCATAGCGACCTTATGCACAGCAGAACGAAATACTGGGCCAACCTCACTACTGTTGCCACGTTTGAGTCCATCGATGCTGCCACTTGGACAATCCATTTCATTGGGGGTCTTCCTCTTTTTCTCTGACCCTCCACCTTACCAAACATGATATCCATCTCTAGTGACTGGTCCCTTCTGACAGTATGTCCAAATTATGAGAGACGAAGTTTGGCCATTTTGGCCTCCAATGACTGGCTGCACTTCTTCCAAAACAGATCTGTTGGTTCCTTTGGCAGCCCAGGGCACCTTCAATACTCTCCTCCAACACCATAACTCAAAAGCATCAATTCTTCTACGATCTTCCTCATTCACTGTCCAGCTTTCGCATGCATATGAGGTTATTGAAAATATCATGGCTTGGGTCAGGCGGACCTTAGTCCTCAAGCTGACATCTTTGCTCTTCAATACTTTACAAAGGTCTTGTGCAGCAGAGTTGCCTAATGCAATACGTCATTTGATGTCTTGACTGCTGCTTCCATGAGTGTTGATAGTTGAAGTCCTTGACAACTTTAATCTTTTCTCTGTTGATAAGAATGTTGTTTATTGGTCCAGTGGTGAGGATTTTTGTTTTCTTTACATTGAGATGTAATCCATACTGAAGGCTATGCTCTTTGATCTTCATCAGTAAATGTTTTAAGCCCTCTTCACTTTCAGCAACCAGGGTTGTATCATCTGCATATCACAGGTTGTTAATGAGTTTTCCTCCAATCCTGATGTCCCGTTTTTCTTCACAGAACCCAGCTTCTCGGATTATTTGCTCAGCATACAGGTTAAATAAGTATGGTGAAAGAACATAATCTTGTTGCACACCTTTTTAATTTAAAACATTCAGTGTTCCTATGTTCTCTTCGAGCAACTGCCTCTTGGTCTAGGTACAGATTCCTCATGAACACAATTAAGTGTTCCAGAATACTCATACTTCGCAATGTTGTCCATAGCTTGTCATGATCCACACAATTGAAAGCCTTTGCTTAGTCAATAAAGCACAGGTAAACATCTTTCTGATAGTCTCTGCTTTAAGCCAAGATCAATCAGACATCAGCAATGATATCCCTCGTTCCATGACCTCTCCTAAATCTGGCTTGAACCTCTGCAAGTTTTCTGTCAATGTATGCTTGCAGCCATTTCTAGATTACCTTTAGTAAAACTTTACTCTTATGGGATAGCAAAGAGATTGTCCCATGATTTCCGCATTCCATTGGGTCACCTCTCTTTGGAATGCAACCACAAATATGGATCTCTTCCACTCAGTTGGCCAGATAGTTGTCTTCCAAATTTCTTGGCAGAGATGAGTGAGTGCCTCCTGTGCCACCTCACTTCCTTGAAAGAGTTCAATTTTTATTCCATCAATTCCTGGTGCCTTGTTCTTTGCCAATTCCTTCAATGCATCTTGGACTTCCTTCTTTAGTATCATTGGCTCATGATCATATGCTACCTCTTGAAATGGTTGAACATTAACCATTTCCTTTTGGTATAATGACTCTGTGTATTCCTTCCATCTTCTCTTGATGCTTTCTGCATCATTCAATAATTTGCCCAGAGAATCTTTCAATAATGAAAGTCGAGGCTTGAATTTTATCTTCAGTTCTCCCAGCTTGAGAAATGCTAAGCATGTTCTTCCTTTTTGGTTTTTTGATTCCAGATCTTTGCACATTTTATTGTAATATTTGGCTTTTATCTTTTCAAGCGGATCTTTGAAATTTTCTGTTCAGCTCTTGTACCTCCTCATTTCTGCCATTTGCTTTATCATCTCCATGCTGGAGATCAACGAACCTCTAGGTAGGTTCAAACCACCTATCTTTTAAGTAGTAGTAAATTGCGTAACTGTCCCACCCAGGGGCTCCTTTCATTGCTTGTTCTTGTTGTTGTTAAATGCCACTGAGTTAATTCTGACCCATAGCGACCCTGTATAGGGTTTCCAAAGAGCAACTGGTGAGCTTGAACCATCAGCCTTGTTGTTCAAATGACTTTGCAGTCTGACGCATTAGCCCACAGCACCATGCTAGGACTCCTTTCATTGCTTATCTAGTGCCTTTTCTTTCCTTCTCTGTTAGAGCTCAGGCTTAAAAAAA
>NW_006408822.1:209634-213539 GCF_000296735.1 Chrysochloris asiatica
TTTGAGTTATGGTGTTGGAGGAGAATATTGAAAGTGCCATGGGCTGCCAGAAGAACCAACAGATCTGTATTGGAAGAAGTGCAGCCAGAGTGCTCCTTGGAGGCCAGGATGGCCATATTTTGCTTCACTGCAATGAGTACAATCCCCTCCATGTACCATCAGTCAACAGCATTTACCTCTATCCTCCCCCCCCCACCCCCACCCCATCCCTTTTTTAAGGTTTCTTTTGTGGATTGAGTGAAAGTTTACAGGGCATATCATCAGTTTTACATTCAACAAATCATATACCTTGTTTCATTACAATGATTATAATCCCCTCCATGTACCATCGGTTAACAGTATTTCTCACTATTCACTTTAGCTCTTTAAAAAAAAACACTCAGTCATATATAATAATTTACATCTCCAAAGGGCATATTCTGCAAGTCTGCCTCCTGGCCACCTGCTCTTAGTCCCTCTGTTCCCATGAATCTAGAGTCCTTAGTCGCTCCCCATCTCTACCTCCCTGCTAAGGGTAGTAAAAAGCCTCATCTTTCTCCATGGAGCAGCTGGTAGTTTCAAACTGCTGATCTTGCAGATCACAGCCCAATTTGTAACCACTACACTACCAGAGCTCCTTAAGATAAGGGCCTGTATTTGCTTGTGCTCTTCTTCCGTGATGGTCCTTGGTTCCTCTGTTTCTGGACTATAAGATTAACTACTCCCAGAGTGACCATTCCCATCTGGTGGGGTTAAGGCTGTTAGGACTAGGAATACTGCCAGCTCTGCAGAGAAATTTAGGGAGACAAGGGGCTGAGGACACCCAAAGCCCAATGTCTTGCTGCCCCTTGGGCTAGTTGACTTTTCTATAGTTTTGTTAACTAAGATTGTGATGAGTTTGGTTTCTGTCATTTCAGCCTAAAAAAGCCTTAACTCATTTCCTGTTGCCATCGAGTCAGGTCTGATTTTTGGTGACTCCATGTGTATCAGATTAGAACTGTGCTCCATAGAGGTTTTTTTTTGTTTTTGTTTTTTTGCCAAGAATTGATTTTCATTATACCGAAGCGTGAGGGCCTATGCATTAAATGAGAAGATGTTTGGCAGTGAACATTACCCAGATTCAAACTGAAGACATCCTAATCTTGTTGAGGCACAATAAAAAAATAAACACTGACCAAGAATTTCAAGAAAGAACTTAACTATCCCCCAGTCAAGCTGAAACTTTACACAGGAAAACCTGGTTTCATTTTGTGCTGAATTGCTCAAATGAAAAGAAAAGCTAAATCAGGTAGAGGCAGCATATGGATTGATTTTTATTTTACCAGACTGGTGCTCTACTCAGTCTCACATTTACAATTGTTTTACATTATAATTTGTATCTCTAGTTAGTTAAGAGATACATGAAGTGAAAAAACTAAAACATGTTCATGGAACTAGGAAATTTTGTGGGGCTAGATAGGGTTGGGAGAGAACAGAAGTTATTCTGGCCTTCCTGTCACCAAATTGTTCCTCTAAATAGGATCTTCCTTAATAAATCTTTTCTCTGCCCTCACTACTGAAGTGAAAACATTTTAGAGACTTGGCCACAAAAAGGGCTATGTTAAACCAAGATTGATAACTATCCTATGAATTAAGTAACTACTCCCAGAATCCTTAAATATAGACAGAAAATTTCAACTTATGTGGAAAGCCAAAAATAGGCAACAATAAGATGAAGTTCAGATATACTGTCTGAACTGGTATTTACCAACGGAAATTTACAGCTCCCTCAATTCAATCAGATCAGAGACATTTAAAGTAGTCTGGAGAACAGGAAAAACTGAACAGTGAAAATTCTCATGCACCTCATTCCCTTAGAATTCTAGTGCTGACTACATGAAAAGTGTTTGAGAGATACTTTAAAACAGTTTTTTTCAGTTAGAGTTTCGTCCTGCTGAGTGAGAGGATGGGATGATGTTAAGAGGGAGTATAGAATATATTTCTAACTCTAGGATATGAAAACCAGATAATCAAATTTGGGACATTTTCGTTGGGTTAGAAAAGGAAAGATAAGAAAAATCACCAGCAGTACATATAATCCCAGAGACCATCTGCTCCAAAAATTAGTTTTGTTTCCCTTTCCCCTTATTTAAAGACAATTATTTCAGTAAAGTACATTACTTAGCATAGTCTTAGAGACAAAGACTTTGAAACCACCATGTATTTAAGATAGAAAACAAATGTCTAAAATGTAATTAATAAATGGTTTGCACTTCATCTCATTCACATTCTGTGGCTGAGAAGTGTAAATCCCATTAGAGATTCCTGCTTGTCCAAAAGCACATTGGATGAAACTAAACCAAGATGAGAGGAAATGTTTATTGGGTGTGTGTATTCAGCTGGTTTATTTCCCTCTGGAGTGGAAGTAGAGGGTAAAATAAGGTCTACTTAGGATTGTCACAGTCTATGGAAAAGCCCTGATGTTGCCACTGCCTCAAATCACAAAGTCTGATTCAAGAAAAGGAAAAACTGTGATGTAAAAACATCTCATCACACCAAACTCAGAGGGGTCTTTGACAGTCATCAGCCAACAGGAGAATAGGAGAAACCTATTTTGGCATTAGGATTTATTGAAGGCTGCCAGCACGGTCCAGATCATCTCTGTGGCACTGTGTTTTGTTCCTTCCCCTTCAGGGTCCAGTTCTACCAGATCTTTGGCTTGATTCATTGCCACATCATACTCGTCATCTGTCAGAGGAGTAGGCTAGCACCAGGAGTGCCAGTGTTCGCTTGTCCATTCGCTGAGGGTCATTTACCCACCGCTCTAGTACACTATCTTGCAGGGTTTTCACTAGTCGCTGTTTCTCTGTGGTATTAGTTACTGGATGAGTGGTCATGTCAAATAGAAGGAAATTCTGCTTCTCAGAGGTTAGAATACCCTTCTCTACTAGTTCTTTGCAATTCATTCTCGTACATTCCTCAGCTGGTACTGTAGTTTGAAAGGGTTCAGAGCTTACAAAGGAGAACCAATAAGATTAAACTCTTCATGTCTCAGCAAAAACCAGGCAGGCAAGAAGGCAATGGGATGACATATATAAAAATCAGTGAGTAGCCCTATCCATGTCTGGACAGTTTCTGTGGATTCAGTTGCTTTAATGTGCTTGAGTGTTTCATCTAGTAAGACATCACCTGTTGGGCTGTCTGACTTTACCAGTACCTTTCTATCTAGTAGTCTCTTCTTACGTAGGATTGGAGGTTCCGAAGAGATTGGACCTCACATGGCCAGTTCTACAAGAATGCCTCCTCTCAGGCCAGATGATATGCAGTCATTCCAGAAAGATGTGTAACTCTCTTTATTCTTTAGCCCCAGGAGTAATACTTCTTCCATAAGTGTGAGGCAGATATCCTTAGAGTCTCCAGAGTCTTCACTGTCTGGATTCCTCCCTAAATTAGTGTCTGCCTTACTTTCCACTTTCTTCTCACAGTTCTTGCCACTTCAGTGCGACAGGTGCAGTGAGTTAAAGTGGTTGGTCATTCTTATTTATTTCTGATACCATTCCTGGGTTACAGCTGGACGCAGCCTAGAGCTTGCGCTATATTTTATAGAGGGACACCTGTCCCCAACCCAACCCACCCCACCCTGCCCAGGTCCTAGTGGGTGAAAAACTTCTCAGCCACATAGAGAACACAAACTTCCTCGCTCCATAGAGATTTTTTTAAATTTTTTTATTTAAGGTTTTTATTTTGGATTGAGTGAAAGCTTACAGGGCATATCATCAGTTTTACATTCAACAAATCATACACCTTGTTTCATTACAATGATTATAATTCCCTCCATGTACCATCAGTTAACAGTATTTCTTTCTATCCACTTTAGCTTTTTAAAAAACAAACAAACAAAAAACCACTCAGGCGTATATAATAATTTACATCTACAAAGGGCACAT
>NW_006408822.1:215974-250026 GCF_000296735.1 Chrysochloris asiatica
TATTATATGTCTTGGTGATTTTCTTTTAGGGTCTATCCATCCTGGGGTTTGTTGAGCTTCTTGAATGCTTATCTTTTCACTTTTCATCATGTTAGGGAATTTTTCTCCCAGAAGCTCTTCAACTATCTCCTCTGTGGACTTGTGTGATTGTTCCTGTTCCAGAATGCCAATAATTCTTAAGTTATACCTCTTCATTTTGTCCAACATGAATCTTAGGCCTTCTTCAGATTTTTAAAATCCTTTTTTGTGCTTGCTTTTCTGTGTTAGTAGTGTTGAGAGATTTATCGTCTAGTTTACTAGTTCTGGCTTCTATCTCTTCAGTTCTGCTCCTTTTCTGTCCATTTCTGATATTCTATTATTAATCATTTTCTGTCCATTTCTGATATTCTATTATTAATCATTTGGATCCCTTTCTTTAGATTTTGAATTGTTTCCAATACTATATCTATCTTATTTGATTGTTCCTGTAGCACTTTCCTGACTTCTTCCTTATCTTTCTCAACTCCATTATATAGTGTTTTGATACATTTTATAATCATTTTCCTGAATTCCTTCTCAAGCATTTCCAAAGCCTACCCATCTTCCAGTTGGAGTATAGGTCTACTTCCAGCTCATTTGCTTCAGTCACTTTATCTCGTTTCTGGACATGTGAAGATATGGTTATCTGCTTCTGATTTTGGGCATATTCAGGAGTTATCTATGGCCTTAATACTTAGATGGGAGAATATTTTGGTATTTTTTATGCTCCCTGATTGCCTCCAGGTAGATGTGATCAGGAAATGGGCTTCCCTTTTCACTCTTCTTTTTGAGAAATTTCAAGATGCCAATGTTGGTCATTTTGACGTAAGTTAAGATAGAATTTTCAGCCTATTTCCTTTTTTGTCTGCTTGTCCCACTCCACAATCCCCGTTCAGGCCTTTTTTCTAGTTAGAAACAGTTCAGGGCCAGCTGTGGCCGTTTGGTTTTAATTGGAAACTGTCTCTTTAAAGTTCGAGGAGATCTGTGCGCATGCGCGTAGTAGAACCCTCTGAGGGTGGGGCTAGGGTGTCCGCTAGCTCAGGCACCCCTATAGTCACCAGAATGGAGGTGCACAGACAGCAAGAGACCAATGAACACCTCCCAAAAGAAAAGAATGCCCACACCTTTATCTCTGCGGCTCTGTCAGGTGTCCGTGGCTGCTCGGATCCTTCCCCCGCTTGGTCTCACCCAAGATGGCGGCTCCTGGAGCAGCTGAGAGTCCTGAACTAGAAAGCAATGGATTTCTTGCTTCTGCTACAACTTCCCCTAGCTGTAAGTCTTCCAACCTTCTAAATATTCCTTTATATGTGGTTCAGAGTTCTGGGACCATCCCCTGTACCTGCTTTGTCCTGTATTCCGTGTTGCTGCTGACGAAGCTTGTTACTGCACTTCCACCCGATCCGCCATCTTGTTTGTTCTCTCCTCTCCATAGAGTTTTAAAAGTTAATCATGTGGCCGTTTTTTCTGAGGCATATCTGGGTGGATTCAAACTTCCAGCCTTCCTGTTAGCAACTAAGCATGTTAACCATTTGTCCCACTTAGGGAATCTGACCTGGCTTCTTCTTGTTGCTAAGTGCTGTCGAGTTAGTTCTGACTTATAGCGACTCTGTATAGGGTTTCCAAGGAGCCGCTGGTAAATTTAAATTACCAACCCTGTAGTTCAAACTGACCTTGCAGTCCAGTGCACATGGTGCTAAATCTAGTCAAACACTTTGAGGTTGCATCTAGCTGTGGCCTCCATGATAGAGACATGGTCTGCCTTGTTTTCCACATTTGATTTCGGCCTCCATGCCTTGCCAGTTTTGTTGGTTGCTGTCACTGTTTTATGCATATTCTCGGAGACTGTAGCTGTGACTCTTGACTCCCTGTCTGTGTTGAGGTCTCTGCTAGCTGTTGCCAACACTGAGCCCCCAGCTGGCAGGTGTCTGAGCTCGGGGGGGAGGCAGAAAGGCAGCTGCTGGAAGCATCGATGGATTTATTGGTGGAAATTTCACGGCTCATAAATGCCACTAGGGCTTGGAGTCTAATGTCTCGGTATAAGGCTAATGTGGAAACTGGCTCACTGCTCACCCTTCTACCCACCTTCCCTACATGGGTCAAGCCAGGCTATCCTCACAGAACATGCTCATTTTTTGCCATAAGTGACATTTCCGGAAGGAAGTGACAGACTGGTGATATTTCCAGAGTTAGGAAGGCAAGGGCTGCACGGGGCTTCAGGAGGAGGTCCCCAGCCTGACAGCAGCTTGGTGGTGAGCCTGGCATGCTTATGAAAGGTCAAGACACAGCTCTACCTTGCTGGCTGCAGGCCTGGGCTGAAGGATGTATTGGGAAGTGGTTCTACTAGCAAAATGTCACCCTAAACCCAAGGGAACATCCAGTCCAAGACAGATGTCACAGAGAAAAACAGATGAGTATACACATATGAAAATAAAATACACACAAAACTTAGAGACTGAGTCTGCAAGGAACAAAATCCCCCAAACCCACTGCCACTGAGTTGATTCTCACTCATAGTGCCCTTGTAGGACAAAGTAGAATCACCGCAGAGAGTGTCCAAGGCTGTAAATCTTTATGGAAGCAAATTGCCTCATCTTTCTCCCTTGAAATAGCTAGTAGGTTCAAATTGCTGACCTTTTGGTTAGCAGCCCACCAGTTAACCCACTGTGCTACAGAGCTCCTTTTTAAGGCACCAGGATTACACAAATGAGGAGGCAAACCCATGAGGAAGTGCAAAGGTTTCCCACAGCCCGAGTCTGTCCTGTCTCTTCCTCTCTGTTGTTGTTGTGAAGTGTCATTGAGTCAATTTCAACCCTGTATAGGGTTTCCAAGGAGTGGCTGGTAGGTTTGAACCACCAATCGTGTGGTTAGCAGTCTAATGCTTATCCTACAGGCCATCTTGTCACTAGATGACAGAGAATTCTTGCCATGCATGTTATGTCAGCTGCAGTGTTCGGATGTGATCCACAGATATGTGAGGCTGAGAACTCAGAAGTGCCATTGTCTGTAATGATAGAATTTTCCAAAATGCTGACCAGCTCTTGATAAAGTTTTGAAAAACAAAAACAAACAAAACCATTCCTTTTTCCCTTGACTTGCACAGCAGTTGTATTTCTGAAAAAAACTTCCTGTGTATTAGACCAGCTCTCAAATACTTTGTATTGCTAAGTAGAAAAGATTCAGGTCCTAGGCTACAATAATGAGGAACAGATTTTTCACTTCCACAAATTGTGCAGCAAGATGTCTGAAAAACATGTGGCATGCAAGTCAATTCCTTGTTGGAATCACAGATGTCTCCCTTCAGGCTCCAGCCACTTAACCACCACAGTGCCACCATCATTAACCAGTTGCTATAGAGTGTATTCCAACTCATGTGTGTCAGAGTTAGAATTGTGCACCATAAAGTTTCCAATGGCTTATTTTTTAGAAGTAGATATCCAGGACTTTTTCCCAAATTGCCAACTTTGGTTTGTACCACCCAGGGGTTCACCATCATTGCAATAATCAAAACCATCCTCATGTATTTCAAAATGTCCCCTAGGGGGCAGTACTGTGGTCTGCCACATGACCCGGCCACACCCTCAACTCCTACTACTGTTGTAGCCCACTTTGGTCCAACTACCCTGGCTGCCTTGCCATTGTTCAAACACAACAGGCATACTGTTCCTTCAACTCAGACGGCCTCCCTCCGGGACACCCATATGCCTGCTCCTTCATTTCATTCAGCTCAGCATTTTCTAACCCTCAACCCTACTTTTATTTTTTTATATAGAACTTAACATCTGACATTTTATTTATTATCTGTCTTTCCCACTAAACTGGAAGAAATCTCCACGAGGACAGGGCTTCTTTGGGTTTGTTTTGTTCACAACTAAATCCCTGTTCCCCATACTGTTGTGATCAATAAAATTTGTTTAATGAGTAGGTGAATAAATCTAGAGGGATTTTACTTAATTCATTAGGCAGGGTAATAAAAGAGATCTAATACCACTACCATTGGCCTATAACATTATTCCACAGTCTCTCGGGGATACAAAGGCCAACACAGCTCTTGCTGGGCAGGTAGCTTCCCTGCAAGTGACTCAGGGATCCACGTTCCCTTCAACATCCTTAATATGTAGTAGCCTTCAGGAAGGGTCCCACGGGGGAGCATTTTATATACCACATTTAGAAGTGGTATATGTCAGTTCTTCATCCATTGGTCGCAACCCAGTTTATGGCCGGTCTTACTGCAAGGAGGCTGGGAAATGTTGAGCTGTGGATCAAACAGCAAAATAGAACAGTTTGGTGAACAGCATTGATCTCTGCTACAATACCAGTGTCATTGTTGTTGTTAAGTACCTTAGAGTTAGTTCTGACTCAGAGCTACCCACCAGGAGTCCACCATACCAATACGATCAAGGTTTTATCTTGTCAGATGTGGATGATGGTCCCACTGCCCTCCCCAGAACAGTTCTGGCCACCACTGTCTTTTTCCTTCCACCCTCAGACCCAGGCTCTGGTAGGCAGAACTCCTCCAGGCTTCTAGCCTCTCCCATTGGCCCTGTATGACTGATGACCCTGTTTTCTCTTCCTTTCAACAAGTGCTCTTAGCTCTCACTGTGCTGCTCTAGCCCTTCTGCATTCTGTGCTTTGCCCTGTGTTATTTGGACCCCAGTGAGGGCAGAAACCACAGAAAGTAGTGCTGGGCCCCCACAAAGGCGGCTTAGTGAATGGAAATGACTTCAGCAAAAACTCACAACTCAAGACAATACTGTAGCCAGAGGACTAAACTTGGCATGAACCTAATTGTGGCCTAATAATTGTGTGTGAACTCCAATTCCTATACCTATGGTTATAATCTGAATTGAGAATGACTTCTTTGTTGCGTTAACAAGACAACATTAGTATGAGGTCTTAATCCACAAGCTTTTTGAAGCCCCCTCCCATATAGGGTATATCTTAAGTCAGTCTCTTTAGAGATAAAGCAAGCATGAGAGCAGTTGGGGCAAGATAGATGCCAAGCCACATGATGGTCACCATGGAACAAGGACCTTCCCCAGTCAACTGAGAGCGAGCCTTCCCCTAGAGCCAGAGCTCTGAATTCAGACTTCCAGCCTCCTAAACTGTGAGAAAATAAATTCAGTCTTCAATGTGCCTTTTCCCCACACTGTGGTATTTGTCACAGCAGCACTAGATAAGTAAGCCTGTCAGCACCCCTGAGCTTTGGTGGTGGTGGTGGTTATATGTTGTCTAGTTCCAATTCATAGTGATTCTGTAGAGGGTTTCTAAGGCTGTAAATCTTTATGGAAAGCCTCATCTTTCTCCTGTGGAGCAGTTAGTTGCTTCAAACTACTGACCAGAAAAACTAGATAGTGTCCAGCTACCACTACCAACTGCTCTGAAAGAAATCACATTAGACGGTCCTAGAGAGAGTAGTGAGGCACTGTGGGTTAATATGCTAGACTGCAAAGTCGGTTTGAACAAGGTTGGCGGTTCAAACTCACCAGCTGCTCCTTGGAAACCCTATACAGGGTTGCTAAGGATCAGAACCAACTAGACAGCACTTAACAAGATAGAGTGGGTGAGAAATATAGAAAACTCAATCATAAAGAGACCAGGCTTACTGGTTGGCTAGAGAATGGCAGAACTATGGCCCATGGTCACCCTTTAGGTCTGGAAATGACTTCAACCCTATGGCTTAATTCTCAAGATAGTTCTATTAAGGGGAACAATAGCACTAGGGAGGCATGCACACCTTAGACTAATCAACCATTTGAGATCAAAAGGACAGCATTTACCCAAGGACAAAGTTTAGAAGGGTTAAGGAGGAGGAGAAAAGGAAACAGGACACACAAGAAGGGAAGGTAAATGATGTTACACTGAGGGGGTTGCTATCAGTGAGATTAAATGTGTACCAATTATTGAATGGAAAACTGATTTGCTCTGTAAACCTTCACCCAATTCACAAAAAGTCTGGAGAAGTATCTGAGGGGCTGGCTCTAAGGGTTTCACACCTTCCTAGATTGCAAGCACTTCCTGATGCAGCCTAAAACTGGCAGTCTTAAGCATTGTTTTATTTTCTAAGATTCTAATGACCAAAATGTAAAAAGAAACAAAACAGAAATTAAGCGCACAGAACAAAACCCACCTTTTTACCAGATCTACTTTTATTTCAGAAGGATGTTTGTATTATAGTATTTACTTTTGTTTATATACAAGTCCTTCACATTTGTGTTTAAAATGCACAGACCTCCCTTAATTCTCTTGTTCCTGCTTAAATTAGCTGTTATTTTACAATACAAAAAATACCAAAAATTGCAGTCCTAAATGTATGTATAACACCCACAACCCCCAGCAATGAAATAGTTTACAATACTTACTTCATATTTACATGAGTGCAAGAGATGCTAAATTATACATATTAACAAACTAAGCTCAAGTCCAAACAAACAAAAACCGTAAATAACTATAAAACAAAAATTTCCAGAGCCAGAATACAGGCTTCACTAGTGTTCAGAATGTTTTGTTCACAAATTCTGAGTCACTGAAAGTTGATTCCATTATTGCCTTTAAGAGAGAAAGGCATTGGTTTCTCTCTCCTCTCCAAATCGGTCCCTGCAGGCAAGGTGTTTACTAGTGTCAGAGACTCATTGGGGGAAATGGCCCTTGATGGGCTGGGCTCTCTAGAAATCAGTCATTGCAGATTTTTATGGTTTGGGTCAAGTCTGGTAAATTGGGTAAACAAACTTTTCAGTCAAGAGTCAGTGTATGCCCTAATGGTGGAAGGCCTCTGCCCCTACTGCAATCCTTCGGGGCCAATTCTCATAGAAAGGGCCACAAGGAAAGACTTCCTGGGATGATAGGGCTTGAGGAGATGGATTTTGTTGTAATGCTAAAGGGCTTCTTTTTCATCTTGGCCACTGCTCTAGTGTTAATTTAGGTTAAGTACTTAGTAAATATTTGCTGAAAGAAGGGATGAATTGCACTGAAGGATCAAGGGTGTTCATGAAAACATCACCCTGCCGCTCCCCAAATATACTCCATTAAGTTAAAGGACCAAGATACACTGAAAAGTAGTGTGTCCTTTTTTCTATAGATAGTGCTCTGGTCATTCAACCTTCCCCAGTATCCCTGTGTATCTCCTGCCTTGCACCTTAGGCCACTTCACAGATGTTCTGAAAATTTCCTTTAGCCAACACACATCTGTCAAGGGCTGTACTTCCTCTGCAGTCTTGGGGCTGGTTAGACCAGAAGGACATGCTGCTTTCTCCCCACACCTCTGTCCACCTTTTGTGGATCTTAGGGAAGCCCAGGCTTCTCCCCAAACTGTGTAAGGACAGGGATGGGATGAACAGGAGTTCGGGGTTGATGGTGGAGTTAGGAAGTCTCCATGAGGAAACAGGAGCTATTTATTAACAAACTAGCCATGCAAATCCACCCCCATTTTTTAGTACCCAAAGATGACATAAATCACAGTAGAAACTATGGTCCTGGGAAAAAGGTCATTAAAATTTTGGACAAAAATCAGAAAAAAATGCAGCCGGAAAAACCCTATTGTGGAAAATCTGGTTTTTACAGTTAATAGTCTTTGAACTTCAAGGCTAAGAGAAACACTCCTTAGGATGAAAGTGGTCAACCTCACCATCTAGTACCCAGAGCCTGCATTGTAAGATCCACGATGTGCTTGTTGAGCCAACTGCAGGGACAGGGGTGACAGAGACCACAGCTTTGCATCTCCTCACAGACTGCTATTCAAATGGATTCATTTCAACACCCCTGTTTTAACTGACCGAATGGGAGCCAGATGCATTTGAACACATGGGGATGCAATTTTTTGGCTTCATTATCAACATTATCAGGGCCCAATGAGAGAACTTCTTCGAATTGGGATGTCCCGTATAGGGCAACAAAATGTATCAGGTGCAACTCAGACATTGTTACATTTAATAAAAATACATTAAGCTATTTTTGTTGTATGTACACTCCAAATGTCTGAACATTCTGGACACTACTGTATAGTTATGTACAAGTGTAAAATCAGTGTTCACACGACTAATTTATACACAGGCTCTCCTGTGACACGCAGGCATTTCTTCAGTTCCCAGATGGTGGCCCATTCCTTCTTGGTAATTGGCTCTAAGCTGAGTTCTATTTTCTCCTGGCCACTCTCTTCCTCTGCCCTGAGCCTGAAAGAAGCTGCTTACTGTTGGCTGCAAAGGAGAAGCTGGGGTTCAGCTGTTTCTCCATTATTGGAGCAAAACTGAACATTACTTGCTCCTCCTTCCTTTCAAAAAATAAACAATATGTTATATATATATTAAAAAAAAATCAATCAGGTGGCTGACGGTCAAGATGCATGTTATCTCATGACACAGGACTGATATGGGGTAGAGACCTCTTTGGTAAGGAAAGGCTGGCTCTGTGAACAAACAAGGAGGCTTTTCCTGGAGGGAGGTTGTTCCCAAAGGCCTTCCTCTTTCTTCACTAAGAGGCCTGGTAGGAAGTGTGGGGGCAGAAGGGCCAATCCACTGCAGGCTCTGTAGGAGCCATGTTCTTTCTGGAGCCAGGGATATGAGGAGTTCCTAATAGGAGGGAACTTTTCTAGAACAGCTCTTTACCAATGATGTGAAAATGAATCTCTCTTGAGAGGTGAATCTCAAAGTAGAGGTGTTCTGTGCATCAGATAGTGTTTTATTGTTTTCAAAACTCTCCTAGAAAACATCTTCCCAGAGGATTCTTCATGGAAGCAGGGTTAGTGTTGGGGAGGAGACAGTATCCCCTAAGTACTGCATTTAAAGGTGAAATGCTGTAGTTTTGGCTCTTTTGTGTATTATTTTCTTCAAATTTACAAGCTTGAAAGGTGCTGCACCAAAGTCCCTCCCAACTGGATAATGGCAGAGGACTCCAGGTGCTGAAGGGGAGGAGAGGTCTTAGGAGGCTGGGGAAGCGTGACGTCCAGGCAGGGCCCTGCCACCTCTCTTACATGTGGTCATTTTCCACTAGGCATAGTTTTCCATCCTTGGCCACTTTTGCTATCTGCTTTTCTTCTTTACCGGTATTCACCTGCCCTCTTGACAGCCACCACTTTGGTCTGTAGACCGAGCCCCTCTCCTGGTGTCTGACTCCACCCCGGCTTGGGACTGACCCATATGTTTAGAGCGGGTGAAAGCAGCACAGAGTCACTCTATATCCAGGGGCGCCAAGTGCTTTTAATGCTCTTTTCTGCTCAAAGGAGAACATGAGCAAGACCCTTCCTGTGTGGTGCCCTGGCCAGAGGGACCTGGGGTGGGGATCAGGGAAGCAAAAGGGACCACGCCTTATTTACAGTGAGTATGTTGACCACAATTAAAACAGGAGCTTTCACAGTTAGTTCATTTCTGCTTTCCTCTCAATTCCTTGGGGTGAGAAAATTCTTTCCTTGCTGCAAATTAGATTTTAGAAAAAGAGTAGGTTGCCAATGATAGCTGTTTAAATTTTACAAGAATGTAGGAATGCAATTATGTAAAAACTTAGGCTTAACTAACTTTCCAATTGCTAGATCTATTTAAAGTCTAGGCACTTAGTGTGTGTGTGTGTGCATGAGAGAGAGAAAGAGAATTTCATGTGGATTAAGACTAAATTAATCAAATTACTTTAGAAAACTACCTATTAGATCAGTTTACATTCTAAGTAACACTGCTGACCTTGACGTTGAAACAGCCCCCCTCTATCTTAATTGATATGATTCAAAAGAGATGGACCATTATTAATTCTCACCTAGAAAATTGCTACTCCCTGGAAGAGAGATCTGCCTAAGTCGTGCAAGAATAAATAGCACATCTTTAAAAAAGATAACAGGCTTCAGATGAAAACAAGTTCATTCATCTGACTATTTTTTAAAAGACCATGTTCAAGAACAACTGATGACAAAGTCTACTTGTAAACACTACATCTTTTGTTTTTTGCACAGTTGAGACAGTCCCAAGAATGGTTTTCCACAAGTGAACCCGAGCGTCCTTCCCAGCTCGCTCCCTGGTTCTACGCTGGCCTCCTCCAGCAACAATTGGACCATCCCTGGATCTGTAATTGAATTGATTATTTCCTATGCAAAAGTAAAAGGTTAGATGCTGGGACATGGATGGGAGAAACCGTCAAAGAAAGCGCTGTGAACATGCAGATGAATTGGATGCTGAGTGTTTCCAGTCTTCTGCTGGCACGCACCACCGCTCCCTGCCTGCTCCTTCCCGGGCAGACAGTTCTGGTGGGGCACACACTGGCTCTTGCTCGCTCATGGGAGTCTCTGGCTCCAGCATCAAATGCAGGTTCCTGGCTGTGCGGGGGGCTGCTGCTTTCGGTTTCTCACTGCTCCCGACTTCTCTTTGTACACTATGGGCATCTGCTGAGAAATGTCCACCAGGGCACTGGCCACTGCAAGACCTGAAAACCCACAGAGGGAGCACATGTTAAGGAGTAGCTTGCTTCCATCTTCCCCCCATTTTTATTAGCATTTATTCTTTTCAGTAAAAAGGATCAAAAACTGTTCGTATTTATATGGAACAGGTAAAAATACACATTTATAGTTTTGCCTCATGGTTATATTATCACTTTAGCTCTCCATCATTAAGTAGTACATTCTACACCAAATCATATTTACTATATTGTTGTTAAGTGCCGTTGAGTCAGTTCTGACTCATAGTAACCCTGTAGTGGGTTTCCAAGGAGTGGCTGTTGGGTTTGAACCACTGACTTAATACAGTAAAGGCCCTAATAAGATAAACACACTCTACAGGGACAGGAAATAAACCGTATGAAGTATCAGCCACATCTATTTCAATGGGAGTAGACAGCATTTCTTTTGCCCAAATCCACAATTAAGGAGCAGCTTGTTTAAAAAAAAATAATTTAAAAATTATTTTCAAATCTCCAAGGTGCAAAGAAAGAAAACAAAAAAAAGGTATACGGGTCAAAGTCTTAGTATCTACCTGGTTTCCCTTGCTGCTCCCACCCCTCCATTCACAGCCTCTCTCATTAGTTTTTATATCCTTTCAGGGTTTCTTTACATAAACACACAGTCTTACTTTCCCCTCCTAACTTTTTCCATAAAGGTATAGCCTACTTTTCAGCAGACTAATGAAGCACAGTGCTTACTGCCTGGTGGTAGGAATATTCCAATTTGACTATAGACAGGTTCCAAGTACTAAACCTTACCCCTGCCTGTCTCCAAATGGTTGCTGAGAAAGAGCATCCCTCAAGAAGACTCAGACTGTTCCCTACTGCTAGTCAGCATCAGTTATTATTATTATTATTTTTTTATTAAATGTTTTTATTTTGGATTGAGTGAAAGTTTACAGGGCACATCATCAGCTTCACATTCAACCATTCATATAGCTTGTTTCATTATCAGCATCAGTTATTTTTAAATGATAGAGGTCAGAGAAGACAATGGGACCAGGCTTTGGACTAGCAAGGTTTTTGTACCTGCCTATGCTAAGGAGCTCTGGTAGCGTAGTGGTTACGAATCGGGCTGCGAACCTTAAGGTCAGCGGTTCGAAACTACCAGCTGCTCCGCGGGAGAAAGATGAGGCTTTCTACTCCCGTAAAGATTTACACCCTCGGAAACCCTGTACAGGGTCGCTATGGGTCGGACCCGACTCAACGGCACTTAACAACAACAACAACATGCTTCAGTTTCCTCATTTGTACCATGCGGTTAACTTGAGGAGCTGAGTGAATCTATGTAAAGTACCCAGCACGTGGTACATTGTATGTGATCAACAGCAATTACCTTTCACCCTCAGGACTACCTTTGCTTTAGGTACACAGGATTCGATTTCCTTTTTGTATCAGTAACTGATTCATTTGACACTGGGGAAGGTATAGTTCTGGGATAGTTGTGTTGATAACATGTGTGGAGACAGGGGAGTCCAGCAAACTCTGATCCTGCTGAGAATCTCCAGAGCTGTGTTACAGGAGCTTGTAACCCTGATGCCTCACTAAGTCTACAGAACAAGAGGGTGGCTCATAAGGACAAAATGCCAGATGTAAAGTGCTTTTACTGCCTGACCTGCAGTGGGGAATGCACACCAAGAAGTAACTAGTGAAGCAAAGGCACAGCAGGTGTTATTTGGACATGTGGTCAGAAGGGACTAGTCCCTGGAGAAGGACATCATGCTTGGTAAAGTAGAGGGTCAGTGAAGAAGAGAAAGACCCTCACTGAGATGGGCTGACAACAGTGGCTGACAACAGGGCTCAAATATAACAACTGTGAGGATTTGAGGATGGTGCAGGGCCAGGCAGTGGTCTTTTCTGTTGTACATGGGGTCGTTATGAGTTGGAACTGACTTCATGGCACCTAACAACAACAGAAATTAGAAAAATGTTCAGGACAGTTATATGAAAAACGAAAGAAAGTACAAAGAACTGAATTGCTGTTAAGGACTAGAAAAGGAAAAATCAGCATTGTTTGGTGTTAAGATGATAGTGAGTAAAAAGTTCCTTTATGTTGTTATAATCATTGTTCATGCTTTATACTTGAAATGGAATAGAAAAGCA
This sequence comes from Chrysochloris asiatica, assembly GCF_000296735.1. Taxonomy (NCBI): domain Eukaryota; kingdom Metazoa; phylum Chordata; class Mammalia; order Afrosoricida; family Chrysochloridae; genus Chrysochloris; species Chrysochloris asiatica. The sequence goes on from NW_006408822.1 coordinate 228,503, forward strand.
AGAAAAATGAAGCAGTGCTAGAAGTTCCGATTTGAGAAACAGTAGCTCTGAGGGGACAGCTAGAAGCCAGAGGGCAGATAAGACAGGTGAGGAAGAGTATACTGAGTGAAGAGGGAGAAAGCTCAAATTTAGGAGTCAGAAAAAGGACAAAGACCGGAAAGGAAGAGCCAGAGCCCAAGGGAATCAGAAATATCAGCAGCACAGGAAACTGATCTGAAGCATCAACTACCCTGAGAGAATGAGGAAGCTGGCGGCTGTGAGGAGAATCCTGGATTTCCCACTGAGTGGGAATGAGTGGGGACCTCAGGAAAAAGAGTTTGGGGAACATAACAGACAATGGAATTATCTCACTGAATCTTTGCCATGATGTGAAATAGGTACTAATCTATACTGCCTTTATCATAAATTTTTTAAGAAAAGGAACTATCGGGTATGGAGCTCCTTTCTCATTTAAACTGTGTTTGCCTCTGATCCTTATCCACTTACCTGACTGTCCAGGAGGAGGGATCCCACCGAGGCCTCGTGGGAGCCTCACAAACACAGATAGGACAGCAGCCTTGTTGCCAAAACATGGCTCCAATGCAATGGGCTTGGGAACAGTCTGGTGGAGGAAGACAAAAAATTATCTAAAGCCCTAACATACACAGACAGCGTAATGGTCACTTAGTGCTAACAAGGGCCATGGATTTTAGAAATAGAGAAGAAGACACATCACAGTTTTAAAGATAATAAAAAAGGAAACATTTAAGTTCCTAACAACCAAACATTAATGAGAAGAACGCTACTGTCAACTACCATCCTGGGGGTAGAGAGGTCATACAGTTCTGCATATCTGGATCAAGCACATTTCTGGAAATATGGACTTTTAAATACTGAATCTCCTTTAGCTGTCCTTGAGACATTAAGCAGACCTGTTCACCCACTTATAAGAGCTAGCTGGCTGGCCAGATGGATTCCACATTTATTCTTTAGATGCATTTGGCTCTGAAAAGTATGTATTTTCTTTTGCAGCCTTTGGACATAGTTTTAAAAGATGCCCTCTATATTAGTTGAACATTGTTGGATGTGAGGTTGGTGCAGGACTGGGCAGTGTTTCGTTCTGTTATGCATAGGGTCACTATTAATTGATAATGATTCAATGGCACCTAACAACAATGTGATAGTTTCTATTGTTGTAACAAATTACCACAAACTTAGTTGCTTAAAACAACAAGTACTTATTACCGCAACAGTTCTGTAAGTCAGAAGTCCAGCTGGATTCTGGACTCTGTAGGGTTATTTGCTCAGGGTCTCACAAGACTGAAGTCATGGTGTAGGCAAGACTGGGCTCTTATCTGGAGAGGAAGAATCCACTTCCAAACTCATTCAAGCATAAAAGTCAGCAAAAACAATAATGGACTTTAGACAGTACTCCACATGTTAGAACTGACAACTAGAGAACACAGTTTACCTCACACCATACACAAAAACTAAAACAAACACCTGCATCCTTGATGTACTCTTATGCTCATATTCATTCTTTCATTCAACATCCAGTCTGTAGGCAACTCTTGCTGACTTTGTCTTCAGAAGTATTCCCCACCTGGCACAGTTACAGCCTCAATCTAGACCACTGTCTCCTCACGTAGACTACTGCCCGAGCTTCATAACTGGTTTCCCTGCTTCTGCCCCAAATCCGTTTAGTCAGTTCCCTGTGCCACTGCCAGACTGGTACCTGGTAATGATTTTTTTTTCTCTGGTAGCGTAGTGGTTATGAATCGGGCTGCTAACCTCAAGGTCAGCAGGTTCGAAACTACCAGCTGTTCCGCAGGAAAAAGATGAGGCTTTCTGCTCCTGTCAAGATTTACAGCCTCAGAAACCCTATAGAGGGGTTGTTATGAGTCAGAACTGACTCCACAGCACAAAACCACCACCACCACCACCAAATTCAAGATTGATGACAGACTGGGAAGGATGGTAGGTAGAATTCTAAAGTTGGCCTATTGATAAAATCCAGTTCCTTGAGGCAGTAGGTCTGAGGCCCCCCATTTCCTTTCTGCCAATCAGGGACTGCTCTCCTCTCCTACATGCCGCCCACCTTCCCTCTCACAGGCCTCCTCTATTGTCAACTAAGCAATGGTGCTTCCAGTCCTTCTCAGGCTTAGAATCTCTCTGACTTCCTCTTCTGCCATCAGCTGGAGAAAACACTCTTCATACATCAAAGGCATCTTGGGACTTTTATTACATCTGCAAACTCCCTTTACAGCAATGTCTAGAATAGTGGTGGACTGAGTAACCATGACACAGAGGTCTTGGAGGCCAACTTTAGAATTCTGCTTATCATGCTTCTCAATCTGTCATCAATCTTGAATTTGGGTGAAAAGAATCATTACCAGGTACCAGTCTGGCAGTGGCACAGGGAACTGACTAAATGGATTTGGGGGCAGAAGCAGGGAAACCAGTTATGAAGCTCCGGCAGTCGTCTACGTGAGGAGACAGTGGTCTAGATTGAGGCTGTAACTGTGCCAGGTGGGGAATACTTCTGTAGACAAAGTCAGCAAGAGTTGCCTACAGACTGGATGTTGAATGAAAGAATGAATATGAGCATAAGAGTACATCAAGGATGCAGGTGTTTGTTTTAGTTTTTGTGTATGGTGTGAGGTAAACTGTATTCTCTAGTTGTCAGTTCTAACGTCTGGAGTACTATCTAAAGTCTATCATCTACTGTTTTTGCTTTTATCCTTAGTACTGTTTGATTCCTTGATCTTGATCTGTGGGCTTCCCACAGGACTAAACTGGAGATGCTTTCCTACAGAGAGGCTGTCCATCTACTGTGCCTAGGTGCGGTACTGTGCTGCCAACCTGGAACCATTTTACTCCACTTATGGATCTAGTGTGTTCCTTTTTGGGGGCTGGGCAGGGAAGGAGGAGGATGATCCCTGAATGAGATCACCTACTTCCTGTGAGCTCATTTATGCTTAATAAATGTTTTGTTCAGGATATAGCAGTTAGCATGGGAAGGCTCCCAAAAGTATTTATACCATCATCATTTTTTCCAAAAGCGAAAGTCATATTACTCTTTTTTCTTTCTCATCTTTTTATGGGATGGAGTGGGGTGGGGTTAGAAATAAGTATTTTCTCCAAAATATATAATGAAGTATGACTTTTCTCCTCTATCATCTCCCAAACACAATTATATAGAATTACAGTTTGATTTAGCCAGTTTCAAGTAAAAATTTAAAGTATTATGTCACATAATGTTGTTGGTATTGTCACTGTTAGATGCCATCAAGATGGTACCGAATTACAGCAACCCTATGCGCAACAGAACCAAACACTGCCCAGTCCTGTGTCAACCTCACAATCATTGCTACATTTGAGCCCATTGCTGCTGCCACTGTGCCAATCTATCTTGTTGGGGGTCTTCCTCTTTTTCTTCAACCCTCCACTTTATCACATATGATATCCTTTTCCAGGGACAGGTTCCTCCTGATAATATGTCTTAAGTATGAGAGATGAAGTCTGGCCAACCTGGCTCCCAAGGAGCATTCTGGCTGTACTTCTTCCAACAGGTTGTTTTGTTCTTTTGGCTGTCCACAGTACTTTCAACATTCTCCTCCAACACCATAAACTGAAATCCATCAGTTATTATATGGTCTTCCTTATCCATTGTCCAAATTTCACATGCATATGAGGTTACTGAAAAGTACCATGGCTTTGGTCAGGTGCATCTTAGTCCTCAAGCTGACATCTTTGCTCTTGAACACTTTAAAAAGGTCTTGTACAGCTGATCTGCCTAATGCAGTATGTTGTTTGATTTCTTGATTGCTGCCTCCATGAGTGTTGAGGGCTGATCTGAGCAAAATGAAGTCTTTGACTACTTCAATCTTTCCTCCATTTATATAGATATTGTTTACTGGTCCAGTGGTGAGGATTTTTGTTTTCTTTACATTGAGATGCATCTAATACCGAAGGCTGTGGTCTTTGATCTTCATCAGTAAATATTTTAAGTCCTATTCGGTTTCAGCAAGCAAGGTTGTGTCATCTACATATTGCAGGTTGTTAATGAGTCTTCCTCCAATCCCGATGCCACATTTTTCTTCACAGAATCCAAAATTCTTCACACATTTTGGATTATGTGCTCAGCATACAGATTAAGTATGGTGAAAGAATATAACCCTGGCACAAACCTCTCCTATTTTTAAATCATTCAGTGTTTCCTTGTTCTGTTTGAACAACTGCCTCTTAGTCTATGTACAGGTTCTTCAGGAGCACAGTTAAGTGTTCCAAAATACTCATTCTCTGCAATGTTGTCCATAGCTTGCAAAGATCTATACAACCGAAAGCCTCTGCATTGTCAATAAAGCACAGGTAAACATCTTTCTGGTACTCTCTGTTTCCAACCAAGATCCATCCAAAATGCCAGATTATACTAACAAGAAAACTGAACTAATCATTTATTCTTTCAGAATTCCCAGAAACCAAGAATGCTTACTGACACAAACCAAAGGCTGGAAAACAGAAAGCAAAAGCACAGCAGACAGCATCGGTGTTCAGGGTTAAAGGTTAAAAGAGAGGGAGGGACAAATCAGAGTCAACGAATAGGGATCCTAAGTTTTCTGGTTTCCCAGGCTTAGAAGTATGAGTTTTGGCAAGTTAAGTTATAGGGGTTTTTGAATAGTATTCTCACCTTTATACTCCCTCCAATAAGATCAGGGGGCTCCTCATCTGTTTCCAAAGCAACATTTACAGAAGCAAAGGGACGACTGGCCATCTGTTGCATCTCTCGAAGAAGTTGCTATGGATAAATAATACAGCAAGCATTAAGGCAATGAATGTTGAGACTTTATTAGTGAATACTACATATTAAGAAGCCCTGGTGGTGTTGTAGGATTGGCACTGGACTGCTAACCACAACCACAAGATCAGCAGTTCAAACCCACTAGCTGTTCTGCAGGACAAAATATAAGGCTTTCTGCTCCCATAAAGATTTACAGCCTCAAAAATCCTGGACTGGTTCTCATGAGTTGGAATTGACTTGATGGCAGTGAGCTGAGTTGGTGCTACATACTAAAAGCACCTTATTCTATCCTATTCAAATAAACCAAATCTAAAAAGGTATCTTTGAGACACTTGGGGAATACTGAACATCGACTACATTATCTAATACCTAGATAACATAAAAAACCCGTTGCCTTCAACTCAATTCCAACTCTTAATGACCCTATAGGACAAAGTGGAACTGCCCCATTGAGTTCCCAAAGGTGTAACTTTTATAGAAGCAGACTGCCACAGCTTTCTCTCATGAAGCGGCTGGTGGGTTTGCTGCTGACCTTCTGATTAGCACCCTAATGCTTAACCACGACACCACCAAGGTTCCTTTAGATAACAATGTTGTCATTGTTCTTAAGTGCCATTGAGTTTTGACTCACAGTGACCCTGTATAGAGTTTCCAAAGAGCGGCTGGTGAGTTTGAACCGCTCTTTGGAAACTGACCTTGCAGTCCTGTGCTTTACTCCACAGCACCACACCAGGGCTGTTGTAGAATGTGGTCTTTAACTGTTAGAGAGAACACACTAAAGTACTAATGGGTATAATGCTATTATTTCTGCTTGCTAAATATTACAAATGATGCAATTCAATTTATTTTTATTAATAACTTAAAATCACGCTTTCTTTTTTTGCTGAAACTTGAACCAGGTATTCACATAGCAACAAAAACTAGTCCCTTATTATGCAGTTCTAGGAACTGAGAGAGCTCTTTATTTAGAAAGGTAGTATACACTAAAAGCATCAACAGGCATGAAGTTCTGCAGGAAAAGAGACAAACGAGGGCTGGGTGTGAACCCGTTACAATGCTGTTCAGCTGTATGCTCTTAAGAATGATGTTTACAGTCTTTAGGTTTTTATTTCTTCCTTTCTGAAATAAGTTTTTATTCCAGAGTTTGTCATTCGATCCAATGAGACATTTAAATGGCACAGTGTGCCTAGCCCATGGCGAGTAGTTAACCGTATCTCACTAACAAGAGAAGTCTTCTGGACATGTCATTGAAGCTTTGAAGGCCATACCATGGAGGATAACTACCCTTTACTTCTGTCTCCTATTGTAGGAAGTAGACTTGTGGGCTGGAGAGAGCACAGCTCTGCTCTAGAAGAACATTTCTAGGGTAAAATTTTCTTAAAATACCAAATTTCACATTCTACACCTCATAAAGCTGTTGATACATTCATTAAACTAATGTATACAGCAGCCCTACTCTGGGGTCTGTAATTCCAGGTGCTGGAATTTGAGTAAGTTGAGTCCCCCCTTCCTCTAGTTCACATTATGATATGTGTATGAGGTGAGCAGGGACAGTGTGTGTGGAAGCACTTGGAACTTGGCCTTGCCCCATAGCAAGGACTCAATGCTAGCTGCCATTACTGTTGTAAAAGAATAGCTAATCCTTCTGTAGTTTTTAGAAGGAGCAAACTGTGGTGGAGATTTCAGAAATAGTGAAATATATTCTGAATGGTCAGATTCAGTTACACAGAAAGTCCAAATTCTAAGAATAAACATTTAGTTTATTCATCGATCAACCACAAACTAAGCTTATTTTTTAAAAATAACTTTTTTGTGTTCACCTTTTCCTTATTTTCTATTTCATGCACATTGCAAATATTTTCCAGTTGGTGGTTTGGTTTCTGTGTTATTTATTTATTGTTGCTATATGTAAGTATTAATTTGTATGCAGGCAAATCTGTACCACACTGTCTCAAAAACCTTATCCAAAAATAATACTTTTGTCATCTTTCTAACCATAACAAAATTTCCTCTTTCTCTTGGTACAAAGTCTTGAATATCCAGAACAATGGCAAATGACTGGGAACTGCAAGAATTGTAGGACTGATTTGATGCTATTTTACAACAAGAAGAATAACAGCAGGTGACACTGCAAAGTTCTTGCTCCTGGCCAGGCCCTATTCTAAGTGCTTCCACATACATCATCTCCTGTGTGTCTCCTAATGGCTCCAGGGTGTGAATTGGAGCAGAGAGTCTGTCTTACTGAAACCGCAGCACTTGGAATAGAACAGAACCTAGGAACGTGGGCTGGGCTGGGCTAGGCTGGGCTGAACAGGCAGAAGCCCTGCTTTTAAAGCTTAGCTCCCTGCTTAGTAACTATGTGATGATGGCTAGTGACTTCTGAACCTCAGTTCTGAGGCCTTTCTGGGCTTCAGTTTCCTCATGTGTAAAATAGTGCTAGCAACAGCACCTATTTCGTAGGCTGTTGGAAGGATTAAATTAATGTGTTGAAAACTACCTAGAACAGTATCTAGAGCTTAGAAATACTCAAATGTCAGCTCTGAGTGTGGTTTAACCTGTCTGGATTTTACTAATACAATTTCTAGTTTTTTTGGGTTGTTATTTTTAAAATCATGACTGATGTAGGTTATCTAGATATTCTTTATGGTATTAAGATTTTGTTTTAAATTTTACTAAGTTTTGTTTTGGAGTCCTGGTGTGACGCTGTGGGTTAATGCGCTGGACTGCAAAGTCATTCAAACCACAAGATTGGCAGTTCAAGCTCACCAGCTGCTCCTTGGAAAGCATACACAGGGTTCGCTATGGGTCAGAACAGACTTGACAGCACTTAACAACAACAAAAGTTTTGTTTTAAAATTAGAAATGAGTGTTGAATTTCAATAAACAGCTAAATGATAATTGGTCTCTACTGAGAATTTAGGTTTTATTTTTAACCCACTGATACACTGTATTCTGGAGTCCTGGTGTGGCACTGTGGGTTAATGCATCAGACTGCAAAGTCATTTGAATTGCAAGGTCGGTGGGTCAAGTTCACCAGCTGCTCCTTGGGAACCCTATACAGGGTCACTATGGATTGGAATCAACTCAATGGCATTTAACAACAGCAACAACAACACTATAGTATTCCAGTAGGTTTTCTAACATTAAATGGTATGTTCATTATACAGTAAATTAATGAACATATAGTCATGATAAGATTGGCTTTTTAAAAAAATTTCAAACATTTATTTGTCCTTCCACTGCAACAGCCATGGAAGAAAAGCAGCCATGGCAGCTATGGTAGTTGGCCTCAATAAGGGACACAAAGTAACCAAGAACATGAGCAAGCCACGGCACAGCTGCCATGGGCACCTCACCAAGCACACCAAGTTCGTGTAGGACATGATCCGGGAGGTGTGTGGCTTTGCGCCGTATGAGCGCCGGGCCATGGAGCTGCTCAAGGTCTCCAAGAACAAGCGGGCACTCAAGTTCATCAAGAAAAGGGTGGGAACACACATCAAGGCCAAGAGGAAGCGAGAGGAGCTCAGCAACATCCTGGCAGCCATGAGGAAAGTGGCTGCCAAGAAGGGGTGAGCAGATCCCTGTCCACTGTGTCCCCCTTCCCCTGCTCCCCCAAATAACCTTTACACACAAAAAAAATTATTTGTCACTGTAGAGAATATACATAGCAGAACATACATCAATTCAACAATTTCTACATAATTATATTCTTCGAGCTGTGCAACCATTCTCATCCTCCTTTTCTGAATTTTCCTTCCCAATTCATGTTTTTTATTTTTTCCAGGCTTGGGGATCAAGGTTTCTATGGACAGAATGAATTAGAAATATGTTTTACACTTTTTCTTGGTATGGAATGGCTTACATATTTGTTGCTGTTGTTAAGTGCTGTGGAATTGATTCGGACACTTAGTCACCCTGTATAGGGTTCCCGAGGCTGTAAATCTTTGTGGGAGCAGAAAGCCTCATTTTTCTTCCAAGGAGTGGCTGGAGGACTCAAACTGTCAACTTTGTGGGTTCACCATCCAATGCTTATCCTACAGAGCCAACACACTCTCTTACATATTTTAGAAATAAATAAGTCTTATAAGCACTCAAGGAGAAACAGACTGTTACTATCTTTATAACTGTACCTCAATCATAAAACTGTCTGGGCCTAATGCCCTCATTGAAAAGAATAATACTTTAATAAGTTTTTGATTCCTTCCCTGGCTACTGGCTTACTAGAGCTTCTGACTTCTTTATTATTCCATTTGGAACTTACGTATTTTTTCAGGACACTGTAAAATTCACTGGGAACTTAAAATTATTATTAACAACAGAGCTACTAAGAAAAGCCCTTTGATAGTGATAATTCCAAATATGATGAATGGGATTAATGACACTGAATTCTACAAGTAAACAACGTTGGAATGGCAAACATGCTTGTTTTTTTTTAAAGTTTTTATTGTGACTTGAGTGATAGTTTACATGGGAGAACATCAGTTTTACACTCATCCTATCATATTTCATTTCATTGCAATGAATACAATCCCCTCCATGCATCACCATTCAACAGTACTTGCTTCTATTCGCTCTTGTTTTTTGTTTTTTTGGCTGTATAGCAAAACACTCAGGAATATACAATCATTTAAACAACCAACAGGTACATTCTGCAAGCCTGCCTCTTGGCTGCCAGCACACAGCCTTTCTCTTTCCATGAGTCTAGAGTCCTCAGCTGCTCAGAGCTCTTTTTAAATGATGACTTTTACCAATTTTTAAAAATGTCTTATTGTAAATTATGTGATAGTTTACATGGGAGAACATTAGCTTTACATTCATCCTATTTTATATAGTTACATGTCCATGGTTACAATCCCCTTCATGCATCATCAACCAACCAAACGGTAATATCCCGCAAGCCTGCTCCCTAGTCATCAGTGCACAGCTCCTCTCCTTCTCTGGGTCTAGAGTTCCCAGTTGCTCCATCTCTCCACGTCATCGTCTCTGCCTCCATCTCTGGCGTCACTGCTTCTCTGGTGGGGTCCCGCACTCCGCTCTTCTCCCTTGATGGTCCCAGGGGCCTCCACTCCTGGTTATCAATTATTTTTATAAGAAGTTTTACACCTGCCCTTGTCTTACCATCCAGGGAAAAGTGTCTCAGTTTGCTCAGTTCTCAGTTTTTCCACTAACTAGAATACTAGAGAGTCCTGATATGGTATTGTAGAATAAGAACTCGACTGTAAAGTCAGTTTGAACTGCAAGGTAGGAAGTTCAAATCCACCAGCTGATCCTCGGAAACCCTATACAGGGCCGCTATGGGAATGGCAAATATTTTGCTATATGCTGTTGTTGCTAAGGGCTGGTGAGTCGGTTCTGACAAATAGCAACCTTATAAAGGGTTTCCAATGACCGGCTGGTCAGTTTGAACTGCTAACCTTTTAGTTCAAACAGACCTCGCAGTCCAGTGTTGTACCCCACAGCATCACACATGAAGGAAGTTCCAAAAGTTTGTGGGAAAATTCCATTATCTTTGAATTCCATTTTTACATGAATATTTGGGAGCCCCCTTATATACTTACCATAAACACAAAAACAAAAATAAAAAACCCTCTGAGTATGTTGCTATCCCTTGAATTAAAAAAATAAGGATAATAAAGAGGATGCAACATTGTATCTAGGATAACATCACTCTTCAAGGGGTTAGAAAAGGTGGTGGTACAGCCCAGAAGTAATCCTTGGCCTGGAGCCACCCCTAACACTGCCAAAGGCAGTAATGTTCTAAGATAGAGCTGAGTGCTTGCGAGTCATGATTTTTAGATAACTTCCATTCTCTTCTAAATTGATCTGCAATTTTTATATAGAAAAAGACATAAATTTATACAGGAACCCAATGGGCTTTCTTTAGCTGCAACACAATTCTCATAATGACTGAAAAAGAGGCAAAGCAATGATGAGGTGTGTCACACTAAATAAAGTTTTATGTTGCAATTTTAACTAAGTTCAATTATTTGAATTTGTCAATTGCAAATATTTGCTTGATTTATTAATGCCACTGCTGGAATAGAGTGCTGGGAAAAATCAAGATACATATTATAAATAAAAACTCAAGTAAAACCTTAACTTGGCATATATTGATTGATCTTTCCTTGAATGATGAGAAATTCTGGAGATGCCTAAATGGCTACTTTCAGCCACATCCTCATGAAAGGCTTTATGAAGGCCGTGCCAAATCAAGTGCTGGCTGTGGCCCTGCTAAGAACGCCCAAAGAGCTCCCACTTCAAATGCAAAAATTCGGAGTTGTGCTAGAAGGATACACTTGTCATCTAGAAGTCAATACTAAAATTTCCTTTTAGAAAGATAAACCCTCTAGAATTAACTAGACTTTGGAGCACTAATCAAAGTCTACTGACCATATGATTGCAAGCATATACTGTAGAAAGTATGGCGTTAATCTTACTGTGGCTAAATCTATCAAGCAATGATCACAAAATAGTTAAAACGGAATTGCTTTTAACCAAAAGAAAAGAACAAAAGCTGTAACAGGGGTCTTTAATCTTCATCCATTGAAGCTTACCTCTCTACGTCTGGAGGCCCAACAGCTTTGTTTGATCTTCCAAACCACAGCTGCCACCAGGAGCAAAGAGAGGAAACAACTGCAAGAAAGGAAAAGGACCAAGTCATTATTATTCCAGATCAGGATCAGCACCACTGGCCAGGCAGGGAAAGAGTCCCCAAATATTAACTCCAAGCTCCTTTCTGATGAGTCCTTAAGGTAAGGCATGGTTCATAGGAAGCAGTGAGACAAGTCTGTGGTAGTTGAAATTCCTGACTTGACCTCTAGACTATGTTGTCCCTACAAAGTACTCAGACATCAGAATGACCCATCACCGCTTACCCCAAATCAGAAGACGAACCCTACAATAATTAAAGAAATAACAAGCATGCTATATAACCTAATTACTATTTGTGTGTGCTGTCACTTATCCTAGCAGACAGTGGTACTGCAGGTTCAGCACTGGACTGTGAGCCACAAGGTCGGTAGTTCAAACCCACTAGCTGTTCCTCAGAAATACTATATAGGGTCACTATGGTTGGAACCAACACGATGGCACTTAACAACAATAAAGTTAAAAAAACAAAAACAAAAATAGTGGGAAAGTTATTAGAGTAACAATTAACTTTTCATAAAACCCAAGACCCACTGCCATCAAGTCAATTCTGACTTACAGCGACCTTATATAGGGTTCTGAGGCTTTACATCTTATGGGAAGAGACAACCTCATCTTTTTCCTGCAGAGTGGCTGGTGGCTTTGAACCACTGACCTTGTGATTTTCAGACAGTGCTTAGCCTTACAGTGCCACCAGGGCTCCCTAACTTTTCATATTTTGTTATCATTAAGTGTTTTAGAGTTGGTTTCAACTCACAGCGACGTTGTACAGGGTTTCTGAGGAACACCTGGTAGGTTTGAATTGCCAACCTTGTGGTTCACAGTCCAGTGCTGATCTTTCAGCGCCATACCAGGAGTATAAATTTACACATAATAATATGAGGGGAATTCAAAAAGTTCATGGAAAAATGGAATTGAAAGAGACTGTAATTTTTGAAGCCACACTGTCAGATAAGCACTGGACAGAAGTCACCTATTTTGTCTTTTGCTGTTTATGTGTTTTCAGTCATGTTTGATAGTGTATTTATGCCATGTATCAGAGCTCCTAAGTTTATCCCTATTTTCTCATTGAAGATCTTTATAGTTCTAGGTTTTAAACTTAACCCTTTAATCCATCTTGAGTTTGGTTTTGTATATGGTGTGAAATACGGGTATTGCTTCATTCTTCTGCAATTAGATTTCCAGTTTTGCCAGAACCATTTGTTAAAAGAGATGATCTCTTCTCCATTTGCTGAATTTTGACACTTGGCCAAAACCCAGCTGATCCTAGGTGGATGGATTTACTTCTGGGTTCTCAATTCTGTTCCACTGGTGTATGTGCCTTTTGTTGTACCAGTACCAGGCTGATTTGACCACTGTGACTGCGCAGCAGGTTTTGAGATCAGGGAAGAGAAAGGCCTCCTGCTTTGTTCTTCTTTAGTACTGCTTTGCTTATCCGGGATATCTTTTTTCCATATAAAGTTAGTGATTAGTTTTTGGAATCTGAATTATATTTTCAGAATGCTTTGGGTAGAATGCAGTGTTATGATCCTTCTTTGTTTTCTATGCTGGGTTCTGCCTTAAAGTCTATTTTTATCAAAAATTAATACTGCCACTCCTGTTCTTTTTTTTTTTTTTCTTAAGTATTTCAGTTCTTTGTAACCCAAAGAGTCTTTATTAAAACACCTTCCTGGATTTTCCTTTTTTTTTTTTTAAAGTTTTTATTGTGAATTATGTGGATTTACATGGGAGAACACCAGTTTTACATTTATCCTACCGTATTTCATTTCATTGCAACGATTACAATCCCCTCCATGCATCATCAAACAACCAGAGGGTACACCCCACAGGCCTGCTCCCTGGCGGTCGGCACACAGCCCCTCTCCCTCCCTGAGTCCAGTGTCCCCAGCTGTTCCATCTGTCTACTGTCACTGTCTCTGCCTCCATTTTTGGCATCACTGCTTCACTGGGTAGGGTCCAGCATTCTGCTCTTCTCATTTGAGGTCCCAGGGACCTCTGCTCCTGGACTGCAAAATCAGTCATGCCCCTTCTTTTGTTACAAAACATCTACCTTTACATTTCCAACCCTCACAGGCATTCCTGATAGCAATTATTCACTATTGTACCGCATGAGTCTTAGCCCCGTCTCCTTTCATTAGCCCAGTCCCAACAAGTTGGAAATCATTCAGTGGAGATTTTACCTTCCCCCGCCCCATCTGAAACTAGGCTCCATCTTGAAAGCTTGTAAGCCAGTCACTTCTTGCCTTTGTACCCCCCGCCCCCCCAATTTTGGTAGCCAATGTCTAAGTTGCCCATCCCAGTCAACCCTGTGTACCGATGGGGTGGGAAGTAATCCTCGCTATAAAGATTTGTTCCCTTTTTTGAGCTACTACATCCATAAGTGTAGGTAAAGTTCATGAAACTGTAGCAGGTTACTCTTTTTTTTCTCTTCTTTCTTCTTCTAGTCGAGTTCTGATCATCCAGCCATTGAATCTTGGTCAAGTGGGTACTATCTGTAAGTATGGGTGTTCTTGTGCATCTCCCCTCACTTCATATCAGCTAGACGCTTCATTCTCCACTCTAGTCCTCTGTGGCAGTGTCACTGCCTCTGGGCCCAGGTGTCCCCAGGTCTTGCCATACTGCTGGTCAATCAGGTCTCCTTCAGGGTTTTTTCTTCCCCCCTCTTCTCCTTATCGGTGACCAGTGTGGTCATCAGCCAGACCACATGCCTGCTCGTGTATTCCCCTTAAGTTTTAGTCTTGGAAGGGGGTTTGTCCTGAGGGGACCTGCCCACTTGCCTTGATGGCTCCTGAGTGAACAGCTTGTTTGTTTTTGTAGTAGTCAATCAGACTACCCTTATTGCTTTTCGTTTTTCCTGCCAGTCTTTCTTTCATAAAGTATCTTCTGTTCTTCTAGCCGCTCCAGGCTGGCCTACTTGTCCTTTCAAGTGGACATTTCCCACCTCAGAAGATTCTGGATTGGGTTCAGGATTCCACCTATGGTCTTATGCAATGTAAAGGCTCCACAGGAAGCCTCTTTCACTGGGCAACTTCTAGCCCCCTTTAAGATATTCTAATCACAGTTATAGGCTGAAGACAGACATACAAGCTTTCTATTGTGATGTTTCTGGCTATTCCTTTCTCATCTCCTCAAGTGGCTATTTTACAATGGTTGGCAAGGGAAACCAAGATTCAAAAGACAGCCAAGCATCTTAACATTACTCCCCTCTTTTACTCATTCAAACCATGCATCAATCCCTGTATCATGGAGCCCTGTTGTTCCAAGGTTGTACATACATCATCATTTACCTCTGACCCACTTAGCCCATGCAAACCTGCCTAACTGTCCTCCCATCAGCCTTGTTTTTCCATTCCCCTTCCCCTTCTTGTGTATTGCCCCCCACCCCACATATCCTGTATCTATTCCCTATCCTGTGCTCTATCTTCCCCTCCTCTCATCCCATACATCCTGGTGATCAGCAAATATATATATAATTTTTTCCTTCCTTTTTAGGGTGGGTTATTTTTCTTAATCTTTTACAATAATGGTCCTATGCATATTTCTCCTTTTGTGACTAATTTCACTTAGCATAATGTCCTCAAGGTTCATCCATGTTATGTGGTGGCTTACCGCTTCCTTGTTATTCTTCAATGTAGCATAATATTCCATTGTGTGTATGTACCAGTTTGTTTATCCATTCTTCCAACTGATAGGCACTTAGGCTGTCTCCATCTTTCTGCTATTGTAAATAGTGCTGCTATGAACATTGGTGTGCATATATCTACTCGTGTTATGTCTCGTGTTCCTTGTGGGTTAACTACCAAGTACAGGAATTGCTGGATCATAAGGTATTTCTATTTTCATCCTTCTGAGGAAGCGCCATATTGCTTTCCAGAGAGGCTGGAACACTTTTCTGTCCCACCAACAAGGTAGGAGGGTCCCAGTCTCTATGCATCCTCACCAGCATTTATTATCCTGTACTTTTTTGATCTTTACTGTTATTGCTGGTGTGAGATGATATCTCATTGTTGTTTTGATTTGCATTTCTCTAATGGCTAGTGATTGTGAACATTTCTTCATATGTTTGTTGGCAGCCCAGACAGATCTCCTTGGTGAAGTGTCTGTTCATGTCCTGTGCCCATTTTTTAATTGGGTTCCTGTTCGCTTTTTATTGCTGTTAGCATTATATATATATTTTTTCATCCTTTGGTTTTAGTATATTTTTGTCTGTGTGTAAGGTGTGTCTCTCTTACTGAAGGATCCTATTTTCTTATCCATTCTGCTAGCCTGTTTCTTGACTGGTTTATTTAATCCATTTACATTTAGTGTAATTATTGATAGGTGACTCCATATGATAAGCACTGGACTGCAAGCCACAAGGTTCATGATTCAAGTCCGCCAGCTGCTCTGTGGGAGAAAGATGTGGCTTTCTACTCCCACAAAGACTTAAAAGCCTTGAAAACCCTCTACAGGGTCATTATGAGTCAAAACCGACTTCATGGCACTTTTGCTGCGTTTTTGTGTGTGTGTGTGTGTGTGTGTGTGTGTGTGTGATGCTTATGGTTCCTTTGTTCCCTAAAATTTTCTGTGCTGAATTCATTTTGTTTGCTGGCTTTCTTGTCCTTTTCTTCATTGCTGTTGTTTTAGTGTTTATGCTATCTTTATGCTTTTCCTCATTTTTATTTTGGTAAGGTGCATTAATTTTTTTTGAGGTTATATATAATTTGTTAATTTTTTTCTCTAGTTTAAAACAGTCTGCTTTATCTTGAAATCTACTTAGTAAGTAGATATATTTTAAGAATAAAATATATCTAAAATGATCACAAACTCAAGCTAATAATTTTCTTCCTCTCAAAGTAAAATCACTTCTTATCCCACTTACTGTGTTTCTTGTTTCCTTCTTCCTTCTTTCCCCATCCTTCTGAATTTTGTCCTTAGGTAAATGCTGTTCTTCTGAAATTGAATGGATGACCATTCTTGGTGTGTGTATCTTACTAGGATTGTTGTCCCCTCTATATGCCTATCTATTGCTTAGCTGAAAGTTAAGCTGTGGGATTAGCTCAGTTCCACACCTGAAGGATGACAAAGGGTCATAGTGTCAGGGTTCCACTGGTTTTGATCTGATTAGTAAACCTTGTCATTTTTTATGATTTTGAGTTTCGTTCTATATATTCTCCCACTCTATCCAGGATCTTCTAAGTGCCCTTTCAGAGCACTGGTAGTAGTAACCAGATATCGTCTTGTTCTTCTGGTCTTAGGGTTGTGGAGATTTGACTAACTGTTGCCAACTATCTTTGCCAATTTGTTTACATTTGACTAACTGTTGCCAACTATCTTTGCCAATTTTCATCAGTCTTCTTTGCTTGGACCAAGACAGACCAATAGTTGCACCTCGTATCAGTCAATAATTTTCTTAAAAGTATTAGGAAGGAATAACTTCTAGTAGTCTTATAACTGAAAATGGTTTTCAGTGTAACATGTCTCTGCAAACCAGCTGGTAAATGGTTTGAAAAGCTACTGGGATAGACCACAGAAAATGGTTGAATTCAGGTTCAAAAGAAGAATGAGCCTAAAAAAGAAACCTCTTAGCTAACTACTTAAATAATTTTAAAGTTGGCATGTTTATGCATTAACTTGTTTTTTCAGAGCATACCAGACATGAGGCCCCAGGGACTGTGCTGCTGGCACTTCCTGGCTGAGCTCTGCATTTTGCAGGGTGGAGTTGGCTTGGCGAATGGTAATTTCAGGTACATCCAGCACAGGCACCATGAGAGCCCTCTCAGAGTGGCTGGAGAGAGGCACTCTAGGGTCCTAGGAAGACTGAGCCTCTGCCCTGTGATAAGCAGAAATCTGAAGGTGCCCCACAGCTCACTGCTTCAAATACCATTTGTATGCCAATCCTTAGGCTGCACTGGTAGTTGCTTCCAGGTTTGTATTTAGGCTCACAACACCTCCACTTCACTGTCTGGTAGATAACTCACAAGCCAGCCTGTCCAAAATGAAATTCTTGATCTGCTGTCTTTTTGCACCTGCTCTACCCAGAGCCTTTCCACTGAGGTGGAAGAGTGTAGACCCCTTTCATGGGCACCCTGACAAAAGATACAGGGGCTCCACTAGGCCAATACTAGGTGAGTTGCCTTCAGTTCCTATCTTGCTGGAGCTCTGCTGCCATGAACTCAACTGAGCCATTTTCCTCTCCTCCCTGAGAGTCTAGATTTTTCATTGAATCAATCAATGCTGGTTGGCCAGGATCTGTTCTAGATGCATAGGATGTAGTGAACACAGAGAACGTCCTTGGAGAGATAACCCAATATGAAGAAGTTGGGGAGAACCAGTATAGGAGCATGAGAAGAGAAATCTATCTCAGTCTTTCTTCATTTCCATGTGTGACCCCTGATTTTTGTTATTTTTATACCAACAGATAAACACAAGGAGGCAGAAAATTTGCATGGAAGGACAGGAAGCCAATGTGCACAACTTCTAAGTTGGTTAAGAGAGTGCTGCACGCAGGTGAGTACAATCATGGGGGTAGCAGAGGCGAAGACCCTGGTGTCATTTAGAAGTCTCTCTTGGAACTACACCTACTTCTTATTTAGTGACTATCTCATTATCTGATGTTTCACAATTATGGTAATTGTGGAAAAAAACCTACTATCCAACTCTTTTGTGCGTTAACCTGGGTCTCCTCCCTGCATCGCACTCCTGGCTCACAGAGTCACCCACATCTGTCCAGCTCTCATCTGAAGCAGCCAGCTCTTCAGAAGGCCTCTTGCTGATTCCATTTCTATCTCTGGAGCCACCACTGGAGCTTTATATCTGAAAGAGGCAACTGAGGCAGATTCTGAGCCTTTCTAAGAGCAGATGCTGCTGCTCCTCTCAAGTGTCCTGGAGGAAGCAAGTCCTGCAGCAGGAAGGGCACTGATGGTACTTTGGCGCCCAGGGACTGAAGCAGTAGCTACTGTCCCCCTCATCCCCTCTCCCTCCTCCTCTGGCCTGGGCTGCTGAGTGCCTCTTCCAAGTAGCTTAGTTTCCAAGCAACTTAATTTCTAGGCTTCTTAATCTTGGTCTTGGATTCCAAGTACAAGACTAAGACCAAGACCAGTAGCCCTCCATGGCCTGCAGGGTGACAGTAGGCATTGAGGGGGCTTTGGAAGAGGAACCTGCAGGGGAGAGGAAATATGGGCACAGGCAGTAACTCTCACTAAACAGCCTGACCCCAGTGCAATTGGTTGTCTGAGCCCCAGAGCTGAGCCTCTAGTCCAGCTGCCAGGCCCCTGGTGCACTTGAGTGCTAGCCCTAATGACAGGGCTGCGAGGTTCCAGTGCAGGGTAGCGCACAGCAGTTCTGAGGGTCTGTGATCCAGGACAGCTGTCACCTGATCCTCCTCAAGTTACACCAATTTTGCTTAAGGAGCCTAACCATGTAGGTAAGTGAGGAATGGCTGTGTTTCATTGCAGCTGGAAAGCAACACTCAGATATATTCTATCCCACACCTGCCCTAACTCCCAGGCGCAAGTGGAGCATCCACCTTCCTGTTGAAAGAGCTAACAACCCAGTTCCTTCCATCTGTCCAACACAACAGCATGACCAACACAGAGAGATTGTGCCCTCAAAGCTGTTATGTACATGATTCTCCTAGGGTAACACAAGTAAGGTGGTGGCATTCACCAACACCATTCCCTTCTTTTCCTGTAAAACTTTGGGTGCAGGTGGGACTATAACTCAATGTTCACATGTCTCACTGCAGCCTCTCACCATTTCCCCTATATTTTCAATACAGATACAGATCTAAAAACACATCTTAATATGCAGATTATCAAACATACATAACATGTTTAGCCTCAACAAGAACCCTTGGTCTTTTTGTTCTAAACCTGTCTGTGGTTGTCTGAGGGCTGCACTTTCCTGAGACTATTCTGAAATGGTTGGGGCCATTAGAGAAATGCAAATCAAAACCACAATGAGATATCATTTACTCCTACTAGGATGGACCCTGGTAGCAAAGTGGGTTATGAAATGGGCTGCTAACCAAAAAGTCAGCAGTTCGAATCTATCAGTGACTGTGGGAGAAAAATGAGTCTTTCTGCCTCTGTAAAGATTTACAACCTCGGAAACCCTAAACAGGGTTGCTGTAAGTCAGAATTGACTCGGTGGCACACAACCACCAACCGCGATGGGACCCAGAGTCCTGGTGTGGCTCTGTAGATCAACACTGGGCTGCAAACCACAAGGTCGGCTGTTCAAACTCACCAGCTGCTTGTAGGAAATCCTATACAGAGTCGCTAAGAGTCAAAACAGACTCCATAGCACTTAACAACAGCAACAAGAAAGATGGGTCCTGAACCCTGGTGTGGCACTGTAAGATAAACACTGGACTGCAAGGTTAGCAGTTCAAATCCATTGGCTCCTCTCAGAAACCCTATACAGGGTCACTATGAGTTGGGACCAACTCGATGGTACACAACAACAACAAACATGGGCCCTGGTGGCACTGTAGGCTAGGCATTGAATTGCGAACCACAAGGTGAGAGGTTCAAAAGTTATCAGCCGCTCTGTGAGAGGAAGATGAGGCTGTCTGTCCCCATAAAGATTTATAGTTTCAGAAATTCTACATAGGGCACTATAAGTTAGAATTGATGGCAATGAGTTGAGTTTTGGTGGGTTTTTACAATGGCAAGGATTTAAAAAAAAAAGGAGTCCTGGTGTGGTGCTATAGGATAAGCACTGGGCTCGAATCCACAAGTGCTCCTCAGAAACCCTATATAGGGTCACTGTGAGTTGGAACCAACTTGATGGCACTTCAAATTAAAAAAACGAAAAATAACAAATGTTGGCAAGGATGTGGAGAAACTAGAATCCTTATACATTGCTGGTAGGAATGCAAAATGTTACAGCTGTTGTATAAATTAGTCTGTTTCTCAAAAAGTTAAACATGGAGCCACTATATGACCCAACAATTCCACTCCTTGAAAGAGACATGATAGTAACACAAACAGATATATGTGCACCAACGTTCATGGCAATACTATTCACAAAAGCCAAAAGGCGGAAAACACCTAAATGTCCATCATCAGAGAAGTCCATATCCAATACGTGGTACATACATACAATGGAATACTACTCAGCCATGAAGAGAAATGAAGTGCTGATATGTGCTACAACAAGGATGAACCTTGGAAACATTATGTTGTGGGAAATACATCAATCATAATAGGGCAAATATTGTATAATGTCATTGTGGGATTGAGGCATAGACAAAATGAGTCTATCCTCTAAGGGGTCTGGGATTGAGCAAAAGTGACTACAACCCTGTCCCATAATTAATCAGGGACACTATCAAGACTCTCCCAGCTACTGATTTTTTGATTTTTGACTAATTGCCTTTAAGTACAATTCCAGCATCACCCCATAGCCCCTGCAGACTTCACTTTCCCTCCCTTCTCCCTATTCTCCCCTGCAGTGTAGTTGTCACATTCATTTCCCCTTTTGTAACTCACCCACTCTCAGAGTATATCAGTATTAGAGCAAGGGCCCCTTGGTGAATACAAATATTATAAACTAGGTAATCATCAGTGCTTCTCAGTGTGTCTGCCACATGGGCCTCGACTCTTGGTATTGCCTCAACTGCTGGCTCAGTGGGACACTATCTATTACTCATGGATATGAAAAAACAAGAATAGACAAATAGATACAGACTACTCCAGACAGTGGTGGGCATAAGAGATGGGGAAAGAGGAAGCTCTGGAAGCAATAAATTTATGTTTACGGTGATGGGAAATTAGGTAATGATTATGTGTGATGGTTGAACATGATTAATGTTATTTGATATTGCTAAATCATATATCTGAAAAATGTTTAACTAGCAAGTGCTGTGTTATATATATTTATAAATTTAAAATGTTTCTATATAATGTTAGTACAACTGAATTCAAATCCCAGATAACAGCTAGGTAGGTGGTCAGCGGATGGCTATAGGTAACCAGTTATGGACTGATAAAGTGTGAGGCGCTGAGGCCATGCTCACATCCCTTCAGTGGCCCAATACAGTCCCTCTCCTCTCTTTCTTCTGCTCTAAGTAAAATCTTAACTGTATCCACAAGTTTTTTTTTTTTTTTTT
>NW_006408822.1:256219-256720 GCF_000296735.1 Chrysochloris asiatica
AACATTCCTTTCTATCCCACTCAAGTGTCTGTTTTACAATAGTAGGCAAGGGAAACTAATATTCGTAAGGCAGTCAAGGATTTCACTATTATTTACCCTCTTCAAGCTATACCTAGATCCCTGTTGTTCCAAGGTTGAGTATGCATCACTATTTACCTCTGTCCCACTAGGCCATGCCTGTCTTTAGTGTTCCCCTATCTATCTTGTTCTTCTGCCTCCTTCCCCTTTTTGGAATGCCCTCCCCAACACCCAAAGTAAACCCCCCACCCCAACCCCATTGTGGTTACCTTATATTCCAGTGGTTCTACCCTCCATTTAAGATAGTTTATTTTATCCAGTAATCTACCTGACCTTCTCACCACATGGATCTCTGTTCCTCTGTGTTTACCTTTTTTCACATTGTTTGTAATTGTTATTTGTAATTGTAATTGTTTTGATCATAGACTGACCTCCCAGATCCTCTGTTCTTATAATTTTATTCTGTTCTTAACTCTTCCATTT
>NW_006408822.1:256820-261943 GCF_000296735.1 Chrysochloris asiatica
AGCCCCCTGCCCCCCATTTTGGGTAGCCAATGTCCAAGTTGCCCATCCCTATCTACTCTGTGTGTGTATCCACAAGTTTTTAATATTTTCTTCATCATTCAGTTCAAACTGTTTTGTGTCCTCATCTTCTATACAGTAAGACATCAATAGATAAATGAACTAAAAAAACAAATCAAGAAAGAACATAAGCATAAAGTGGTGAAAAACACAATTTAAATTAGGGGAGCCAGGGGTGGGTGGGAAGGTATGCGGCAGGAAGCTGCTGCTTTCTGTTAGAAGCACTGTAGCATTTATATGTCTTTTTTATTAGGTGAATACAGTATTTTCATAAAAAATAGAATTAAACTAAAACCCAACTGTGGTTGTGTCTTCTAGCCTTAGTCTTTGTGTTGCTGTTGTTGTTAAGTGTTGTCACGTAGGTTCTGACCCATAGTGACCCATAGTGACCCCTTATAGGGCCTCTGAGGAGTAGTTGGTAAGTTTGAACCGCTGACCTCATGGTTCAAACTGACCTTGTGTTCCAGCACTTTATTCTGAAGTGCCACAGCCAGAACTCCCACCAAATGACTCTTTTCCTGATGGGTCTGGATAAGAGACGTTAGGAGAATATACTGACTGATAGGGTGACATGATGAATGTGGATATTAACAGATTTAATTGTAAATACAAAAATTTGAAACTCTAGCATGGGTTTAAAGTGAGCCATCTCAGGAACAGGAGGGGTGATCTAACTACCAGTAAAGAAGAAGAACCAGGAAAGCAGCATGTCCTTTGGACTCAGAGATCCCTATGCATTGAACCTCCTTGACCCAGGGGCACAAAGCTGTGACATCAGAGGAGTGTCAATGAAGCAGCAGTAAAAGAACCAAGAACCAGAGCACAAGGCAGAGTAGTGGACCACCCAGTGCAACAAGTAAAGCTGACTGAGTCTGGTTAGGAGACTTGCTTGCAGAGGCCCACTGGCACTTAATTCGGATGGGGTAGATTTGCTGACCCACAGAGCAAGATCTGAGTACTTTCAGGCTGAGGCTTACGGTGGAATGGAGGATCCTGTGAGCATTTACCAGCAGTCATAAAAAACTTTTGCAACATTGGCTGGGTAGAGAGGGTCCTGCATGCAGGCACAACTGAGGAAAGGCTGTCCTGACTGGGAACAACTGTGTCCTGAGCATTTCTGCCCCTGAATTTGTTACCTGTTAACTTCCCCAATAAGCCCCATCACTGTGAGTATGGTGTCTGAGTTCTGAATGATCGAACTCAGATGAGAAGTACAGTGTGTTGTGAAAAGGATGACTGCTATCATTATTTTATGCACCAACAAACAAAATAACTATGAGTATAAAGACAGAACCCCATGGACTAACAGATAACTTCTGCTCTTAAAACTGTGGATAATCAGCTGACTTATCTCTTGAACAAGAGGAAGTATATATGTAGCCCACATCAGCAGCCATTATTATTTAAATGTTGTTTTAGTCTGCAATCCTTTCCTTATGAAGAGTCAAACCATACAAAATTTAGTGAAGTCATGTGTTGCTTAATATTATGTTGATATTAAGTGCTGTTGACTCAATTTTGACTCATAGCAACCCTGTACACTGTTTTGGAGGAGTGGCTGGTGAGCTTAAACTGCCGACCTTGTGGTTCAAACCAACTTAACGTTCTGTGAAGTGAGACAGTAAGTGAGTTGGACATTGTGCGAACATTATGTCATAGTCTGGTCCTGCTTTTCCTTTAAGCATCTTGAGCAAGCTTTGTGCCTTAGCAGTGATCATCAATGTGCTGAAAGGAATATGCTTTTGTGTTTGGTCCTCATTCCACATTATTAGAAATTTCTCTGTATCAGATGTAGGTCCCTCTAAGCATTTTTGTTAGCCTTGTAGCTTTTAGTTGAGCCAATCCTTTAATAGCTTGGAGAATTTTCTTTGTTTTTGAGGATCATTTTGATTGCTGAGTATTCAATTATAAGCAAAAGCATTCATGGATTTTCTACCTTCCTGATGGAAAGGCTTAATAGCCTTAATTTCACTTCCAAATTGATACTTTGCCTCTTGCTATTCCTATCACTAGCACTGTTTTGCTGTGTTTGGGAGCCATGATGCACTTTATGGTAAAGAGACACGTGATACATGAGACTGGATGCTGCTGCCTATGTGTTGAAGCATACACTGCTACACAGTAAACTTTTTAGATAAAAAGTACTAACATAGAAATTTATCTTAACTACCAAGACATATGTATTGTAGGTTATATATGTAATACTGTACACCTGGCAGTTCAATCATTTTGTACACAGGAGACATAAGATGCACATGCTCAGTGTGGAAAGCTATTGGAATAGCCACCTCCCATCCTCTGACAGCGATTTCTGAATTCTATTATATAACCTTACAGGACCATGGATATACATGTGGTCAGATGCTGTCTGAATGGACATTATTAGCACATGACTATATATGGCATATAAAGAGCTGCCTAAAAAACAAAACAAACACAAATGTCTTCATTTTATCAGATTAGACTGAACTACACATCATTCTCAGGAACACAAATAAAGTAAGTCTGATTTGTTGTGGAAACAGGATTCTTCTTTCATGAGCCAACACTCAATGCAATCAAGTACCTGAATCAAAAGATCAGATATAATTGGCATAAGTGAAATTACCTGAAGAAAGTCACGAAGAACTGTACCAGGTCCATAAAATTGCTGTGCTGGGAGAAGGCAATCTGCAAAAGAAAAACACATAGTGTGATCACAGATGCTACGAAACAAATCACTAACTCAACCTCCTCATTCCAAGGATTAAACTAAAAAAACATACTTTACAATTTAAAGAAGAAATTAATAAAACTTTCATTTTAAGTCCTAAATCTTTAGTTTAAATTCAACTTTGCTTGCTTACTTACTAATGCAAAAGTAATATTCCGAGGTCTCAGTACAACCTCCCACAGCCCCTCTGCTCTTAAATCCAAGTGCTCTCAGTTTGACCTTGAAGACCTGACTCCTACAATAAAACCGTAATGACAGTCAATTTGCTTGCTGCCTCCCTGCATTCCTCCCAGACAAAACACACTTCAAATGCCAATTCTTGGATCCACCTTTAAGCAGGTAGCCTCATTTTGTGCATTCCATTTCTTCAACATCTATATAGTTAGTGTGTACTCACGTCAAGGTATTGTCGATTTTTTTTTCTAATCATATCTCAAGTTTTGCTATACTGTGTAGCATTTGACAACCAATATGTTATCAGTTAGAACTGAAATAATTTTAATATACAGCTAAGTCTTTATACAAAAATTACACACACAAAAAAATTTCCTAATGTATTTCATCAAGTCAAAGATACCAAAGAGGCATTGTTTCCTATACTGAGAGAGAGAAAAAAACACTGTTTAGGAAATTATGACAAAATATTTTAATCCCTGAGTACAACATGCATCATGATCTCAGAGACACTAGAATATGAAAAAATTTAACTTCAGAATTTATTAAAGATAGAAACGGTGTTCTTATTATCATCTAGACTACAGGGAGTACCTACATGAGGAATTACCTTGCTGTCAGGAAACAGCCCTCTTTGGAGACACAATGGTAACATAAATGAAAAAAATCACTGGATAAAGTGACAATTGCACTAACACAGACAGTAAATAAAGCAGAAATTACAAAGCAAATCTCCCCCCACCCCCAACTTTGCTTTATTACATGGTTGCAATCCCCTCCATGTACCAACAGTTACCAGCATTTACCTCTATTCACTTTAACTATTGCATTCTTCCGTGTCTTCTGCCAACTTCATCTTTCCTCTGCTGACCTTCCTCTTGCTATATATTGCCTGCTCTGTCACCCATGTTAACAACTGTCTACCCTCTAGCCCATGAATAACTTTCCCTTCCCTCCCCTCCTGTAACCATGATAGAATGTTTATCAAGAAAATCTTAAAAAAAAAAAAAAAAACCCAAAACTTTCTACACTGACCTCATATACTGTTTGTCCTCTTATGATCGACTAATTTCATTCAGCATAATAACCTCCATGTTCAACCATGTTGTGAGATGTTTCACAGATTCATTCTTCTTCTTCAATGTTTTGTAATATTCCATTGTGTGCATGTACCAAAGTTTGTTTAATCATCCTTCTGCTGATGGGCATTTAGCTGCCTCCATCTTTTTGACATGTCTTGCGTAGACACCATACTGAAGGATCCTGTTTTCTTATCCATTCTGCTGTCTCTTGACTGGTACATTTAATCCATTTACAGTCAGTGTAATTATCAATAGGCATGAATTGATTGTTGTCATTTTTCTTTCTGTGGTGTAGCTGGATTCTTTATTACATATAATTTTCTAAGTTGAGTTCATTTTGGTTGTGTGTTTTCTTGTCATTTTCATTTCTGCTGTGTTAATTTTTTTTTTTAAGGTTTTTATTGAGGATTAAATGAAAGTTTACAGGGCATATCATCAGTTTTACATTCAACAAATCATACACCTTGTTTCATTACATTGTACCATCAGTTAACAGTATTTTTCTCTATCCACTTTAGCTTTTTAAGAAACACACAAACCAAAAACCCACTCAGGCATATATAATAAATTACATCTCCAAAAAGCACATTCTGTAAGTCTGCTCCTGGCCACCAGCTCTTAGTCCTTCTCTTCTTAGTCCATGAATCTAGAGTCCTCAGCCACTCCTCCTCTCCATGCCCCCATCTCTGGCACTGCTTCTCTGGAGAAGGTCCTATACTCTGTGCATTCCTCTCTTGATCATCCTAGGGTCCTCTGTTTCTGGACTGTAAGATTAACCACTCCCCTTTTTTGGTTACAAAACTTCTACCTTTACAAGTGTGACCGTCGTGATTAGTCATGATAACAGTTATTCACTATTGAATCTTACAAATCTTATCCCCATCTCTTTTCACCAGACCCATCTAGACAAGATGACAGCTATTCAGTGGGGACTCTTTCTTTCTCCCCATACTCTTAAGCTAAACTCCCTCTTGAAACCTTGTAAGCCAGTCACTTTGTACCTTTATTGCCTCCTCATTTTAGGTAGCCAATGTCTAAGTTGCCTGTTCCTATCTACCCTGTGTACAGAGTGGATAGCATTGAAACTTGATTTGAAG
>NW_006408822.1:264278-303184 GCF_000296735.1 Chrysochloris asiatica
ATCCCCTGAGCCTGCTTGGTCAGGTATTCTGTGTTGTTGCTGGCGGAGCTCCTTTACTACACTTCCATCCAATCCACCATCTTGTTTGTTCTCTGCTGTGTTAATATTTACTAGTCTTTCTGACTTCCCTTTTTATTTTGATGTGCAGGTGTATTACTTTTCTTTGAAGTTACCCTGTAGTTTAATAATTTTTTTGCTCTGACAAAGCAATCTTGAGCTTTCATCTTGCTTTCCTGATCCAGGCAAGAAGGTCCTTAACCCAATGTTGATCACACACTGGTTCTCACAGAAGCCGAAGAACCTTCTGCTCTTTGCCATTTCTGATGGTCTGGTTTTCTTTTGGACATTCCTTAAATAATTATCCAACACTATCTATGTACATCACAAAATATTATGAGCAGGGAATTCAAAGCTTTTGGTCTTCCTGATAGTCATCACTTAAAAACATAAAGTTACATAGAGTTCATAAGACAGCTAGGAGAAATCCACCTTCTTTGCTTTTCCCTCATTTATTACATTGGCTGCAAACAGTCCCAAGTAAGAATGCTCTTGGAGAGAAAGAAAGTGGCAGCATATGAACCATAGTCCTCACATAAAAGGTTCTTAGTTAATAAAATTAGAGAAGGCCAATTGTGTAAACAAGGCTGTTCCGTCATGGAATGAAGATTGCAAATTACAGCACATAAAGAAGAAGGAAACTGACTCTAGTTCCAGCTGTGTTTACATTTTAAGCTTTTAAAACATTATTTTGTCTTTAGCGTTTAGACTTAAAGAAATCCATGATATGCTATTTACTCCCTGATGGGTGTCAAAAAAGTCCATATGCTAAGGGCACCTCTTCTGTAGACCTATCAGGTGGATAGGTGCCCCATGCCACACAGCATTCGTCAGTGCAGCTTCTTCAGTGCTAAGATTCTAGTCAGTCATGCCAACTGACCCATAGCTTGATTTCTTGCTAAAGAAGGGCCACATCAGGTAGATGTTCAATTTCTAATCACATAAATTGGCTGCTAGTGCAGCTGGTATCCAAGACAACAGGCATTCTCTAAAGGAGTCCGATTTTTGTTGATCTTTATTATGTGAGTCTTCATAATTACAAGATTGTGTAGTGAAGCAAAAGTCACTAACATAAAAGTGTATGAATGCACTGACATAAAACATCTAGTCCTGCTTAACACTGAACTGTTATGGTTAAGGCTGTCAACTTGGCTGGGTCATGATTCTCAATGGTTTGGCAATTATGTTAATGATGGTGTCATCCCCCCATGATGAGATCTAATATAATGTAATCACCTTCATGGTGAGACATACTATAAACAGCCAATTATAGTTAAATGGGATTTTTTTTTCAGAGGTGTGTGATTCATCTAATATATGATAGGGCTTCAAAAAGTTTGTGGTAAAATGGAATGAAAAGTTAACAGAATTTTTCCATGAACTTTCAAAGCTTCCTTGTATGTGGACATTTGGCATCGTTTTCTGGCTTTTGCTCACTCTGGATCCTGCATACAGCTTATCATCATCTGACCTTCAGTTCTTGGGACTTGAGTCAGTAGCCTGTCATATTGCTTGCCTAACTTGGGACTTGTTAGCCTCCATAGCTTGTGAGCCAGCAGCTGCCATCTGACCTGCCAATCTTGAGTATGCCACACTCTGCAGCTATGTGTCAGGAGAATCCTCCAGTCTGATGTCTGACCCATGGACTTGGGACCACCTGCCAGTCTCTACAACCATGTGGGCCATTTCCTTGAGATAAATCTCTGTTGTTGTTGTACACCATCGAGTCAGTTCTGACTCACAGTAACCCTACATATGGTTTCTAAAAAGCGGCACATGGGTCTGACCCACTGAACTTGAGGAAGAAAGAAAAATAAGATCTTACTGTTTTTTTTTTGTTGTTGTTGTTGGGGGGTGGGAAGTGGGAGACTCATTGTTTTGCCAATAAACATTCATTTATTAAGGAAATATTTATTACATACATAGGGTCTCTGAGGCTGTAAATCTTCACAAAAGTACACTATTTCATCTTTTTCCTGTAGAGTAGCTGGTGAATTTGAACTGTCAACCTTTTGATTAGCAGTCCAGTGCTTAACTCACTGTACCACCAGGGCACCTTTGTCCCTATTCAGACAACATCACATAATGAAATGGACTGCAAAAGCAGTATTGCAAAAGACAAGAGATTTTAGTGAAAGTGCTATTGGACACAAAGCCACTAATAAAAGGAAAACTTGGCAGAGTTAGCCCTGTTATCTCCTGAAGAAGGGTTTATAGATAAAGATGTCACATGTGCTTCACAACACTCTGAATAGGATTAAGAGAGGACTTTGGGAATACTCATGGGGCCCCTAACTCTTGTTCTTTAAATCATACTCTGAAGTCTAGTCTGAAGTGAGGAATCCCATTACTGTTGTATCTCTAAGCACCACCGGCACAATTGAAGCCATACCTCTATTTTCTTACCTATTTCTATTTCTGCATTGTCCTTATCTGTACATTATTTATGATTTTTTTCTCCACTTGAAAATAAGTGGCAGGAAGACAAGGGCTTTACTTTTGACTATTATATCCCCAGTGCCTTAAACAGTGATTAGTGCATTAATAGGTACGCTACAAAAATTTCTTTGAAGTGTCAAAGAGCAAAGATGTCATTTTGAGGACTAAGGTATGTCTGACCTAAGCCATGGCATTTTAAATTAAGCAATGAACTATGAACCACAAGGTCAGAACCACGTGGGATAAAATATGAGACTTTCTGCTCCAGCAAAGATGTATAGCCTCAGAAACCGTATACAGGGTTGCTATGAGTCATATGTGAAAGTAGGACAACAAATTAGGAAGATTAGAGAAGAATCAGTGCATTTGAATTGTGGTGTTGGTGAAGAATACTGAAAGTACCATGGACTGCCAGAAGAACAAACAAATCTGTCTGAGAAGACAGAAAGCTCCTTGAAAGGGAGAGTGGTCAGACTGTCTCATGCACTTCAGACATGGTGTCAGTCAGAACAGTCCCTGAAAAAGGACATCATGTTTGGTAGAGGCTTAGCAAAAAAAAGAGTAAGTTGACAAAGTGGCTGCAACAACAGGCTAAAACATCACAACTGGTGTAGGACTGGGCAGTGTTTTGTTCTGTTGTGCACAGGGTAGCTATGAGTCGGAAAAGACTAGATGGCATCTAACAACACCAAGTATGTTATAACTATTTCCTGAATAAATGAATGTTTATTAGCAAAACAGTAAGTCGGCCACGCCCACCCCTCAACAACAAAAAAACAGTAAGATCTTATTTTTCTTTCTTATAAAAACTGCCTCATGACAGCAATCATAATTTATATTTAAATTGTAAAATTAAAATAAACATTTCCCATAGTTTCTGATTTTCTTTTTCAAGAGAATAGCCCAGTCAGACTTTTTTTGTCATGGTTTATTATGAAAATGTTGAAGATTTGGGGCCCTTTCTTGATATTGAAGATGAGAACTTCCTATGCTATAATCTACTTAATGCAAAGAAAAAAAATCTCATTTTAATTGGTAAATAAGACTCAGACATTTCATTCTCTGCCCTTCAAAAGAATAAATATCATTCTCCACAGGCCAGTCAGCCTAGACTTAATGGCCTCCATTTATACAGGAGTCCTGGTAGAGTAATGGTTAAGTGCTGGCTGCTAACGAAAGGTGGGTGGTTTGAACCTGGAAGCAAAGGTCCTGATGATCTGTACCCATAAAGATTACAGCCTAGGAAACCCTATGGAAACAGTTCTACTCTATCATATAGGGTTGTTATAAGTTTAAATTGATTTGATATCACACAACATTTCTACAACCTGATTCCAACTCAACTTTCAGTCTTATTTATTTTTTTTAGTTCCACATGTTTTATGGGCAATCCCTCCACCTACCCACACAAAAAAAGTAACCTCTCTAAAATGACATTTTTATATAACTCATTTGTTGGTAAAATATGACCTGACTTGATCTGAGGCTATTTTAGTAAACAGGGACTAGACCTTAGACAAGGAAATCATGTAAAGAGCAGAAAACAGGAAGACTTTGAGATGAACTGACACAGTGGATGCAGCAATGAGAACAATTGTGAGAACAGCATAGGACTGGGCAGTGTTTCATTTTGCTGTATATAGGGACACCAAGAGGTGGAACTAACTGAATGGCACCCAACACCATCAACAGTCTTATTTAAAATCCCAGTATAAAAAAATATAAATGTTTCCTGAATAAGTGAATGTTTATTGGTAAACAATGAGTCTGCCATTGTTTTTGCTTTTCCTGAAGAAATACTAATATTGAGGATTATAATATGTTTAGTCCAGGTCCTTTGGGCATGATACATAAAGCCTGAACAACTCTAAACTCAGAAGCACAGTTAGTTCCAGGGACATTAGACAGGAAATTGTGGCCTTGTACTTCACTAATTCTTTGCTTCAGCCAAACAAGTGTTTTCACTTTATATACTAATGCAGTTGATACTTCTATCCCCAGAGTACTGTCCTGCCACCTGCAGTGTGCGGGTCCTCCCTGTTCTTTGTGGTACAGACCAAACACTTCCTCCCTCATTCAGTCACCCCCCAACCTCTCCAATGGGACTCAGCATTTTCCCTCATGTACTCAGAACTTGATCAACTAAAGGGAGTTCTTTGGACAGAGAAGCAACAACAGCAGACAACACCCTGAGACTAACATACATGACAGACAGTACCACCTATAAGAATGAATAGAGAACCAGGGATACAGTTGCAACAACAAAACCCTAAAGTATAAAGAGGGAATAATCCAGTTACAGAACTCATAAATGAAGGGGAAATCAAATAGATTATCAAGAAAAAAATAGTAACAATAAACCTAACTGTAACCCTCAAAACTAAACCAAGCCTTACCCTTAGCCCTAGCCCATCTCTCACCACCAACACTAACCCTGGTCCTAAGCATAACTCTAACAATTAGTGAAGTTCTAGGCTTAGCCAAGACCTAGCCATAGTTCTAACCCTCACTTAGTAATTTTTATAAGATTGGTAAGATTTTTCTTTCAGATTTCTATATATGACATTCCACTGTCTTCTTGCCTGCAATGGTTTCTGCAGAGAAATGAGAGCTTAGTCTTATTAATTCTCCTTTGCAGGTAACTTTTCATTTTTCCTGAGCTGCTCTCAGTAGTCTTTGCTTATCTTTGGTTTTGAAAAGTTTGTTTTTGGGGTCTATCATGTTTGGAGTTCATTCAACTTCTCGAATGGCTATCTTCCTGTCTTTCAAGATGTTAGAAACATTTTCTTTTAATAACTCTTGGACAACATTCTCTATGCTTTTTTTGTGTGCCTTCCTGTTCTGGAATTTCTATCACACATAAGTTATTCCTTTTGATAGTGTCCCACATAAATCTTAGGCTTTCTTCAGATTTGTTTTGTTCCTCTTTTCTGATTGTTCCTCTAGCAGATGATTATTGATAGATTTTTCTTCAAACTCAGTAATTTAGCTTTCCACAGATTCAGTTCTATTTCTTTGCCCTTTCAGTGTATTATTTCTGAAGTCCTAGTGCTAATCTTCTGGTGCTCTAGTTGCCGATTTTGTATTTTCTCTATTTGTTTCTCAAAAATTTCCCCTTAGTTTTGTTTATGTTTTCCTTGATTTCATCTGTAGTTTTCTTGATCTTTCATGCAATCTGTTGATGTTGCCTAACAAGCATTCTTATAAATTCTTTATCAGGTAGTTCCAATACAATTTCTGGTATTGTGTCATATTTATATCCAGTTGATGGCTAAATACATGTATATTGGTGTATTCTCAATCACTCATCACCTGTCTCCTGGTGGATGTAGTGGAGATTGAAGTGTGAATGCCATTAGCTCTTGGTTCACTGTTTGTGTAGTATAGTTCAGGGTGGGCTCATGTGCCTCCAGAAGGAGCGGTGCTATGTCCAGCACCCGACCCCAGGCAGAGCAGATGCTGTGCAAGAGGGGGTGCCACTGGCTATTGGGTTGGAAAGGGTGGAGCCTGGCTGTGCCCCTGTCTATCAGGACACAGAACAAAGGATAACTGCATACACTTGCTGCCAACCTTCAGCCACATCCTGTATCAAGATGACTGCACCACTCCTTGACAGTCAGTCTGCCTGATTTTCTTCTCTCTCACTGCTCCTGTTCATCTTCCTCTTCCACTTGACACTCAGTCCACCTCTGTCCTGTCCTCTGAGACCCAAGGTTCCAGGACCACCAACTCTATCTGTTTCACTTGGTCTCCTATGTCCTGTGGCAGAGGGCTGACTCAGTGCATCTGCTTTGCCATCTTACATCAGACCCAACCTGCTCCTCTTTCAGGGCATGCAACAAACAGATAATCTTATTCTATCTTATCCTATGGCGGTACACATAGAGCTATTCCACAGAAGAGGATTCTTATATTCTTCTGTTTATAAAGATACCATTTTCTGACTTTTTAATTGTAGAAGAAAGAATGAAAAGGTAATCCCCTACTTCCCACACAAGAGCAGATCAATCTCTGTATTCTATGAACTAGGTTGTGGTTCTCAAACTCTGGAGAGCTGGCAACAAATTCAGAATCCTAGGCCTTTCTCCTACACATACTGTATTTTTAATCTCCAGCATTCAAATTCTAATGCTGGTGTCCACAGGCCACATTTAAGGAAACTGTGAATTAAGGTATTATTTACAAAATTGCTTTCCCTTCTCCTTCCCCTGAGTAATTTCTTTAGCATTTCAGTAACTGCAGTGCAGTGCCATTAACTAGCTTGAGACTCTGACAGTGTAGGGTTTCTGTGCCCACACAGACCAGCATCGGGTGGGTGTTGTCTGAGGCCAAATGATAATAAACTTATTTGGAAAGTTTAGCCCCTTAAGACATTAACTGAGCTTCTTCCCCAGGAGAGGGAGTGGAAAGACAGAGAGAATTGGTGCTTTGAAATAAAAAGTTAGTTTCCTTGAAACTGGGAAGGGGATAGAGAGAAAGCTTAGAGTTTCTGAAAGTGCCAGGCAAGATGTGACCTCATGGTTATGGATGGCCAGAGCAGTGGGAGCAACAGTAAAGAGAATGAAGATCCAAGGGCCATCACCAAATCTCAGAATTTAGTTAACACTGAAAACGTGGACGTTTTCAGCAACCATGTTGTGTAGAGTCTGAGCCCAAAGCTACTATAAAAAGATTTAACCACCAAGGACCAAGTTGTTTTAAAATTTTTTTGTTTAACATTTGTATTTTACAGATCATCTACAATGTGCAATCCACAAAGTGATACTGTAGACATCAAAAGAACTAATGAATGTTGAATGAGTAGTGAAGGATCACTGCTTAATACAGAAGGCTTGGAAAGAAAGGTGTGACTCCAATTTGCCTTCATCTTCTCCCCCAACACCTATCTTCATTGCTGTGAACATGTAAGGCAAGATAAGGACAGGGAAGATCTGCCAACCGCTTTGTGAGGCAAAGCCTTCTAACTTTGAGGCAGCATCCATTAGGTTTTGAGAAAATCCGAGGGATGAGTGTACACCTGGCACCATTTCTGTGGCTGCTCTGATGGTTGTGGAACCAGTAGCACCACTAAGGCTGAGCTCAGCCAAGGTTGAGAGCCTATCCAGATTAGGGTCCATGTGCTTCTTGACTCACCCTCAGAGGCCAAGCTTTGCAGATGTTAAGGATTTCCTGAGTGCCCACCCCCACTTTAGGACCATAGTTGCTGTTAGTTCTGGTCATTGAGGGGCTGGAAACCAGGAGGACTGACTCTCCCAGAAGAGCTCAGAGCAACCTATAAACACTTTTCTACTCAGGCCTCAGTTTTGTCAAGGATGGAAGATTTTGTGAGCACTGGCTCGAGTATATTCTAACCTGCTGCCACTTCCTTGCATTTTGCTATGACACAAAACAACTCAAACTGTTTTTTTTTTTTTTTTTTAAATCAATGTTTCATATGTAATCTATGTTAAGACCACAAGCCCTGGAATGGTTCCCAGTGACCATCACTTGGCCTCAGACAACACCCACCCGATGCTGGTCTGTGTGGGCACAGAAACCCTACACTGTCAGAGTCTCAATCTAGTTAATGGCACTGCATTGCTCACTCCCAACATGCCAGGGAACACTCACCATCTGTGTGTGCACTCCTGACCTCCCCACTCAACACTGCTCTGTGCATTCTTATCCAACTTTCCTTTCAACCAACACTTTCACTACTTTCCCAAACTCCTATTGCATTGAATCATATTAATCAAGAATTTGAGGAGTCCTGGTGTGGCGCTGTAGGATAAAGTACTTGACTGCAAGGCCAGTTAGAACCGCAAGGTCGGCGGTTCAAATTCACCAGCTGCTCCTTGGAAACTCTATACGGTATTGAAATTAATTGGAACCAACTTGATAGCACTTAACACCAATAACATCAACAATTTAAAAAATCATTAGAGAACTACAGATACTTGGTTGAAAGTTCAAAAAGTCCTAAAGGACTAATAATTCAAAGTGATGATAACTGCCCTTCTTTTTCTAAAACTTTAGCAAAAGCTTCTACCGTTAACTAGGTTTCCTTTTCATTTTTCTGAGGGTTAGCTTGTTATCACTGTTTCTACTGGAACTTTTCCCTTTTACTTTGTGGTAATATAGTTATTTCTTGATTGATCCATTTCAGGCATCACTTAGTGATTCATCTTCTGCCCACCTTCCAGTGTAATTCCATCACTGTTTTCAGTGCCTATTAGTTTCTTTGTTGTAATCCTGACGGGGATGGAAAGATGCCAACAGAGACAGGAAATGGACACAACACCCTTGATTGTACGGAGAAGATGTATCTGTTGTCCACAAACACCTAAAGGAGCAGGAGACAATACAGCGAAAGCCCACTAGGGTGCTGGATTCCTGGACTCAGAGACCCGGGGAAGGAGCCTTGGGTCTCTGATGCACTGCTGTTTGGGGGAAGGTTTGAAGTCAATAGGCTCTCTAGGACTCTCCCTCTGACATTCTCACTAGAGGTAGGGTGGGCTGAGGGAGATGGATTTTGCCCTTGACTTTCAGTTATAAATACTTTGGCTATGTGCCCAACTGCTCACTAGTGGCCAGTAACGGAAAACCCAGTGTATTGCTGTGCGCTTCCTGCAAAGGAGAATAGAAGTAAACTCTGAGATGTACTGTTCTCTTCTGACCTAGGCTGCAGCCTACTCAGGACATTAAATGATATACTAATGCAAAACACCAAACTTACTGCTGTCAAGTCGATTCTTACAACGATCCTGTATAAGGTTTCCAAGGCTATAAATATTTATGGGAGCAGAAAGCCTCATCTTTTCCTCACAGAATGGCTGGTGGCTTTGAACTGCCAAAATTGCAACCAGTGTTTATCCTACAGTGCCACCAGGACTCCTCTGCCGTTATTTCTTGTTCCATAATATTATCTTTAATTCATTTTAAACATTTAAAAAAATAAGTTCTGATACCTACCCTAATTAATGCTCTTGTATCTACAAGTAAGTATCTATCCAGCACACATTTCTATAGAGTGTTGACAGCTGGTAAACATTATGCTATGACACCAAGAACAGAGAAATATACAATGTAGTCTTTGCCCTTAAGGAAGCAGAAAAGCCTATGGCTGTGGAGACACTGATAAGGAAAGGAATCCACTCTGGAATGTGCCTAAGGGTCATCCATTTGGATGATTACTGAGGTTTCTCCACAAGAATCTCCCCTGATCTCCCTGACTCATGCTTGGTCTCTTCCAACAACTTTTCCAACTGTTGTCAGAGAAATCTTTCCAAAATATCGATCTTTGGTCACTTCTATGCTTAAAATGTTTCAGTGACTCTGGGTGGTTCCTGGTGTTAGCACTGTAGAAAAAGCACTAGACTACTAATCTTAAGGTTGGTGGTTCAAACCCACCAGCCGCTCCCTGGAAACTCTATCCAGAGTCACGATGAATTGGAACTGACTGGACAGCACTTAACAACAATAGGAGCAGTGGTTTTGGGTTGCAGTGCAAATCCCTCAGCTGAAACTGAGTTTCTTCCTAACAGCCCCTGTCCTGCTGCTCTCCAGGCTCCTTGCTCACAAGCACTGTAACTTTTATTGTTGTTGTTAGGTAGCATCAAGTCGGTACCGACCCACCACGACCCTGTAAAGGGTTTCTGAGAAGCAGCTGGTGAGCTTGAACCACCAACCTTGCAGTTCAAACAGCTTTGCAGTCTGGTGCATTAACCCACAGCACTACACCAGGGCTCCCGTAAACACGTAATTATACAATACATATGTTAAGAGTATATCTGATATTATTCATAATAGCCAAAAAGTGAAAACCACCCAAATGTTCATCAAGTGATGGATGGATAAATAAAATGCAGTATGGAGTCCTGGTGTAGCACTGTAGGATAAACACTGGACTATTAACCACAAGGTTGGCAGTTCAAACCCACCAGCCACTCCTTGGAAACCCTATACAGGGTAACTATGAGTTGGAACTGACTTGAGGACACTTAACAACAACAATATATCTATTGAATGGCATATTACAGGGCAATACAAATAAATGAAGTACTAACATAACAAGAAGCTCTGGTAGCGTAGTGGTTACGAATCGGGCTGCTAACCTCATGGTCAGCAGTTCGAAACTACCAGTTGTTCCGCAGGAGAAAGATGAGGCTTTCTGCTCCCGTAAAGGTTTATAGCCTCAGAAACCCTGTACAGGTTCTCTATGAGTCGGAACTGACTCCACGGCACATAACAACAACAATATATGCTACAACATGAAACTTGAGAACAAGAACAGTATTGTAAGTGAAACAAGCCTCATGAAAGACAGCATGTGGTGTGATTCAAATGATATGAAACGTTCAGTATAGGCAAATCCAGAGACAGAGCGCAGACTGATGGTTGGTAGGGGTTAGGGGAGGGAGGAATGAGGAGTAACTGCTAGTATGCACAGGGTTTCTTTTTGGGGTGATGAAAACGTTCTAAAATGATTGTGGCGATGCTTGAACAACTCTATAAGCACACAAAACCCCCCCACTGAACTGTGAATTTTAAATGAATGAATTTTATGTATGTGAATTGTATCTCAAAAAAGCTGTTATAACAAAAATACATATAAGTCAGCAAGTTTCACACATCCCCTGCTCAGTAGAGCAATCCTGCTAGCACCTATAAACATAACTCCAGAATCTAAATGTCCAGTTCTCAATACAAATTCTGTGCCTTTGCTTGTGAACGCTGGCCTCTTATATAAAACAGCAGATGAAACACCCAGCATGAAAGGGGCTTTAATATTAGTTCCACATTACAATAACAACCTCTGTTGCAGAGCCAGTAAGAGGCCAGGATTCCAGCTCCACCAACCCACCTTCCCACCTCACACAGAACCCCTGCCCGTCTACTCTCTACCTTGAATACCTACTCTCTCAAACTCTGGGCATGGCTGAAGTCAGCTGAGACCCCAGCTTAAGAAGCAGGACAACTGGGACTGTTTTCAGAAAGCAGAGGCTGGGGGTGATTGCGCTCACCCACAAGAGCAATTGACCAGAAAATAGGCACAACTGGCCCACCACACCTACCACTCTCTTACACACAGGCCTTTTCAGTCTGGGTGGTTTCTGGTTTTATTTTGTTTTTTAAAAACTACATCTACAAGGATTTTTTTATAGTTAGTTTCAAATTCCCCTGGTTAGCAGTTAAAGGTTTTGATCTGTTCTTAATTATGGGAAAAAATCCTGGGATCAGTGCACACTGGATGAACTAGAGTTTAACATTACCATTTTTAAAGCACAAATGTTTACAAGAATTTCCATGTAGAGATTTCTATTTCCTCAGTTAACTTTGCTTAGAAAACGAGAACCAAAGGCAAAAAGGCTTTGTCTGCCCTGAAAACAAGACCGAAACATAACGAAACGGTCTTTTTCGACTCTCTTCCTTAAGTAAGTCTCAACATTTTCACTGCATTGATATAGTTTCTAAGTGTGTATGTACGTGTGTTTAAGAGCGATACTCCAACAAGAAAAGCTACGCTTTGGGTAAAACAGAGAAAGAAAGAAACGTGTAGCTCTCCCCTCCCGCCCCCTCCCGTCTGGCCTTTGTTGAGAACACCACTGCTTCTGCCCAATCCTGCTCTCCACACAGCGCACAGCCAACACAAAACCAGTGTCTCCAGGGCTCTCCTGTGAGAACCCTGAGCAAAAAATGCCACAGGTCCCATCACACTGCTGGGGAACACAGCCGCTATTTGCACCAAAGAGCAAAAAGACACATTTTCAAACTTACCCGTTGTTTTTTTTTCAAGGAAAGCTTGGCAAACTAAATGGTGAGCACGCCATCGTTTATTTTCGAAAGTGCTCCTGAATGCAGCTTTCATAAATGGATCTAATTCAAGTTAGTGATCCAGCAGAGGTAAAGTGCACCAAGACCCCAGGGAGAAAACCAACATCTCTTTGATTCTTATACTTCAAATTATTACTTTTCTAAAGTAAGTTTAGGGAAGAGATCCTTCTACAAGGAAAGGCTCTAAAAGGATTTCAGGGACTTTCAGAGGGTGGAGCAACAGGGCATTGGGAGGGAAAAAAAAAAACAGAACTCGGTATTGGCACCAGCCTGGCTATCTTCAGCACAAAAGCCTGTTTATATGCACAGAGCCCTGTTTCCAAATGGGAAAAACATCAGCAGCATAAGTCAAGATTTTCACAAAGAATCATTAATAT
The DNA here is from genome assembly GCF_000296735.1 of Chrysochloris asiatica. NCBI lineage: Eukaryota > Metazoa > Chordata > Mammalia > Afrosoricida > Chrysochloridae > Chrysochloris > Chrysochloris asiatica. The sequence continues at coordinate 276,965 of NW_006408822.1, forward strand.
CAATCATTTTTGAGCTATAAGCAACAAAGCCTAAAGTTCTATTGGGTTCAGAATGATGTACATCATTATGAAAACAATCTTGACTTAAGCCAATAAATTATACTTTGTAGTTGTTAGGTGCCATTGAGTCAGTACTGACTCACAGAGACCCTATGCACAACAGAAGGAAACACTGCCCGGTCCTATGACAATTTCACTACTGTTGCCACACTTGAACCTGTTGATGGTGCCACTTTGCCAATCCATCTCACTGGGGGTCTTCCTCTTTTTCTCTGACCCTCCACCTTACCAAACATGATACCCTCCCTCTCCAGTGAATGGTCCCTCCTGACAATATGTCTGAAGTATAAGAGATGAAATCTGGCCATCCTGGCTTTCAAGGAGCACTCTCTGGCTGTACTTCTTCCAACACAGATCTGTTTATTCTTTTAACATCCCATGGCACTTTCAATATTCTCCTCCAACACCGTAACTCAAATGCATCGCTTCTTTTACGATCTTCCTTATTCACTGTCCAACTTTTGCATGCATATGAGGTTATTGAAAATACCACTAGAACCCAAATCAAATACTTTGCATAAAAAGAATTCAACAATCTTAAATGAAGCCTAGAGCTCAACTTCTCTGGAATCAAGAAATACTCACAACCCGTTCTACAAACCCCACCCCAAATGTAGCCTATGGCAGGCAGAATTCTAAGATGGTCCTCAAGATTCCCACTATGTTTACACCCTGTATTTTCTACCCTTGAGTGTGGGTGGGCCTGATCTAATCGAGTGAGACAGAAGGCATCAGAGATTTGAAACTGTAGCAGATGTTCTCCTGGCCTCAAAGGAGCAAACTGCCATGCTGTGGAGAGAGCTACAGGTGGGGGAACTGTAGGATCTGAGATGGCTCCCAAATGGTAAGTGAGGACATCAGTCCAACAACTGCAAAGAGCTGGATTCTGCCAAGAGCCATTGTGCTTGGAACAGAACCCTGAGCCTTAGATGAGATGATCATCGTTCTGACACCTGGCTGACACCTTGACATCTGCCTGGACTTACAAAGCTGATAGATAGTAAGTATTGTTTTATGCTATCAAGTTCTAGTATTTTGTTATGCAACAACAGAAAACTAATAGTTTGTTTTCCCAAAGGGATTTTGAAAAAGGCTGTGGGATTCACTAAAGGCCCTTAATCTCCGAATAAGCAATCCTCACCATTCTTACATACCTCCCAGTCCAGAATAAAAACATAGAAGGTAACACAAGGCATGTGAATCAGGAGCCTCATCTTTACAACATGTAATACACATCACCATGGTTGCTAAGGAAAATCTTAAGCTTCTGGGCATGGGTTATTTCATCATATCCTCTTGATGGTACAATGGTCTGTACATTAAGCTGTCTATGCAATACTACTCTTACCTCATGGGTGAGAAATAGGTGCTCTGTCCAGCATGACAACAAAGAGAGAATCCTGGCAAGGACGCAGAAGGTCTGCATTCTAAGTCCTGGGTTTACGCTTGACAAATCACTCACATGTGAAAGTATTTGAACATTGTGAAGTTGTGAACACAGGTGTCTTGGTTCGCTACTGCTGCTAAGAAATACCACAAGTGGGTGGCGTTAACAAACAGAAATTTACTATCTCAGTTAAGGAGACTAGAAGTCTGAATTCAGAGCACCAGCTCTAGGGGAAGGCTTCTCTCTCCAGTTTCTGCTTCCTGATTCCTTGGAGATCTCTATGTGTCTAGGCATCTATCTTACTCCATTTCTGCTTGTTTAATCTCATGTCTCAAGACACCGACTCCAAATAATTCCTACATTCATCTTGCCTTGTTAATATAACGAAGACAACTCATTCCCAAATGGTATTACAACACAGGCATATAGGTTATGATTTATAACACCTAATTTGGGGCGGGCACAATTCAGTCCATTAACAATAGGCAGTTTGGCTTCTCAGCTGTTTATATCAATGTTATGAGCAGTCAGGGAGAACAAGGAGTTAATACTATATTAACAGATCTGAGGCAGAGGTGCAGGAGAGAAGTGTGAGAGTAAAACTGCTTTTGTTTAACTGTCATCCCTCCTTCAGTAATTTTTCTGTGTGTTCTTAAAAGTCTATCATGATAAGCAGATGTTTTCACTTCTGATTCCTAAATAAGAGTATTGTTTAACATTAAAGGAATTACAGGTCTAAGAAGCTTGTTTGCATTTTCCAAAAACTGCTCATAAACCTCACCAAGAACTTAAGAGAGCAACATTACTAGACCCTTGGAGAATATATTTCTTAATATGCTCATATAATGTTGGACAAAGAACAAAAGAGGCTATGGTCCAAAACACATGCCTAACATTCTGATATGTGGTCTTTATATATGACTCAGACCAAGTCTCTCATGTATACAGTAAAGAACAGGCCCTCATGTGACCTCTCTTGCCACAGACTCAAATCACGTGGTAGAGACTGCTGGATGGGTATGCTGAAATATCTATTCTAAGCTTTTTTCCAAGAAAAGAAAAATCCATGGTCACTCAAAATAAAAACCACATTTCCTAGCTGTCCTTGCTGTGGTCATGAGAATACAAACAGGAATATCTTGTGGCAGCTTCAGGTGTCTGTTGTTGCATGTCGTCAAATCACTTCCAACTCATAGCAATGCTGTGTAGGGTGTTTCTGAGAACAGCTGGTGAGCTTGAACTGATAGTTCTTACTTATCCTGTAGCACCACACCAGGACTCTAGAACAGGACTAGTGCCCTTTCATCTCTAGCAATTCTGTCCAGTACAGCACAGATGTGATACCTTTAACTGGATGAAGAGGGTAATAGATCTGCCCTTCGGATGGCGAAATTAAACAGTAAGAAGTTGGTTTCTGACGGTACTGTGGAACAAAGTGGCCATTCATGCCTCAGATTGCTGATCCTTAGGATTTTATGGGGGTTGAAATGCCCTTGCAAGTAATTAAAGCCATGTTATTCTAGGTTTTTACTGTTCACTCACAAATCCATGCCTAGTTGATTCAGGTCCCCAGTGACAAAGTATTTAGGTTAGCAGTAACAAAAAGAGGTAAAAAGCACATGGAAAGGCAGAGAGACCATATGCAGAATAAGTTCTAGGCAGTATGGTAGAACTAAATATCCTGAAATCCTTATTGAAAAACAACAACTGGGATGCAGAACAAAATAATGACAAACATCTTATTTAAAAACAAAACAAAACCAAGAAACCCTTTTATTGTGAATTGAGTGAAGGTTTACTTTTATTAATTATTGATTTTTGGCAGAAGTGATAGGAGTAAGGCGTGAGGGTTAGGGTTGGGACTCTGACTAGATCTAGGGCTCAATTTAGTGTTAGGGTTATGGTTAGGACTAAGGTTAGTGTTGGGGCTAAGATTTGGGCTAGGGCTAATAAATAGTAAGGCTTGGTCTTGTTTTTAGGGTTACAGTTAGGTTTATTTTCATTTAATTTTCCCCTTGAAATCAATTTGATTTCCTCTTCATTTGTAAATTCTGTAACTGGATGACTCCCTCTTTTTACTTCAGGGTTTTGTTGTTGCTACAACTGTATCTCTGGTTCTCTTTTCAGTCTTACAGGTCTGTTTTACTTTGCATACTTCCACATGTGGGTTGAGTCTAGATGATATTGTCATGTGTGTTAGCCTCAGGCTGTTGTTGGTTCTCTGTCCAAAGAACTCCCGTTAGTATCTTTTGTAAGGTGGCTCTGCTTTTTGTAAATTCTTTTAATTTGTACTGTTTGTTTAGAAATGACCTAATTTCGACATATCTGATGGACAGTTTTGCTGGATATGATCCTTGGTTGGCAATTTTTTTCTTTCAGATTTTTATATATGTCATTCTATTGTCTTCTTGCCTACATGATTCATGCTGAGAAATGAAAGCTTAGTCTTAATAGTTCTCCTTGTAGAATAATTTTTCATTTTTTCCTGAGCTGTTCTCAGGATTTTTTCCTTTGGTTTAAAAAGTTTGATTATAATACTTTTGGGATCTATTCTATCTGGAGTTCGTTCAGCTTCTTGAACAGCCATCTTTTTGTTTTTCATAATGTTAGGGAAGTTTACTTCGTAACAACTCTTGGACAGTATTCTCTAGGACTTCTTTTTTTCTCTTCCCATTCTGGAATTCCTATCACACACAGATTATTCCTCTTGATAGTTCCCCCATAAATCGTAAGCTTTTTTTGTTCTTTTTTCTGACTGTTCTTCTAGCAGATGATTACTGATATTTCTTCAAACTCAGTAATTCGGTTTTCCTTTAATTCAATTGTTTGAGACCCTCTGCCTTGTTTCTATGTGTAAGCAGAGATAGTCTGTTTTCTCAAATACATTGTGGTGTCATATTCACATTTTGTTTATGATTATATATTGGTTTGTTCTCAGGCACTCAATACCTGTCTCCTGGTGTATGTGGTAGAGACTGGAAGTGTGAACACAGTCAGTTCTATGTTCATTGTTTGTGTAGTATAGTTCAGGGTGATTCACCCTCCAGTGCTACTGGTTGTTGGGTTGGTGACAGTGGGGACAAGCCACACCCCCAGATACCAGGAAGGCAGACGAACAAGGTAGAACTACACCTCTTGTCACCAACCTCCTGCTGTATCAACAGCTGTTCACAAGAGTGACACCAGTCTGTTTTTCTTCTCTCTCAGGTGTCCTATCCTCTGATGCTCATGGTTCCAGCATCACCAGCTATATCTGTTTCACTAGGTTTCCCATGTTTTTATTGCAGAGAATTGGCTCAGTGCCTCTTTTTACTCTGTCATTTCAACAAATATCATTTTAAATCTACCTGAACTAGTTTGAAAATAATCAATAAGGACCAAAAATGAAGAAAAAGCAGGAACCTTGGGAACTAAGTAAGCATAAGAATTCAGCTTCTACTTTAAGAACAGTTGGAGAGCTGCATTTAAAATGCGTGAGAGAACACAAGCCTATAGCCTACTGAATATAGGGAGGGGATTTCTAAACAGAGACTCCTACATAAAACTGGGATACCAAAAGTGTCCAAGATACAAGAACTTTCAGTTAAAAAATTTTTTTTAAAAAATCAAGAGAAATATGGGCGCATGAATGAGAGCCAGTGAAAATGGATCTGAAATGGCTTCAGATGCTGCAATAAGTTTATTTAATCAATTTAAGGAGTCTTTGCTATGCTGAGTCTCCTAATCTATGAGCACAGGAGGACCCTATTTAGGTCTTCTTTAGTCAGCAGATAAAACTTTTATGTTTTATAATATCTATGAGACTAATAATCTTTGGTTAGATTGTACACGTTATTGTGGGTTTCATTTTAGTCTCTACATGTTTATTGTCAGTATGTAGAAGAAATGTGATGGATTTTTGTGGTTGATCCTGTATCCTGCCATTTTGTTGAACTCAATTATTAATTAGTTTTTGGATTTCTTGGTATTTTCTATGTATACAATCATGTTATCTACAAACCGAACAGTTTTACTTTTTCCTTTCCAATCCAAATACCTTCTCTTTTTATTGCTAGCTAAGTTTTCCAGTACTAGTTTAAGAATGGTGCGAGCAGACATCCTTGCTTTGTTCCTGATCTTTGAGGGAAAGCACTCAGTCTTTTACAATTAAGCATGATGTTAGCTCTATGGTTTTTGTAAATGCCCTTTGTCAAGTTGAGGAAATTATCTACTATTCTTAGTTTTCTGAGAGTACTTATCATAAATTACTGTTAGATTTTATCAAATGATTTCCCTGTATCAACTGAGACATTTATATTTATCCAAAAAGGTTTCTCTTCTGTTAGGCTGCCCTTTTCCTCTGACTAGAAGAGTGAGCTTTTCTTGAAGTTCCTTTTTTGTTTGTGCCTATTGGTGGTTCTAGGATAGGGTTCTCTGGTATCCCATCCATGTTATCTGAAAGGTAAAAAGTAAACCCAGACACCTCACTGCTGTGTCAGTCCTCAACTCCTGAGGTCCCCAGAAGTCTACTTTCTTCTTTCTACCTTCCAGTCTTCCTATGTTTTTTGTGTAATGCACGTTTTAAGAAAGAAGAAACCCCTCAAGATTAATGAGCTAAGCACTTCAGGAGTAAGAAAAGAATGTCATACACCTCAAAAGAAGGAAAGAAGTAATAAAGGTAAGAGTTAAAATTAGTCTAATACAAAACAAGCAAAAAAAAAAAAAAAGTTGAAAAGCTTAAGGCCAAAATTTTGTTCTGTGAAGACAAAACACAGAAAATTCAAATAAGATAATTAAGAAAAATGAGAAAAAAAGAAAAAACACCAATGTTTGATCCCATTGCTGTAGCCATTGTGCTAATCCATCTAGTTGAGGGCTGTCCCCTCTTTTTGCTGACTACGCATGATTTCCTTCTCCCAGGACTGGTCCCTCCATCACTAAGTATGTACATTATCATCGTTGCTTCCAAGAAACATTGCAGCTATTCTTCTTTCAAGACAGATTTGGTTGTTCTGCAGTTTAAGGTATACTCAATATTCTTCACCAAAATTCTAGACAACCTCAATGTTAAGGGAGAGGATTCTCCGAAAAGTCTAAATAATCAGGACAAGAAGGGACCAGAAAAGCAAGACAGAAACTCAAATCCTGCAACATGGAGAAGAAAAAGGAATTGAAGAATCCCTCTCTACTTTGGCATCTGGAAGCCACTGGAGACCACTTTGACAGAATAGTTTCAGGGAGTGGTATGGGAAGAGCTAGACTGTTGTGGGCTGCTGAGTGAACAATGCTTGCAAGTCGAACTGGCTGAGGAGGGAAGCAGAGGAGAAGCAAAAGAAGAAACCAATTAAAGTGTGGACAAATTTATAGACTATCTAGACTGGAAAAGAAGAGAGGGTGGTGAGAACGAACAACAACCACACTTCCTAGTCCCTCCACATTCCAGAAAGAAAAACACTGACTGTCCTTTGACCAGTCTTAAGGCATGAGCTCATAACCATCAGACTTAGGTTTCAAAGCCATCCTAATTATTAATGATGAATTATTTCTGTTAATCATGCTGACCAAACAGCAACAGCCTCAGTCCAGTAACCACGTTTCTATGTTCAAAGGTGTACCAGTTCCTGCAAGCTCACCTGCTCCTGAACCCATATTTATAAAAAATGAAAGGAGTTACATGCCCACACAAATCTGACATGGAGAGGCTAAGTGATTTGTACAAGAACCAGGAGTCACATTTATGTCTCTCTTAAACACGACCTTACACTGCTTCCCTCTATACACCATTCTACTCTCCTTTAAACTGACAGCATTATTTTGGATCTCTTCACAGGCACTCTCCACACACACTCACATATATGCTGATTACACCTGTACGAGTTTCATTTACACCCACCCACCTTTTCACCCTAGAACTGAAGCTCTTTGGTGTAGTCCTACCGGCTTTTTTTACATGGCAGATGTAAATCATTACAGATTTTACATTTAATCTGTAATGATTAAATTTGTTATAGCCAACTTGCTTTCAAAAGGGTGTACACGTTTTGTTTGTAGGTGATTTAAACCACTCTCATACTGCAATATTCTTTATAGTATTCATGAACTTAATAGTACTCTACTGGCATACCTAATCACCCAGGCAAAACAACACTGTACATCTCATATTACCACAGGTTCCAAATTAGAGAATTTAATCTTCACCAAAGAGGTTTCACCATCTTAGTAGGTATGAGGCCAAAAACATACTTCTTACCTGAATTTTGATTGGCCAGGTGAAATTACTGACATAAACAAAGAAAGTAATATTTGGGTGGTTGCGAAAATCAAACTTCTCATTAGAGAAACTATCTTTGTACTCGTTAATGTTGGTTTTTGAAACAACAGGCATCTCTTCTCCAGCCTGGGTCCCAGCTGTTGAGAAGAAAAGAATGAAATAGAAGAGACTTTTCCTTGAAGTGGAGGGAGGGTAAAGGAACGGTGGTGGGGTGACCTGTCCTTATTGTTAATAATAGCATTTACTGAACACTTGCTATATTCCAGCAACCCAGCCCATTTCATTTACTCCTCACTACAATGCTGCTGTTATACTCATTTACAAATTAGGAAATAGAGGATCACAGAAATTAAATAACTTGCTTCACACGACATAGCCAACAAGTAGTGGAGTTGGGATTTTAATCTGGGCAGGCTGATATACAAGCCAGGCCCCAACCAGGATTGTTTTACTAGGGACTCCTGCGACTTCCCAACACTGGAATAAGCTACATGCAGCCATGAAAACTCAGATACCACTAGAATCCTATCAAACAAGCATTTGCATTACATCTTTCTACAACACTTCAATCTCTTTGCATTTCCATTTTGTACCTGCTTGGCAGTGTTCTTGGCCCCACTTTCTTCATACCAGGGACACCAACCTATCCCATACTTCCTAACTGGCCATGTCCTCAAGACTCAGAGGAAGTGGAGAAAAATGGGCTTGAAGGATGACTCAGTCCTCCTTTTACCTACAAGCTACAGTATTTAAGTCTCACTAACTTGATAAAGGAGTCCTGATGTGGTGCTGTGGGTTAATGCACTGGACTTCAAAGTTGGTTTGAACCACAAGGTCGGTGGTTCAAACTCATCAGCTCCTAGGGGTCACTATGAGCCAGAACCGATTCAATGGCACTTAACAACAACAACAACAGACTTGATATAACCCCATCCTCTCCTTTAACATTACATATTCTCCCTCAGTCAGTGATTCTAGTGTCTAAGAAGTGGCATGAAATTACCCCCCTCCACCCATATTTGACTTAAATCTTTGGTAACTAGAGCCTGTTGAGTGACTAGAGACATGCTCGTTAAGACAGTCATTGCAAAGCATTCATATGCTCAGAGGAGATGCCTATCTCTAGACAAGGCTTTGAGAATTCAGACTTGTCTTTAAAAGTCTCCTCTCATTGCAAGTTTCAAACATTCTTTGAAGTCTACACAACCTTTTAGGACATGATGAACCTAAGGTGATGTCTGTAGACTAAGGTGACAACCTTATTTCTGCATCAGTCTAAATGATCTGTTTTGACCAGACCACATTAATGTTTTAATATCATAAGTAATGATAATGACAATAGTTATCATTTAGTGAGAATTTACCATTTGTCAAAGACTATACTGGGTACTTCATTTACCATCTCATGTAATCCTCACAATACTCTACAAAGATGTTGTGTTTAAGTGTAGTCAAGCCAAGTTCTTGACGCATCACAATCTTGTATAGCTTTTCTGGGGGGCGGCTGGTGTGTTTGAACTACCAACGTTGGGGTTAGCTGTCCAGCGCTTATTCTACAATGACACACCAGGATAAATGTTTTTATTATTCTACTTCGCAAACAAGGAAAATGTCTCAGAAATGTTAAATTAACTTACCTATTAGCATAGTGCCTGTTAATAACAACAGGCAGAATTCAACTCAAGTTTGTCTTGTCAAGCTATGTTTTTAATCACTACATGAGGGTCACCCTTTATTTCTCCCGCCCAGCAGATCTACTTTAGTAGATCATAGTAGCATGAATAAGATAGAAAAAGCCATGGTCTTAGAGTTTAATATAGTACCCTAAGTATGAAGGGCTTCAAAAAGTTTGTGGAGAATGGAACTAAAAGATAATGTAATGTAATTTTTCCATGAATTTTTTGAAGCCTCCTTGACCAAACATTTCTCTGTACTTAATAAAATCTCATTCTATTTAAACTGTTCCCAATTCTTGAAACTAAGAGCCATCTGCCTTTTCCACTTCTGAAGCATCAATGAGGATGATAGTGGGATCTGTAAAGCTCTGGCTGCAGCAGTGGTATTAGTGGTGGGAGTCAGGTAGGCATAGTAACTATGTGCTGTGCCTGGTACCACAGAAGACTCTGATAATGTATAACCTAACTTCCTCTCCACTACAGCTCTAGGAGGTAATACTGTTCTCACTTTTACAGATAAATAACCTTGGGGCTTAGAGAGGAGAGTAGACACTTGCTCAACATCTCACAGCTAATTAACAGCAAAGGTAGATTTGAAGCCTTTCTTCCTGTCTCTAGAGCCCCCTTTCTCAACTCCTATATCACATTTCTCAATTTATCACTTCCACCTGGAGGGTCTTCTCAAGTATCAGTCTTTACCTGAGAAGCTGGCAGCCCATGTGATGTTGAGGTTGAAGTTTTGGGAGGCATTGATGAACATGTCCAAATCCCTGTTTTGCTGATGAGAAATGCAAATAATTAGAAAATTAATTATAACAATTTCTAGATTTAAAATAAAATGTAATTAAATTTTACTCTCAAATTTTTAATTACAGGATAAATAGTACTTTATAATATCAAGAAAAACTCAAAATAGTAAATTCTTAATCAGTTTTCCATAACACAAGGAATATACGTCAAATAAAATTTCCCTTCCCTCCCATAAAAGCATATGGAATGTAAATTTTATCAATTCTTTTATCAAATTTTATCAGACTTTTATCAAATGCTTAACTCCAAGAAAAGAAAGGTTAAAAATAGACCCTGAGCATATTAATTATCAACTGATCTTTCTGCATCAGGGAGCTAATTCTTTCTAATTCAGAAAGAAGAGCCTCTTCAAGAAATGGTACTGGGAAAATTGGATTTCCACATGCAGAAAACAGGATTCATGGGTCACACCCTACACAAACTCAAAATTGATTAATCACCTACATATGCAAACTAAAACCATTAAAATTCAGAGAAGAAAAGACAGGACAACACTGTTGGGGCTCACTTTAACAATGACTTATTTCATATAATAAAACACAAACAGCAAAAAAACAAAATAAATGGGACCTCATAAAAATGGAAAACTTTTGCTTATCAAGATGTTATCAAAAATGTTAAAAGACAAGCTACCTACTGGGAGAATATTTCCATAAACCATGTATCTGACAGGAATCTAAAAACCAAAATATACATGAAACTTCAACAATTTAACAAGAAAGCAAATAACCCAATCATAAAACGTGTAAAGGACTTGCAGAGCCATTTCACCAAAAGGGGCATTCAAATGGCCACCAAACGCATGAAAAAAAATGTTCAAGCATCATTAGTCATCTGAGAGCAGAAAATCAAAAACACAAAACACAAGACACCATTTCACATCCATTAGGATGGGTGCCTACAATGGGTATCTGAGAGCAGCAAATCAAAAACACAAAACACAAGACACCAATTCACATCCATTAGGATGGGTGCCTACAATGGGTTTTGTTGTTGTTCGTGCTGTGGGTTAGGTTGTTAACCAAAAAGTTGGTGGTTCAAAACCCACCAGCTGCTGTGAGACTGTAGAGTTATAGTCTCAGAAATTTTATATAAGGCCTCTATGAGTAAGAACCTACTGGATGGCAGTGGATTTTTGCTGTTTAGGATTGTATTATAGATTGAATTGTGTCTCCCTAAAGATGTGTAGTAAATCCTAACCTTTATGCCTGTGGTTATAATCCCATTTAGTAATGGCTGGTCTTTGTTATGTTAATGAAGCAAGATTTGTGTAGCCATGTCTTGATTCCATTTCTCATTAGCTTTTTATTGTGAATAGGGTGAAGGTTTACATAGTAGCTTATCAGTTTTATATTCAACATTTCATATCCATTTTGTTTTCATCTTACTATGTTGTTGTTGTTGTTAAGTGCCGTCGAGTCGGTTCCGACCCATAGCGACAGGGTTTCCAAGGGTGTAAATCTTTACGGGAGTAGAAAGCCTCATCTTTCTCCCGCGGAGCGACTGCTAGTTTCAAACCGCCAACCTTAAGGTCCGCAGCCCGATTCGTAACCACTACGCTACCAGAGCTCCTTTCTTACTGACTATAAGTCCCTCAATATAACAATAAGTCCCTCAATATAACATCATTGATCCCACCCACTTCCTGTCTTTCCTGTTTCTAGTCTTCCTTTCCCAAACCTTGTGAACTTTGTCCTTGTCTAACGTTGCTCTTTTGATCTCAAACCGCTGACTATTCTAAGGTGTATATACCTCACTCATGTTACTGTTCCCCTAATAGATCTATCTATTGTCTGGCTGAAAACTGAGCCACTGAGGTGAGTTCTGTTCCAGATCTGAGAGTGACTACGGGCTATAGTCTCAGAGGTTTCACCAGCTCTATCTGACCAATAAGCCTGGTATTTTTAAATTTTTATGATTTTAAGTTTTGTTCCAGTTTTCTCCCACTCTATCCAGAGCTTTCTAGTTTATTGCAGGATTGTGTATATAACCAGCATTTATCTCTGCTGCCTTTAACCCTTGCACTCCTCCCTGTGTCTTCCTCTGCTTTCTTTTTTTTAAATCAAGTTTCTTCTTTCTTATTGTATATTGTCTTCCTTAACACTCAAGTTAAGGAGTCTTTTTTTGGCCGTTAACTACAAGGTCAGCAGTTCAAATCTACCAGTTGCTCCATAGGAGAAAGATGAGGCTTTCTACTCCAGTAAAGATTTACAGCCTTGGAAACCCTAGGGTCACTATGAGTCAGAAGTGACTCCACTGCACTTAACAACAACCTAACTACCATCACACTAAGTCTACACATGTATACATCTAGCCAGGGACTTACCCTCCCACCCTGTTTGTAATAAAAAAAAAAAAAAAAGATTGTCTTTTTTAGTGCGAACACCAAAGTTTATCCATTCTTCCAATGGAGGACATTTAGGATGTTTCCATCTTTTTACTATTGTGAATAGTTCTGTGATGAACATGGGTGTGCATATATCTATTCTCATTGTGGCTCTTATTTCTCTAGCCAGGAGATATAAACCAAATAGAGGGATTACTAGGTTATATGATATTTTTCTTTCCAACTTTTTGAGGAAGCACCAAATTGTTTTCCACAGTTGATGCACCATTTTCAGTTCCAACAGTCTCTTTACACCCTCATCAGCATTTGTTGTTTTCTGTTTTTTTTTGAACTTTGCTATTGAAGTTGGGGTTAGATGATATCTCATTGTTGTTTTGAATTGTTTCTCTCTAATGGATAATGGTGTGGCATTGTAGGATGTGTACTGGACTGCTAAACACAAGGCAGGCGATTCCAACCTACCAGCCGCTCCTTGGAAATCCTATACAGGGTTGCTAGGAGTTGGAATCCATTCAATGGCACTTAACACAATGGCTAATGATCATGAACATTTATTCATGCCATGTTTGGTGGCCAGCTGAGTCTCTTCTCTGGTGAAGTGTTTATTCATGCCCTCTGCCCTTTTTTAAACAGGGTTATTAGTCTGTCTTGTTGAAGTGTAGAAGTTTTCTAAAAGTCTTAGAGATTAGTCCCTTGTCTGATATTTTCAGTCCACCTCTTTTGTGCTGTAAAAGCAAACAAGCAGAAAGAAGACATGGGAGAGGATAGATGCCATGCCACATGAAGATCACCAAGAAGCCAAGAGCCAAGAGAGAAAGTCTTGCCCTAGAGTTGGCGCCCTATATTTGGACTTCAAGTCTCCTGGATTTTGAGAAAATAAGTTTGTTTGCTAGTCATTCATTTGTGGTATTTCTGTTATAGCTGTAAGAGTTTTAAAGTACCTAATAGTAAAAGCCTATTTTGGAGTTCTGGTGTGGGTTAATGCACTGGACTGTAAAGTCGGTTTGATCAGCAAGGTCGGTGTTTCAAGCTCACCAGCTGCTCCTTGGAAACCCTATACAGGGTCACTATGGGTCAGAACCGATTTGATGGCACTAAACAACAAGAAGTTATTTTGCAGATTCCTGTTGTGGCACTGCAGGATAAGCACTGGACTGCTAACTGCAGTTCAAACCCACAAGCTGCTCTGTGGGATAAAGATAAGGATTTTTACTCCTGTAAAGATTTATAGCCTTGGAAATCCTATACGGTGTTGCTTTCAGTGGGAACTGACTTGACGGCACTGAGTTAAGTGAACATTAGCAAAAGCCCATATTACACTGAAGTGACTGTTGGTTAAAATTATGGATGTCAAAGGACTCAGAAGAAGAATTATAGAGAGTCTCTATCATCTTAGAAAATGCATACGGCACCAGCAACAGAAAGTTGCTAGAAATATGGATGTTAAATGAGCTTCTGGTGAGCCTTTAAAAGAAAATAACTAGCATGTGATTGGACAATGGATAAAAGGCGCTGCATTTTATGCAGTGGCAATGAAGTTGGCTGAATTAATGTTCAAATGTTTGGTGGAGGCAGATCTTATAGTTGATGAACTTAGATATTTGGCTGAGGAAATTTCTAAACAAGATTTTAAAATGGTTTTTCCTTGCTACTTAAGAGTAAAAATCAGAGAAGAGATGGATTTAAAAACAAACTGCAAAAATGAAAATAGAACTTAAAGATTTGGAAAATTCTGTTGTACAAACTAAAGACATGTGCACCAACGACATGGCTATACAATCTTTTGTTACACAGATTAAGCCTGTGACTGATGGATTTAACCAATTACCATACCAGAAACACCATCAGCTTAGACTGAAGGGCATAGAGGAAGAACAAGAGAGGAAGAAATGCTGGCTGCCTCTTGGAATTCAACAACAGACAATAGGTCAAAGAAGCACTGTCTGCTGTCTTCCAAGATTAGCAAAAGACCATCCCTGGAGAAGTTCAGAGATCAGCAAAACTGTTGGAAGGAGCACAGGAAGCAGAGCTGCATCAGTTTCAAAGGGTGGAGTCCAGGCCTTCTAGATTTAAAAGAGATCTCCAATTCAGTTCCAGAGTGTAGGGCTGCTGTTCATGAGTAATGGGATATGAAGTAACTGTCCAAAGTGAAGGGAGCAGGGCTGACATGTCCAAGGTGTAGAAGAATAGGGTCTACCAGGGCCAAGGGGTTGGGATAGCTCCCAGATGAACTAGGGAGAGGATATGGGAAGTAGATGGATAAACTAATGTAGGAGAGTTGCTGTCTCAGTGGGCCTGAAAGGAGGAATTGAAGCCAAGTGCAGAAGGGTCTTCACCCAGAATCCAGAGAGCATGGCAAATGCCTCGAGTCTGAAGGGCAGAGCCCTTGTCCAGATGGTCAGAGAGAACAGAGGTCTATTTTCAAACTTTGACAGCCATGTAACTTGTTCTGCTTGGTTTTGAAACTGCTTGGTGCCCATCATCTTTTCTTTCCCTTCAATTCCTTCCACTTGTAATGAAAATGTCTACCTTGTGCCTGTTGCACCTTTGTATTTTGCAAACAGATAACTTGTATTTTGGATTTCACATATTCACAAATGAAGAGGAATTTTGCTCTAGGACAGCATATGCCTAAAATTGCAACCATATTTGAGTTAGATGAATCAGAAGGAGAGATTTTGGATTTGAACTGATTTTAAACTTTTGGGATGATGTGATAGGGTAAATGTGTTTTGGATATGTCAAGGACATGAATTTGGAGGGAGGTAATGAGTAAAATGGAGTTCTGGTGTGGCGCTGGGGTTAATACGCCAGGACTGCAAAGTCATTTGAACTGCAAGGCTCACCAGCTGCAACTCAGAAACCCTATAAAGGGTCACTATGGGTCGGAACTGACTTGACAATAACAACCAAGAGTAAAATATTATAGATTAAGTTGTGTAAACCCCCAAAATAAGTACTGTAAATCCCACCCTCTATGTCTGTGATCAGGCTTTCTACTCCCGTAAAGATTTACACCCTCGGAAACCCTGTACAGGGTCGCTATGGGTCGGAACCGACTCAACGGCACTTAACAACAACAACAACAACGTCTGTGATTATACTCCCATTTGGGAATGGGTTGTCTTTATTATGTTAATGATACCTGATTAGAGTAGGGGGCTCTTGAATCAATCTCTTTTGAGTCACAAAAGAGATTAAACAAGCAAGTTAGCAAGCAGAGAAGGGAGAGGGCAGATGCCATGCTAAATGTACATTACTAAGGAATAAGAACTTTCCTTAAAGACAAGGGAAAGAAAGTCTTTCCCTAGAATCTGTACCTGGAACTAAAACTTCTAGCCTCCAAAACTGTGAGAAAATACATTTTTATTCATTAAAGCCATCCACTTGTGGCATTTCTGCTATGTTGTTACTGTTAAGTGCTGTGAAGTTGGCTCCAACCCTGTGTAGGGTTTCCAAGGGGCAGCTGGTAAACTGGAACCACTGACCTTGCAGTTCAAACAGGTTTGCAGTCTGGCACATTAACCCACAGCACCATACCAGGAGTGCTATAGCAGCACTAAATCACAAAGACAAGGTGCACTAGTAATGTAATGGGTTATGAGTTGGGCTGCTAACCAGAAGGTCATCAGTCAGCTGCTCCACTGGATAAAGTTGAGGTTTTCTGCTCTCATAATTACAGCCTCAGAGTCCTGGTGTGGTATTGTAGGATAATGCGCTGG
Organism: Chrysochloris asiatica; assembly: GCF_000296735.1. NCBI lineage: Eukaryota > Metazoa > Chordata > Mammalia > Afrosoricida > Chrysochloridae > Chrysochloris > Chrysochloris asiatica. The sequence continues at coordinate 293,217 of NW_006408822.1, forward strand.
ACTGTAAGATGGGTTTAAGATGCAAGGTCAGCAGTTCAAATCAACCAACTGCTCCTTGAACACGTTATACAGGGTCCCTGTGAGTCAGAACTGACTCAACAGCACACAACTACCTCCACTAAATCATTATGACAGATGACTAAGATTATAATAAAGACAGACAATGACAAATGTTGTTGAGGATGGGGTATACTGAAACTTTCATCCAGCGCTGGTATAATGCAAAATGTTATAGCCCTTGTGGGAAACAGTATGGTGGTTCTGCAAAAAACTAAACACAGAACTACTATGTTGTTGTGTTGCTGTAAAGTGCCATCAAGTCAGTTTCACCTGATAGCACCCTGTATGACCATATGACCCAGCAATTCCACTCCTAGATATATAACCAAAATACTTGAAAGCAGACTCAGAGACCTGTATATCAGTGTTCACTGCAGCACTTTTCACAATAGCTAAAAAGTGGAAGCAACCTAAATGTCCATCAAGAGATGATTGGATAATAAAATGCAGTTCACACATACAATGGAATACAACTAGGCCAGTAAAAGGAAGAAAGTCTTATATATGCTATAACATGCACAGAGCCTGAAGACATCATGCAAAGTGAAATAAATCAATCACAAAAGGACAAACAAATATTATATAACCTCACTTTTATAAAAAGAAAAGGCAACTGTATAGAGATCATAGGTTATTAGGGATGGCAAGGAGAGGGAAAGAATGAGTTATTGCTTATAAAGTTTTCGTTTATGGTGATAAAAAATGGCACTGATTAAGGATATGTTGATAATTACAAATGCTATACACCTATATACTCTCAGCTGGTTTGCCTAAGTCTCAGGTCCTTCTAACCACTTAATAGCAGCAGAAGTTCCTTTGCTATTAAGCTTATTACCATTTCCTATGGAGCTTTCTAAGAAGCTCTGGTGGTGTAACGGTTAGGTGCTCAGCTGCTAATTGAACGGTTGGAAGTTCAGCCACCCAGAAGCTCCAAGGGCAACATGTTCTTGTAAAGATTACAGCATAGGAAACCCCGTAGGGCATTTCTACTCTGTAACACATGGGGTTGCTATGGATCAGAAACTATCGACAGCATCCAACAATAACACAGAGTTTTCTACTCAAAAATGAAAAAAATCTTTGTTGTATAATACACTTCTAAAAAGATGTATACTTCTAAAAGACACTTATGGAGTCCTGGTATGGCACTGTGGGTTAATGCACTGGACTATAAAGTCGGTTTGAACCGCAAGGTTGGCGGTTCAAGCTCTTCAAGCTGCTTCTTGGTAACTCTATACAGGGTCGCTTTGGGTCGGAACTGACTCAATGGCACTTAACAACATTTTAAAAAGCTGAATTGGCAAAAACTGTGTGATAGATATATTTATAAAAACAACAATAACAACTGAGGTAGTTATTGAAGCTGCTTATGCACAACCGAACATGTCATGAGATTTGGTTCCCTGGTTTGGAGGTTTATGGTCATCGTTTCATGGGAAATGCCAGTTATGACTTGTTTACTACTTCTGTTCTACCTCCTAGCTCATTGTATAGCTGTGCCTGGGTCTTAAAGTGGCCAACTAGGGCAAAGCAATTGTCTCCATGTGCCTGGAGCAAGAGGAAGGAAAGGCAGGAAGAGGAGGAGGAGATTACAGGAAGTGTGGCTAGTGTGGCTAATTGCCTTCATGAACAACTGCTACCTTTTTTTTTAGGATGATAACATTGGATATTGAAGCATGGTGAATAGCACAAGAAGATGGAGATCACATGACAGAATTTTGTAAGACCATGACTTCTCATTGCAAATATCCTTTTTAAGCAACATAAATTATACACACGGACTTCATCAGATGGAATACACGGAAATCAAACTGACTACACCTATGTAATGATACAGTGGAAAAGCTCCACGTCATTAATCAAAACAAAACAGCGGCAGACTGTAGAACAGACCATCAATTGCTCATATTCAAGTTTAGGCTAAAGCTGAAGAAAATTAAAACAAGTCCATGAAAGCCAAAATATGATCTTAAACATGTTGTTGTTGTTAGGTGCTATCGAGTCGATTCTGACCCATAGCGACCCTGTACAGGGTTTCTGAGGCTGTAAATCTTTTCAGGAGCAGATCACCTCATCTTTCTCCTGCGGAACCACTGGTAGTTTCGAACTCCCGACCTTGAGGTTCTCAGCCCGATTCGTAACCACTACGCTACCAGACCCCAAATTTAGAGATGATCTCAAGAATAGATTTGATGCATAAGACACTAATGACAGTTCTAGGTCATGCTTCTGTGGTGTTCAGGTCCTTCAGAGGTGGCAATAATTGGACATTTTAACAACGTGACATCAGGGAGAAACAGGACATTCTAAAGCACAGAGCTCGGTGTGAATGTGTGATCGACAACCCTGAATAAGTGGACACCCCCAGGGAGGGTTCTTCTATACACATAGAAGACAACTGCCACCTTTTAATGAGTGCAGCACTGCACAGTGTCTGTCTACCATTACTGAACATTTTGACCAAAGATTCCATAGATAAATCCTGATCAAAAGTGGGGGGAGGGGGGAAAGGGGAATGTTGATCATAATTCTAACTTTTCATGGAACCCAGACATTTTGGATCCAATAAGCCCTGAAACTACTGCTCTGAGATAATCTTTAAATTATAAACCAAAAATATTCCCTTTAGTCTTCTTAAAACCAAATAATAGTTTAGCTTAAGTAGTAAAAATAATAAAGTCAGCCTTTAAAAAAAAAAGCATTATGTTCTTTTAAGTACTATCTACATGGGATCAAACTGACAGCAGTAACTCAAAAGACTAAATAGGAAACTTAGGGCCAGTGAGTTTATGTTGATGGAGGAGGAACAACTTAAGAAAGGAGGGTGAGAATGGTTGAAGGACTTAAGAATACAATCAATGTCTCTGAACTGTACATATAAAAACTACTGAACTGTGTTATGTTTTGCTGTGCTGATTCTCAACAACAACCAAAGGCCCTCTGACCTAAGTTGGGGAATCAGCCTTCTATGGTTCTGGACAATTGTTCTCAAACATCTGTAGAACTCACTCCTACTAGAAAAACACTTGATCAAGTGACCCAATTTACAGTTACTTATAAATTAAAGCCTTCTGATATAGGCTACATAAAACAAGCACTGGACTGCTAACCATAAGGCCAGTGGTTCAAACCCACCAGTTGCTCCTCAGAAACCCTATGGAGGGTGGCTATGAGTTGAAACTAACTCAACAGCATTTAACAACAACATACTTCTGAACTTACATATTACACATAGTTTAAATTTCCCCAAAACTGAAAATGGTTAAAAAAAAAGTTGAAATAAACTAAATTTTAAAAACAGTGTGAATGTATCCACTCAAGGTTTTAAATACATTTGTTTTCACTAGAAACATTATTTCTAAAGAAATATGACTGCATATGCTTTATTAGCTTTGAAAACTTCATTTATCATTTACAGGATCCAGCAACTTGAAGGGTTAGTCTAATTCAGTTATTTTGATTCTTTGTTTTAATGACTGAAAAAGGAACCTGAGAAATCTGTTGAGCCAAACACAAGAAGCACACTATGCTGGTGCTGTGTCATGAGTTACTTCATATGGCTCTTCTACCCAAAGTCTTTGTAACTTTCACCAAACAATTTTTTCTGATGGGTCTGGGTAAGAAACAGTGGGAGAAGATGCTGAAAGGCTTTGTGGGTAAATGGTAAAATAGCTTTATGTATGATGATTAGAAGAGAAGAAGCTTCCAAGGAGGAGCTTATCACTAAATTTAGTGAAATTTCATGATATACTAGATTACTGAATGACTTTACATATCCGTAAGAAATCATGTACATATGTCTTCATATTTTGAATGTTTTTTTTAAAATGTCATGCTAACTATGTTGGCTCCTTTTTACCATTAGTTAATACCTTATGGTAAGTTAAGGGCCATCATTAATGATAGGATATAAATTCACATATCAGATAGTCTTCTTAATGATTTCAACAGTTTCTGGTCCATGTTTTATTGGACCCAATTAAACCTTCATTAATTTTTCCTCACAATAGGGGCTGACTAACTCATCCTAGGAGAACATGTCCCTTATTATTTGCTTGTGTGTGTATAACTGGCATGAATTTCAATGTGTAGTTCCTTGGTGGGGTGCTTTTCAAGTCACTAGTGCATTCTGAGATTAGGTTTGGACTCCATGATCTGCTTCTACAATGGTGGAGAGCTGCCCTTTCACTCTCCTGGTGCAGCAGTTAAGTATTTGGCTGCTAATCAAAAGGTTGGCAGTTCAAAACAAGCAGCCACTCTGCAGAAGAACGATGTAGTGTCTGCTTTTGTAAAGATCCCAGTCTTGGAAATCCCATGAGAGCAGTTCTACTCTGTTAGGGTTACTGAGTTGGAATCAGCTCGATGGCAATGGATTTTTTCGTCCTCCTTTTCTTTATGGGGCTATGACAGGTTAATTGGCAAAGCAAAGTTGTGGGGAGTCAATGTCACAAAATGTCTGTGTATCAGATTCTGGTAAATCTTAACACCATTCTTGACTTTTACATAGAAAGGAGATACAATGTAGATTAACATGTTTTTCCTGCACTTCCAAAGATCACTCCAAAATGGAGACCACTGGTAAGGCAGTATTTCTATCCACTACAACCAAGAAAGGACTCTGGTGTGACCCTGTATGATCAGCACTGGACTGCAAACCACAAGATCAGCACCTCAAATCCACCAGCTGCTCCTTGGAAACCCTATACAGGGTCACTATGAGTTGGAACCAACTTGACGGCACTTAACAACAACAACGGCCAAGAAAATGAACCATACAAATTCATTATAAGGTAAGAAAATGTTAAAAATCTTACTTCATCAGGTGTAGCCACAAAATTGATGGCTGTATAATAGCGGTCATCTTCCTGGGATAAGCTAAAGGTGAACTGATAGTCAATAAGAAGAGTATCTATGAAAGAAAATAAATGCACATTTAAATAATGAAACAAAACAAAACAACGGGTCTCTAAAGGTAAAGACTGGTCATGTTGTTGCTGGATTCGGTTTACTAATATAAAGGAATTTGGTGTTTAGATTCATGTGGGATTTGATATTTAGTTTTTTATGATGTCTTTGGTTGGTTTTAGTATCAGGGTAATACTAAACTCACAGAATGTGTCTGCAAGTATTCCTTCCTCTGCTTTCTGTATTTTTCTATTTTCTGTATGAATTTGTGAAAGATAAGTTAACTTCCTTAAATTTTGGGTAGAATTCACTAAATTTTGGGTGAAACCATCTGGATATGGGCTTTTTTTTGAGGGAAGAATTTAAATAGCTAATTCAATCTATTTTCTACTTACTTCTTGAGTCAGTTTTGACAATTTAGGTCTTGCTAAGAATTTGTTTTATCTAAACTGTCTAATTTGTTGACATGAAGTTGTTCACAGTATTTAATATTTCCTTATAATCTCTCTAAAGTCAATAATGATGTCATTTCTTTCATCTCTGGTTTTGTCTTCATTTTCTTGATCAGTCTCACTAAAAGTTTTGTCAATTTTATCGATCTTTTCAAAGAACAGACTTCTTTTGGTTTATTGATTTTTCTCTATTATTTTTCCATTTCATTGATTTCTGTTTTAATGTTTATTATTTGTTTCCTTCTGTTTGCTTTGGATTTAGTTCCTCATTCTCCCCCTAGTTTCTTAATGTAGATTAAATTATGGACTTCAGTTCTTTACTCTTTTCAATTGTATTTCAAGCTATGAGGGGATTTCAAAATGCTCTTGGAAAAACTGAGTTAAAGATAACACAATTTTTCCATGAACTTTTTGAAGCCCCCTTGTATTTCTAAGTACTGCTTTATAAATTTCATTAATTTTGCATTTAATAAATTTTGATGTATTTTTGTTTTTCTTCAAGTGCAAAATATTTTCTAATTTCTCTGGTAATTTTTTTTGGTAGGGAAGGGGAACAATTTTGAGTGTAATCTGGCCTAACAAGTGAATTCTTTTACAGGGAGGAAAACCACTTACCTATATTTGCTTGCCTTGACAGATTTACATTTCACTTTAAGTTAATCATTTAATACTTTATTTTATGAGTTCTGAAAGAGGTGATTCATTCAAATCATCCCAGAAAGAATGAGAACTCCAACTATATTTCTAGAATTCAGTTTCTGATCTCCATCCTGAAATATGGTGACACCCCCCACCCCCTTGGTTCCCCAACCAGGTAATGGCAAATAAAGTATGGTTCCAAGATAACATAATGAAGGAAATGCCTATCTTTCTACTCTCCTCTGATATTTGTTATGGACATACTAACATAAACCACAGCACAATATATAAGCAGCTAGTAGTCATGTAAGTAGTAAACTTATTAGAATGTACACACATCTAATAGACTTCCATGCCTGGTTGCTATATTCCTACACACATATCATTCTCAAACCAGACTAAAGAAAACAGTAAGCTACTAAACTACTTTTCTTCTACAAAAATGAGAATTGCATACACACTTACAATAACATGTTCCTTTGAGAGGGTTTCCCTGGTATCGGTTTTCTACTTCACATCTGGGGAGTAAAAACAGCAAAGACATATTCTATTGCTAATTTTAAAAGAATCTATATTCATTTAAAAATCAAATAGAAACTTTTACATAAGTTATAGTTTTTGAGTCAGTGTAATTATATTCTTCACTCAGAAGGTGGATTAATGAGTGTTGGCATGTATTTTCAGTGCTGATTATTCAGGTCATACAAGCCACTATATAAAAATCATTGATAATAATTGTTTGCCAAAGCATATGAGATCTATTCAAATGCAATAAATGCAGACCTATTTCACATTTTCAGTTTTATATGAACTAAAGATTCTCCTAAAAATGCAGTTAAAACATTTTTCAAATATTAATTTCTTTTTCCTTTCCTATGCCACACTGGATAAATGGATTCTGTTCTTTAAATATGAGGTTAAATACCAAAAGCCATTTTAAAAAAATAATAAAACAAATAGGGTTCACTAGTCTGGAGAAGAAAGTTCTGGTCAAAACATTTATTCATTTTTCCAGATATTAAATGCCAGCAAAATCCAGTCTCCCATCAAACAAAGCCATTTAAGCACAAGCACCTTAGCTATGAAATAGGGCTCCTTTTGGCAAAATACAAAAGAAAAAGTTTTCAGAAATTTTGGAATTCTGTTATTCTTAACCTAACTTTAAAAACTGGGTTAAACTTTCCCCAGACAAAATATATTCCCTCCTTTTATATTCAGGGAGATTATCAGCATTTGCTTAAGTCCGTAATCTCTTGAAAGTGGTCTTTCACACTTACACTTAAACCTCACATCTTTATTGTAACCTAACTGAGCCTATTGTTGGTAAATGTTGTTGAATCAACCTTGTATACGATGTCCAAGGAGTAGCTTGTAGGTTTGAACCTCCAACCTTGCAGTTAGCAGTCCAGTGTTTATCCTACAGCACCTCACCAGAACTCCAACTAAGCTAAAATGGAATAATTTTGCTGTATCACATTTTTCTGTTTGAAGAGACAGGTTTCCAAACATTAATCTAAATCTTTGCTTAGATTTTTTTTTTTTTATGCACTGGTTTTATGGCAACAATGAAGCTAGTAAATGCATATATTGGTGAAAAACACAAGATGCAGGAAGAGCAATTTCCTCCTGAGCACCATTATCAATGTCTCAATCACTAGCAACATTGTTAATACTGTTCTTTAAGAAAAACAAAGTTTGCCAATGAAGTATCTGCTTGTATCGGCTTTGTATTTTAATAGTACTAAACATTTTCTTCTTGTTAAAGTCTCTTTTGAGAATGAGTAGACTGAACCCATGTGTTTTGTGAGGTTTTTCTATGAGGCATAGAGATACGTATTAACTGAGAAACAATCTCTCGCAATTTACCAGGAAACTAAAAGCAATGATTGCTAGTTTCATTATTAATAAATGGAGAAAGTGAGGCTTATTAGAGTGGTTGATTTGCCAAGAGCAACCTGCTGAGTGGAGGCAGAACAGGAACAAAACCCTGAGCCTGTATATTCCCTTCTCACTCAATTTTGCTGGTCTCATGAACTGTTAGGGTCCTAATTCATGGGTGAGCACTCTGGATCTTCAATGGAAAATGTCTAACAAATGTCACTCTAAGCTAGAGCCATGAAGGGCACAATAAAGGTGAGAAGATCATCTCTACTATCCAATTAACAAAATGCCAAATTAAAAAAAAAAAAACTGTAACTAGAATACCAGTTCTTCCATCACTATCCCTTGAAAAAGGGTGAATTGAAATCTCCTGATGGGACAAAAACAGAGTAACAGATAAAGTTAAATGACAAATTCAAATCAGAAACAAGGGAAATGTCAGTGTCACTCAAAAATAAAATTGGATTCCAGAGTCACTGAGAAACTGCTGCTAACCTGACGACCTCCTCAGTTTGGAGGTTGACCAAATTAGACATGTGTGAAGTAGCAAGAGCAAAATTTCAGATGGGAAGACCCAGTGATTCCTAGAAAACAAGGAAGAGGATGGCTCTCAGATCTCAGGCAGCTTGCCATCCCAGAGCCCTCCCCAGTGTGCAGGCACAGCTAACCATGACGCTCAGTCACTAAACCCAGGTATGGCCTGTGGCAGGAGCCAAGAGGGATTGTGGTACTCACAGCTGGCATTCGTCGCCCTTGACACCCTTGGTGGTGCAGAAGCACTTGCCTGTGTTGGTATTGCACAGTGATGCATGTCCATTGCACTTGCATGCTGGGGAAGAGAAGGAATGGAGGTCACAATTGTCTTAAAGGGTTACTACCACCAGAGACTGCCCTTAAAAACAAGTGAACTTTATCTGAATTGGGTTTGATAAGAAATACAGATTAAAATAAAAGCACTTAGTGGGTAAGGAGTGATGTTTTTAGCAAATGATTTATCTCAGGTGATGTAAAGGTAACATTACAGAAACCAAATCAAAGGGCAGGAGAAAAAAGAGCTGGTTTCCCTGTTATCTGAAGCAACCACCTGCTATTCTGAGCTTTTTGATAAACTCTGATTTTTACAATTTAGATATTATGATTCTTTCATTCATCCAGCAAATACTTCTGAAGCATCTCCTGTGTTCCAGGTACTGGGTGTGGGGATGCCTTGGCTCCATGGGATGCTGTGCATGATACTGCTCTCAGAGGGGGGCCTGGTCTAACTGCATTCTTCTCCTCCACAATGGCCACGATCCAGATCATACCAGGGTTCAGAATTGGGATGGAATTCCAATGGCAAGGTCAGTGCTAATGTTGGAGCACTCTGCCCTGCCTTCTTCTTCACTTTCACAGAAAACAATTCTTCCCATCTCCCTTCACTTGCCATCTCATACACCCCTAGCTTTTGTCATCCAACAGTAAGTGTGAGTAATGACAAACTTTTATACTCTAGTTGAAATAAATGAAAGTCTTTTTGCTCAACACCTTTTCACTCTATAGCTTGTTTCTAGAGATTAAATAAAAGGCATTATTAGGCTGAGGATTAAGTTTACTTTTAAATCCTGTGGAAGAAAAACAAATCACTGACAGAGACCTGTGAAATAAAATAGCACAGTGGTTAAGAGAAGGGCTGCTATAGTCAGAAATGTATGTGGCTCAGAGAGGGAGACAGCAAATTGATGAAAAGCAAAATCCTGAAGTCAGTCAGTCGGGATTGGACTGAAGTCCTCTATAATCTTGGGCTTCCTGCTTCACCTTTCTGAGTCTCAGTTTCCTTGTCTATAATGGGGATAGTAACAGTACCTATGTCTCACAGGAATTTTGTGAGAGTAAAATGAGGTAATAATGTATGATACCTGCAACATTGTAGGTATTCAATAAAATTGTGGTTTTTATCCTTAGCTAAAAACTATACCGTTCCACTCATAGATTTTACAATTAGGCCATCTATTATGGATTAAAGGAGCCCCGGTAGCGTAGTGAATTACGAGC
>NW_006408822.1:304104-306208 GCF_000296735.1 Chrysochloris asiatica
AGAGCGATTATTTCTCCAGTCTAGGAGCGGAGGTCTCTGGGACCACCAACGGATAAGAGCCGAGAACGGGACCCCACCCAGAGAACCGGGGATGCCTGAGACAGAGACAGAGATGATGACATGGAGGGATGAAGCGCTGGGGACTTTGGATCCAGAGAGGGAGAGGAACTGTGGGCCGAAGACTGAGGGGGCAGGGGGAGTGTAGAGCATGGGCTTCTAGGATATGCCCTTTGGTTGGAAGACAATGCATGGAGGGGATTGCAACCATGGCAATGTAATGATATACAATGGAATGAATATGTAAACTATCATATAATTCACAAGAAAACATTAAAAAAAGAAAGAAAGCGGTAAGTTTTGGACAGTTGTAGTTATACACAGGTAAACAGATGCCACAAGACAAGGGTGCAGTTTTTCAAGAAGGCAGCTGTGGATATGTGAGAGCTGGCTCCTAGGGGCACAATAGGGGCTAGTAGTTTAAGTCAGCTTATACTGGTTGGGGTTCCAAGTGTAGCTACATCTTGCTATGAGGCCTTGTGCAGGATAGTTGGTTTTGGAGATACTAAAAACACTTATGTCTCAGGAGGCTGTCGGCATAATGCTATCTATGTGTACACTCACCACTCGATCATCCTTGGCACTCTCATTTCTATCTAATGGATAAGAGCACTTTCAAATGGAAAACATATTTTTACTGAATAGCACTTAATATGAACAAAAAAATTCTACTTGAGAGTGATGGAAAAATCACATTATTATGTTAATCATTAGTTAATAGTAATAAGTGTTCACATCTATTGAGTGTTGTCATGCAATTATTCACAACAATCTCTCTGCTGTCCCCATTTTACAGAAGGAGAAACTGAGCCTTAATGAGGCTAACGGATTTAGAAGCTAGACTGCCACCTCTTTTTTAGCAGAGTAGGGATCAGTTTCTGAAGGACCACGTTAAAAAATGTAAAGGTTGGATTTTTGGGGGCTAGATAGACACTTTCCTTTCTTATTTATTTTTCCTGCACAGATCATGAAGGGTTCTTTTCACTGGAGGACTAATGTATTTTTCAATTAGAAATGAGAACAAGACAAATCAAGGTTTGGTTTCATATCACTTGTCAGGTTTGAAAATATCATTTATATTCTAATTATAAAATGTCCTATTGCTTGCAGGCTTCCATCTGATATTACGGAGAACATGGGAGAAATGAAATTTCTTGAAATATAAAAGCTGTTGTTGTTAAGTGCTATAGAGGCAGTTCTGACTCATAGCAACCCTGTACAAGGCTTTTTAAGGAGTACTGGTGGGCCTGAACTGAACTTCTAGTTAACAGTTCACGCTTATCCTACAGCATCATACCAGAAATGCTGCGTGCAAAACAAAATGGTATTTTGCCTCCTATATATTCAAGTCAGACAGAAGCAGCCTGCTCCACTTGATTTGGAGTCAGTAAACCTGGCTGATTTGACTCACGTTGGCATTTTCCTCCATTGGTAGGGTCACCATAGAAGCCTGATATGCAGGTCTCACAGTGCTTGCCCGTGGTCAGGTTTTCACACTTCTCACAGATACTCTGATTGATGCATTTGCTGTGGCCGTTGCACTGGCAAGCTGAAAGAAAAAGAATGTCAAAAGGCCTGTCCCATGGCAGATTTGAGTAGAGCAAGTTCAGTAAAGCATATTTGCAACTTGTTGTTGTTGTTGTTAAGTGCCGTCGAGTCGGTTCCGACCCATAGCGACCCTGTACAGGGTTTCCGAGGGTATAAATCTTTACGGGAGTAGAAAGCCTCATCTTTCTCCCGCGGCAACTATCTGCCTCTAAATACAAAGTCATAAAACTGGCTCACTAAAAACCAGTTTTAGAAATAAGATCATAGCATCCAAAAGAGCTAGTCTAGAAAAATTAGAAATATATGACAGGAAGGTGAAGGACCATAGCAATTAAGAAAGTAATTTTTGTTATTTATTATAAAAATATTAGGTGTTCAAGAATGCCAATTTGTAAAACATCAGGAAAGGGGAAAATCATAAAATCTCATCACCCAAAGACCACTTTTCACATTTGGTAATTTTCCTAGTACTTTTTCTATAGTTTTTTTTTTTTTTTTT